>NC_090934.1:1375661793-1375964823 GCF_040938575.1 Ambystoma mexicanum
GTCGAGGTCTCGTAAGGAGAAATCTCCTCGAAGCGAAAGAAAAAAGCATTGGTCTAGGTCCCAAAGTGGTTCACACCACTCTTCGCCTTCGACGACACTGGTCCCCTTCCACCTCGTCCTCAGATAAATCCCCCAAAAGAATGAAATGCCTCACAAAACATTCTTCCTCCGAAGAATGGGAAGCATTCAGATTTAAAATGATGGAGGTGTTTGAAAAGGCTAAGCCTCAGTCTGCGCCTTCCTCAGAAGCCGGCTGGGAGCGTTACCGTTCTGACACTCGCGCACCCTCGAGCCCGGGTGATCAAAGGAGAAAAGATTGGGAACCCTCCAGGACCCAGAGCGGAAAAGATCGCTTGAGTCGAGTCGACCGTTCGAGGTCATCAACGCCATCCGGAACCCGACACAACTCGAAGGGCGAGCCTTCGAAGAGCATTTCCATGCCCTCAAAGCCGGCTCCGTCGACGACCACTATTTCGTCGGCGTCATCGATGCCATTGACACTCTTGTCGACCCCGAAGCCTTCGGCGCCAAATGTTTCAAAGGCTCCAATTCAAAATAACAGCAAAAGAAAAAGATGCAAAGGTTGTTAAGCCTCCAGTCTCTACTGCTACACCTCTCCCAGAAAACATTTTTAAACCTCTTCCAAGGAAAGAATTTTTCAAATCCTTAACTTCAATTTTTGAAGAACAAGAGAGGTCTGAGGAGGAGGATGTTCTTTTTGGCCTGGAATATGGCACCCCAAATGTCCCAGAATGCCTGATTTCTAAGGAAGGCAGATGAGAGATCTGGTGGAAACCTTGCATAGTGGAATTGACACTTCACCTGAAACAGATTTTGGCAGGACAGAACCTGGGGAATATGCCAGTCCCTCATACAGGCAGCTAATGACAAAGGTGGTTGAATATTTAGGATGGGCTAGACCACCAACTCAGTTCATCCAGGATGATCTGACCGATATATTGGATCATGGTCCCACCGAAGATCCGATTTTACCCTTCCATGTAGCCTTACAAAATAGGGTGGCCAAAAATTGGGAGACTCTGGACTCTATTCCTCCAGTGAATAAGTCCCTCACTTCAAAATACCGCCCTTCCAGTAGCGACTCCGGCTATCTGCCCAAACAACCTACTCCTGAGAGTCTGGTGGTCCAGGCAGCCACAGCTTCATATAAGGTGGCGTATCCTTCCATCCCTCCGGATATGGAAGACAAGCGTGTGGATCGTTGGGTGCGCAAGGTATTTTCAGCTGGGACTATGGCCTTAAAATCGGCCAACTCCACACGTGCCTTGGAAAAATTTCCGTACACTCTGTGGGAGTGCGTTGCAATGGTGGCGGAGCACATATCAGAAGGGGAAGAAAGGGAAGGATTCGTAGCCATCATTAGAGATGGAAAGGAGGCCATGCAGGAATCCCTTCAGTCTGGATTGGGCACTGCAGATAGTGTGAGCAGGTCCATGGCCACTAGCACGTTAATGCGCAGATTTGCGTGGTTGCGAAACTCGTGTTTCGCACCAGACATGCAAAAGCGTCAATTGAACATGCCCTTTGACGGGTCTCACCTTTTTGGCAACAAGGCTGATGAGAGCCTTGAGAGGTTGCAGGCCTCAAAAGCAGCTGCCAAATCTTTAGGAGCTGCTATTAGGCAACCTCAGCCTTTTCATGCATCAGGACAATCTTGGAGGGACGATCCTATCGTTATTACTCCTCATATGGAAAGGCTAGATGAATAGCCAGTCAAAGAGGCCAGAAAAAAGCCACTTGTGGTGGACGCGGAAAACGTGCAAAGCCAGCCCCAGCTGCAGCCTCTTTACCATCAGCAGCTGCAGCAACCACCACAAAACCACTTTGAGGACTTGCAACACAAGACACCTGTGGGATGCAGGCTGTCACAGCATCTGCAAGAATGGCGAGCCATTACTTCAGATGTTTGGGCTCTAGAAATAATAGCCCAAGGTTACTGCCTTCCTTTTCTAATGCAACCTCAAAGCATTAGACACCAGGGATACACTCTTTGAAGTTGCCAGACCCGCTCCTACAGCAGGAAGTCTTAACCCTGCTAGAGGTGCTATAGAACCAGTACATGTAGCGAAATGGAACAAGAGATGATACTCCCCATATTTTTTGATTCCTAAAAATGGACGGAAGACTGAGACCCCTCCTTAACTTAAGAGGCTTGAACAAGCTCCTCAGGAAGGACAAGTTCAAGATGGTCACTCTTTCTCAGATCCTTCAGGCCCTTCAACTTCAGGATTGGTTGGTGTCATTGGACCTCCAGGATGCTTATTTTCATGTGTCAATCCATCTCAAGCACAGTAAATACCGGAGGTTCGTAGTTGGCGATTTGCACTATCAGTTTTGAGTTCTGCCATTCAGGTTGACTTCTGCCCTGAGGGTCTTCACCAAGTTAATGGTAGTGGTGGCAGCGCACCTCAGGAGAGGGGGGATTCACATCTACCCTTACCTGGACGATTGGTTGATCAGGGCACGTTCTGCCGAACAAGCCCTGGATCATCTGAAAGTCACCTGCCACTTCCTCCATAGACTGGGCTTCTTCCTCAATTCCAAGAAGTCACACATTACACCTTCCCAACAGCTCCAGTACATAGGGGATGTATTAGACACATCCTTGGGAAAGAGCTCGCCTGCCAAGTCGAGGGCTCAAGACATTCTTCAGATGGTTTCCAAATTCCAAAATGCCCAAAATCTCAAGGCCTATGACTTCTTGAGGTTGCTCGGCCTCAGGGCAACCTGCATTTTCCTAGTGCCAGAAGCATGCCTGAGGATGAGATCCCTTCAATGGGCTCTAAACACTCAATGGTCCCGATTTTCAGGTCAAATGACGGATCTCGTTCAAATTCCGAACAAGGTTCGGCAGGATCTTCTGTGGTGGACTTGCACAGAGAACACTCTAAAGGAGAACATTTTTGGCAACCATGGCCGGCGATTACAGTAGTGACGGATGCCTCACTCATGGGGTGGGGAGCTCATGCCAACGATCTAACAATCAGCGGTCGTTGGTCTCCATCGGGTCCAAACTACACATCAACCTTTTAGAGCTGAGAGCAATCAGACTAGCGCTGAAGGCTTTTCTTCCATCTGTCAGAGGAAAGAATTTTCTGATGACGGACAACACATTGGCCATGCATTATCTGAACAAAAGAGGAGGTGTAGGGTCACTACCTCTGTGCAGAGAGGCAATGTGGCTCTGGTATTGGGCAATTCAAGAACAAATCTCCTTAACAGCAGTTCATCTAGCCGGAGTAGAGAATAGGACAGCGGACGCTCTGAGCCGGCAGAGTACAGTGTCCCACGAGTGGGAACTGGCTCAGGAAGTCCTTCAGGAGATCTTCACCCTTTGGGGCACCCCTCAGGTAGACTTGTTTGCGACCGGAATCAACCGGAAGTGCGAAAAGTATTACTCAAGGGAATTTCCCCCAAGTGGAGCCCTAGGGGACGTGTTTGTGGTGGAGTGGAACTTTCCACTGCTATACGCGTTCCCTCCAATTCCTGTCATTCCTCAAGTCATCATGAGCTTGAGACGATTCGGAAACCGCATGATCCTAATTGCCCCGGATTGGGCCAGGAGAACGTGGTACCCGGACCTTCTAGACATGTCCATCTGCCCTCCGTTACGTCTTCCTCAGAGAGAGGACCTTCTTTCACAAATGGAGGGCCAGGTTCTCCATCCAGAGGTCAAGACTCTCAACCTTCATGCTTGCTATCTGAAAGCCTGAGATACCAGGATTGGGACCTTCCAGATGACTTCATGGAGGTCTTGCTTTTGGCAAGAAGGCCCGCAACAACATCTCTGTACCGTTGCCGTTGGAAGAAGTTTTGCAACTGGTGCAGTGAAATGAATGTTGATTCTTTTCTATGTTCTATCCCAGAAGTGCTGTCCGTCCTCTTGTCCCTGGCACATAGAGGCCTCAATGTTGGGACCATTAAAGGTTATCTTGCAGCGCTTTCCATTTTCAAGCGCTCTTCGGAGGAATGTTCCTACTTTAAAATTCCTTTGATAATACAATTCTTAAAGGGACTCACCAATGTGTTCCCTCCTTCTCCTTTCCAAGTCCCAGTTTGGGACCTTAATCTGGTTCTAAAGTGTTTAATGTGTGCCCCTTTTGAACCCTTGCACACTTGTCCATTAAGATTACTAACATTGAAAACCGCTTTCCTGGTTGTTTTAACATCTGCAAGAAGAGTGAGCGAATTGCAGGCACTGTCTTTTGGGCTACCCTACACTGTGTTCCACAGGGACAGAGTGGTATTGAGGGTTAAACCCTAATTTCTACCTAAAGTTGTGTCTGATTTCCATTTAAATCAGAAAATCATTCTGCACGCGTTCTATCCTTCACCTCATCCCAGTAAGGAGGAGTAACGATTGCACAGGCTGGACCTGAGAAGAGCTCTAAGCTTTTACATTTCTAGGCTTTCCAAGCTTAGAGTGGACAATCAACTTTTCATTGGCTATACCGGAATGAAATTGGGTCAATCAGTGTCAAAACAAACCATAGCACGTTGGATTGTGCTTTGCATTTCAGAAAGCTAAAGATTGGTGGGAAAAGATCCACCAGAAGATTTAAGGGCCCATTCTACCAGAGGCATAACCTCTTCGACAGCCCTTCAAAGAGGTGTTCCCATCAAATCTATTTGTGAAGCAGCAACTTGGTCATCGCTGCACACATTTTCTAAATTCTATAGTCTGGATGCTTCCAAGTCTAAAGAACTTGCTTTATATAAAGCAGTGCTATATTCGGCTATATAATAATATTAAAAATCGACTCCCTCCTCCAGAGAGCTTTCTACACTGCTTTGGAAGTCTATCTAAGATGAGGAATACGTTGGAGGACACAATCCATTCGAAGAACAAGTTACTTACCAAATGGTAATGTTCTTTCGACTGGATGTTCCTCCAACGTATTCCTCATCGCCCTCCCATCCTACCCCTCTGTAGATTTTCCGGGTTAATGCCACTTCAACTCTCGCAAGGCTGACACCTGGCTACCTACACTATCTATACAACAGAGCAAGAGGGGAAAAACAGAACTGAGGCCAACGGGCGCCGCACGTGCTACTTGTATACCCAATGACGTCACCCTCGATGGAGGTCTTCGAGGGACTTCGACTCAACGACATCGACGCACGGCGCCCTCTGCCGAAGCAGCTAAAACTGGATGGAATACATCTAAGATGAGGAATACGTTGGAAGAACATGCAGTCGAAATAACGTTACCAGTTGGTAAGTAACTTGTTCTTTTCACTTTTGCCGCTTATAAAATGTTATGTGGGCAAAGTTGTACCAGTTCTTATATTTGGTATGGAATGTAATTTATTGGCGTATCATGTGGATTGGGACAAGATTAAAAGTAAAATCTGGAAGAAGTCCTTGGGCCTCCCAGACTCTGTCCCGATCTCCTGCTTAAGATTTGAGCTTGGTCTTAGCTCCCTGAAAAATTGGTTGGAATGGAAATGGATTTCTTGTTACCAATTGATCCTGGCACCTCCGAAGTCATCCCTCTAAGCGGTCGTAGCTGTTGCCATGTTTAAATCCTCTACTCTACTATTAAATATCTTGAGGGCTAAGTGTGTTGAATTGCTTACACTATCTGATTCAGATGCTGATATACTTACTCACAATCCTTCAAAAACAAAGGAAAGTTTACATCGGATGGACATGATAACAACTACGGATAAAATGAGGAAAGCCAAACTGTCTGCATCCTCCTCGCCAATAGATAAACCAAGGTTCCTCATGCTGCAATATTTGAAGAAATCGGCAGATGCAAGAACACGGATGGATTTTCTAAGACTAAGGCTTAATCTATTGCCTACTACTATGGAAATCCTCCATACTCGTTTTAGTGATCTCTATCCCACTAATCTATGTGATAAGTGTAGTGCTAATGTAATTCAGACAATTTATTTTCTTTTGACTGAATGTGCCGGGACTTGGCATGTGAGAGTTTCTAGAATCAAATGTTTTGTGCACGACTGGGAGTAAAACCTCTGACGGAAGATAATCGCTTCGGAGATAACCTTGGTCAAGTAAGTATTTTCTAATAACTGTTGAACTCTGTAATTTGCTGTAAAGCTAATGTCTCTATTATCCCCTTTTACAGGTTCTGTGAGGAGAAACGCTCGTAGCGTTACCCGCTGTCAGCGGATCAGACACAAAGCGTGCGTTCCAGCAGAGGCGTGGCTTAAATACCTCCCTCTGCAATATGAATAGAACGTGCTGCAACTTATGAATGAATCGTGCAGCGGCCATGTTAAGTGTATGGAATTTACTGTAAAACATCACAATAGTTTATGGAAGTGTATCCTGAGAATGATGTAAATGCCATGTGTGCCAGGCTAACACCCACTCTTGACCTGCTGGTTTATGTAATGTTCCTGGCCTAGCCTGAAAGCCTGAATGAGGATTATGTCCACTAACTGGGATCATAACACCCACTGCCATTCACAAAGTATTGTGTCACTGCCAACCCAACCACAACATCTTCACAACATTGGGCATACTTCAACAAATCTGCACACAGCAGAGTAACCAAGCACATATAAGGTGCTCTTCAACCATACCCTCTTCCATACTCACAGTATAGAAACACTTCACCCTGTGGCCACACTGCACAACCTCAACCTCTCACTGCACCATCTCCTGCCGTACAACAAATACTCATAAATTAGTCATGGACGCTCCTCTATGATAACAAACACGGCAAAAATGGCCTGTTCTTTGGGAAGGTACCCACTCTAGAGACTGCAGCCACACTTTAGCTCACTGTACCTTTCACAGATGGGAAATATTCATTTGCATATCAGTCTTTGTCCCGCCCACATGGGCAATCCAGCACCGAAATGCTATGGCAATTCCCCTCTGAACAAGAGTACCAACAGCAACCCCATACAAGTGTTTGAGCCTTGTTGGGCATCATCAGTGAGGTGGAGCTGTGCCTCTCTGAGCACAGTGAGCAAAGGGTCCACGTCTGGATGACCCTGGGAAACTTAGGGTCACTAGACCTAAGGCCCTTCAAAAAATCATAAATTGGTCATGGGTGCTCCTCTATGAGAACGAACATGGCAAAACTGGCCTGTTCTTTGGGAAGGTACCCACTCTAGAGTCTGCACCCACACTTTAGCTCACTGTACCTTTCACAGATGGGAAATATCCCTTTGCACATCAGTCTATCACTTTTCCCCCCTACACGAAACCTCACCCAACTTGCCGAACAAATACAGAGTGGCCCATATACTTTTTTTGCAAAGTTTGGTGAGGATTCCTCTAGCGGGAGCGAAGTTATAAGCCGCCTAAAAAGTGCTCTTCCTATGGGTTTAGCAAAATAACCATAACTACACGCCCGCTACCGCGGGCCGTTTATGTCTCTCACCGGGTGTTGTCACGTGTCAGAATGTCAGAATCTTCCTCTACAAACGCAAGCTCTTTGAAACAGGTTTATGAAGAGGAAATCTTTAATCTACAATGTTATACGTTTAATTTTTTTCTTTTTAAATTCAAATTCTACAGCTAAGTGCTGTAAAAAGCTATGCATAAAAAAGTTAGCAATATATAGGGAAGGAGGTAAAACCTTTAATACATGCTTTAAACGGGTATTGTTAGAGAGAACACGATTCCTCCAAGGCGTTAAACTTGTATTTGTTGCTGCACACATGTAATTGTCGAATTATAGTAGGTACTGACCATAGAATATTCAGCAGTGACAGCTATTATAGCCTTTAGCAAAGCCTGCCCCACCCCACCCAGGCCACCTATACTGCGAGTCCAACTCATTTTAGGTCTGAACAATACTGAAGTCCAGCATGCAGCGACGGGCCAGAAAGCACTTTACTTACTACAAGCTTGCAGCACTGAAAGGCAGACTGAGCCCAGTGCTCACACAATCCGATCCTGGGCACTTGAAATCTTTACCAGGTTTCTCAATCCAAGCAAAGCAGCTCGCTCCAAGTAAGACCCAGCCTCCCACGTGTCACTAGAGGCAAGTTTTTTCTACTCATTGCTGATTATGTGCCCTACTGACTCATGCTTTCGGGTAAAATCGACACATTTACGTGCCTGCTGCAAGGATGTTTGTTTAGCAACAGTGCTACTGGATCCTGGCTGCTCTCGACTCAACGTTTATTTTGCACTTCATTAATGTCATACATGAACAAAAGGAAAATTAAATGCAATGCTCACTTTGACGCTTGTCTGCCTGAACAAGCGTGAGATCTTCTGGCCGGCTCCTCCTATGATCCTGTGACCTGGGCCAATTAGACCTTACCTGTGACTTTGCAGCATGTCTGCTGAGCAAATAGATTTATGACCTATGCAGATTGGGGGGTCCCGGGGAGGTTGTACAAGTAAATTGGATGAAAGTGGTCTAATCTTTCTGCATGTCTGGAAGTGTGAATCTGTCCAAAGGAGGCAGTCCGAGCAGACGCCGCAAAGCCATGCCATACTGCAGCCACTGATTTAAAAGCACATTTAGCAATAGCAGGCGGCTCCAATACGGTAAACCGGTAGGAACAAAGTGACGATTTATATGTTTTTTGAAGGGGTGCACTGTATTTATACTGGTATACGGTAACAAGGGGTGTTGCTAGGTCTGGAAAAGATCCAGGGCTACGCTAATGTCGTGACTGTCCGGGCTCAGGGCTAGCTAGCCGTTTGGTTGTAGCCCGTGAGCTTCTATCCAGGGCTAAAACCAAAAGACCTGGGCCTATAGCCCCCTTAGCCCCGCCCTACCAACACCTCTGACCATTACATGCCTAATCTGTAGTATCGAGTCATGGGCTTCACTGATCCATCAATATGCAGTCTGATTTGATACCCTTTCATTTTTCCTGGACTGTTTAAGTAGCAAAGGAAAATGTTTCTCAATACAAATCGTACCCTCAGCATGGATAGTTCATTCCACACCTGCAGCGATCCTGTCATGCAGGCTTCTGTGGCTTGATAGTCCTGTTTGGTTTGCATAGTCCCTCAGGTTGCACATATGCAAAGAGCAAGCAGCCCATGACCTGAGTTTGCATGTCGGCTGTCAACAAAGCATGTGCGATTGCAGCCTCTTCCTGAAAACTGATGATACACACTAACATGCAACTTGAGAGCTTCATCACAAGAGTATAGGTCCAGGCTCTGTGCAATTTTTGGCTCTCATTATGTTTCAAACTGCAACCCTAGCCAACATAGTTACTGTTAAAGGCTCATGACGGCTGTAGTCCAAAACATCTGGAGATCTGCAGATTGTAGACCGCTGGTATGGATGGAATCCATAGCACTTTATGTTGGCCTTGAGTCACCTCACAAAACTGCCCATAGTTACACCTTCAGTTTGCAGGATGGAATAAAAAATGTTCATAGCCAACATTTTCCTTAGTGGTAAAGTGCTCGTCTAAACTCAGTTTTAACTCTGTTTTAGAGTTGTCATAGGTGTCAGTCATATCCTCTTGGAATTCAAATACAATGTTGAATACCTTTAGGTCCAAACGCTGCACAGGCAGACCCATCCTCTTTTTATCACCAGATAGGCTTGTGGCCACAATAAGGACATTGAAGTACTGTATCCAGTGCAATTACCTGGACCCTGCAGTAAAGGCATCTGTAGAGAAAGTAAATCAAGGACATAGGAATCAAGGACAAGGCAGGAAGTGAATGGCACCACCATTGTTAAGGGCTCACCGTCTTGAGGTGAAAAACTGGAAGAGGAAGGCATGTGAAAGAAAACAGAAGTACCATGCACCAGTTCAGAACAGTACAGCAGCGATCAATCGCTAGACAAGTGGTAAAATGCAGGACAAACATCATGTGGCACACAAGAAATGTGATGCAGGACAGGACAAAGACTATGAAGGCAGTCTGCGACTCCCACAGCACCAGTGCCATAGACGATAGTGTGGGACAAATGGCAATCAAGAAATGTGAGGCAAGTTAGAGACCAGGCATGTATGAGGGGAAAGCAGTATTTAATTCTTTAGATGTCCTGCACTCTGTTGAACATTTGATAGCGATGGGTTTCATCAGCATGTCAGTGTATCCTGTCGCTGAGGTTGGAGGACAGGAGTTCACCCAGTGACGACATGTAGAGGCTGAAGATGACTGATGATAGGATGGAGCCCTGGGCGACTGCACATGTTATAGGGTGAAGCTAAGACCTATTGCGCGCATCTCGACAAGTTACTGTCCCCCATTGAGGGGGTAGCTGAGCCACAGCAGAGGTTGGCAAACCCTTGCTGGCGAGGGTGATGTTGAGGAGTGCTTTGTGAATGACACTACATGTGGAAATTACACATTTCCCCAATGTATGCATGGAAATATATCTGAGTCACAAGACTAACTGCTTTCCACCCAGAGGACGTGGAAGAAGAACTTGTGCACCTGTTTTGTGAATCAACACACTGCTGCCGTGGCATGCACTTCTTCATGGATGTACACCTTAATCTGCGATGGCTGCTGTAGGTCATTCCATTGACACTCCCCTGAGTTAACACATTTTTGCAGTCACATTAAATATTCATGTGGGTCTAATATTCATACTCTAAATTACGCATATGTAAATCACTTTACGGGCATGCTGGGCACTCACATTTCTCTAAGCGAATCACGTCTACTTTCCAAATCTGACCGATTATTCTTGGACCACGTATTTAATTGCATAACTATATTTACCTTCTTTGAAGTAATAATTGTGGCAGTTTGTATATTTTTCATTTCAAATAAAATACATATTCTATTTATAGGGGAAGGGGAGACCTTGCTAATGCCTTCGGAAGTGTGATGACGGATATGTGGTTTGGTGATGTCTCACATGTATCACCTGATGCATTTTGGTCAGCGTTTAGTAACCTGCACCCATCCTTCGGAAAGAGGACTCAGCAGGATGCCCAAGAGTTCTTGATTTACACCCTCAATGGACTCCATGAAGATCTAAAAAAAGTAAGCACAACAGTTAGATCGTTTCCTATGACTACATATATGTTATGTTTTGCAACATGTATACGTTGTAAAATTTGCTATTTACCACCCCTTTTTGAAACTAACTTATTTTGTTAGCACATTGTCGCTTGCGAGGAATTGGTTACTGTGTGTTATACATTGCTATTCTGAATTTCCCTACAGTGGGAGCTTGGTTGAGGTCTTGGGTCTTGCAATCTGCCTCAACATTAATATATCCCCCTTCCTGCTTTCTTAAGTCTATAATCGTACATTACAACCATCAAACTATCTTGTGAACTGCCATCAGTAAGAGGAGTCTGAAACATGCAACTCTACAGTAGATTTGGACTTCAACTCCCAATGTCCATCACCATTGAATCTGCTGGCTAAGGCTGTTGAGAGGTGTCGTCCAAAACAACTGCAAGGCCACTAGAATGTATTTTTCAAAAATAGAAAAAATACCCATCACATAGGTTTTCTTTCCTAAAGGAGTTGTGAGGCTGACTGTAGTGCAGTTCACTGGTCTGTCCAGCTGTTGAACTTTGCTGGTTGGAGAGGGGAACATTATCATCAAAGATATTAAATAAAGGAACTGAGTGAATTACAACACATTATTTATTTTTTCAATGTTCCACTTTAACTGAAGACAACACTTAATCTATAAAAACAAGTTATTGTGAATATCCAAACTGTATGCCCACGTTTCCTGCTCTCTCTCCTTATACAACCTATACATGCAAAACCGCAGGTGCCATAGGCATTATATCTCCAGTATCAGAAACCAATTCACAGCAGTGTTCCATCAATTTACGGGAGCATCAACTCTGAAAGATTAGAAAAAGAGTCTGGTTGCAGGCCCCAGTAGTATAGATAGGTTTGTTTGGAATCGATTGTCTGGTCTGCATTTCTTAATTAACTTTCTGTCCGTTGTCATCTAGCAATGCTATGTATACGAGCACTTGGTATTCTGTTAGCGTTCAAGTTAAGAGGAATTTGGTATTTAGCGATAAGCACCTTTCCAGATATTGCTGAACACTTACATTGGTGAGTACATTAATTATGGACCGGTGCTATTGCATGTACGAGCGTGTTGGCACCTGAGCCTCCTGTGCCACAAAGATCATCGCTGCTACTCCTGCAGCAGTGGCTGCATCACCTCAACAGTTCCATCGACTCCTGCTATGACAACCGCATATACTTCACATGTTGCTCTGAATGTTGACCAACTTTCAAAGCCAGCTCCAACCAGTTGCAACTGTCAGGTCATAGTTCTTCAGTCTTGCTGAGGTTGCTGAACCTCACTAACCCGACTGGAATGTCCAACCTGCAGCTTTTAACTACCAGCAACAGACTGGACAACCCAAGGGGGAAGTGGACAAAAATATCAAACAGCCAGATCTCAATTTGCTGAACCTCAGGTGCAGAATTTCTGGGTTCCATTTGTTGATCTACAAACGAGCATAGACACACCACTAATCAGTCTATTGAACGTTCTCTATTACATCACCCTCCATAACTTTGCTGAAAATACTTTTATCTGGTGACCTCTGCTTAATGCCTGGAGGCTGATATTTTGTTAGCGCATTGTCGCTTGCGAAGAATTGGTTACCGTGTTTGATACATGGCTATTCTGAATTTCCCTACAGTGGGACCTCAGTTGTGGTGTTGGGTCTTGTAATCTTCCTCAACATTAATATATCCCCCTTCCCGCTTTCATTAAGTCTATAATTGTACATAACCACCAACAAACTATCTTGTGAACTGTCATCCGCAAGAGGAGTGTAAGGCAAATCCAAAAGAGCCAAAAAATGAATGCATGAGATATGAGAGATACAAAACATTATTATAACAGCCTAGGCAGGGAAACATCTTAAAGATGTTCAATTACAAATTGTAAAATGTCCGGTTATATAGCACATTACAGAAAAGACAAAAAATGTTACAATTTGATTACACATTCCAAGTTTTCCATTGGTCATCTTCATTTGCAGTATAGGTACTTCCATACATTTCCTAACTCAATCGGTCTATTCTGTCCTCATGATTTAATCAAATATTAACCTGCTCATTAATTTGCATTGAGTATGTCTCCTTTCACACATTTACTAATTGGCTGACACTCTCCAAAACTTGTTTTATTTGATTTTGACTTGCAATTGACTTTTCTAGGAGGATTAAGTGTGGTGTGAATGATTAAGTAGTTTTCGACCAATCCCTATGTGAGGTGTGACAGTGTAACACTGAAATCATAGCTTTCACATACTTTCCCATTGACCTAAGCGATTGGCATGATCTTAACGTTCCCATCATTGTGGACTGTTTATTTCCAGTACATTTTTGTGACTCGTCGTTGGAAACATTACTTACACGTCTTTCCTTTCTCATGCTTTCATCTGTCCTGCTTTTGACCCTATGCGCTGGTTCCTTCCTCCTTGCAAACTTCCTTCCCTTACAATTATTTATTTATTTTATTTATATGTTTCTAGAGCACTGCAGCCCACAGGCATCGCGGTGCTTAACAAGGAGACTTAGACAACAGATAGAAGATGGGACGTACGGGTACAATGGTCCGGAGGGGTGAAGGTCGGGTAGGTGCTGGCTCATCTAAACAGAACCGTTTTCAAGTCCTTTCGAAACTTGAGGTAGATTGGTTCAAGTCTGAGATGAGATGGAAGTTCATTCCATTTAGCGGTGGCTCTGGTAGGGAACACACAGCCCTGTCCGTTTGCTTTTTTTGTATGTCCTTTTTGACAAGTCCTTTGTTTTTGGACCCTAAGGTCCGACCAGGCACGTATA
This sequence comes from Ambystoma mexicanum, assembly GCF_040938575.1. NCBI lineage: Eukaryota > Metazoa > Chordata > Amphibia > Caudata > Ambystomatidae > Ambystoma > Ambystoma mexicanum. The sequence continues at coordinate 1,375,675,523 of NC_090934.1, forward strand.
GGCTGATTTGGTTTCTCAGATATTTGGGGGCCGCTCCGTGTATAAAGTGGTGACCCAGGGGCATAGACTTGAAGGTGATTCGATCTTCAATTGATAGCCAATGGAGGGCTTTTCTCTCGTTGGTAATATGATCCCTTTTCCATTACCCGTGATTGTCCTTACAGCATTGCTTTGAACAATTTGGCATTGATTGATGCATTTATTGCTGGCTCCTAACATAATCTATGCTAGATAGGATGATGGCTCTAGCGATGGTAGAGCAGTTTTGCAGACTTAAGTGAGGTCTAATTTGGCTCAGCAGTTTTTGGTGGTACCGGCAGGTTTGTTTGAGATATGCAACGTGCACATCTGGTCTTAGAGAGGCTTGTAAGTATACACCTAGAGTCTTTACTTTGTCTGAGACCTTCACTGTTGTGCTTTTGATTTTAAAAGCTGCATAGGCTGGATCGAGTTTGGCTTGGGTTTGAGGGGAACCAAAGACCGTGAGTTCAGTTTTCCCTCCATTGAGGCACATCCAGTTGGTCTTCATCAATGCCTGAATGAGTTGTAGATGTAGTTGAGCTTGGATATGTGTGTGTATGTACATATATATGTATATGTACGTGCATTCGTATAACTTGCAATTTCATAAAGTTGTTCTTGCTGCTATTATGTACATGTTATGAGAGCTATTCAAGAATTTCCATGGAAATCACTGATAACTTCTTTCTTAGCACTTGGTGCTCTGATAATGCAATTTATCCTACAGAGGACAGTGTTGAATACTGGCTTGGGAACTCGGCTAAGCCGATATGTTTTGACCAGTCAGTGTGCAGGGTTCTGTCCTTTAGCTCTTTTAGGAAAAGTTTATATGCAGTATCCTTTGGGACCACTATACACAACTAGGATTAAAGATGTAAGCAAAACCAACCTTTGGTATAAGTCTGTACTACACAGTTTTGGTAGCAGAGCTGAGCAGCCAGGCTTATCTCAAGAGGAGAATGTGAGCCGTATTGATGTTACACAGAGGTCTACAATCACAAGTGTTCAAGGAAACTCTTACACTCAAGGTTTCTTTGATAAATACTTATTAATTTAACTATTTTAGAAATACTTTTCAAAATGAGTAAAAAGGCAAAGATTATTAAAAAATGAAAGGTTACAGTTATTCTTAGACAGTGCAAATATTTAGAGTTCACCAGAAGAGTCAATTCAATTCAATAGGCTAGGCCAAAGTCAATGGGCTAAAGTCTTGGCTAGGATAAAGCAGTTCTGGTAGATACACAGAAATGTCTCTGCAAACGTTCTAAGGAATAGTTTGTAGGAAGAAGAATCATATGTTGGGTCACAAGCTGATTAGGCCTGTGAGTTGCGAAAGTTTCAAGCACTTTCACCGCGAGAGGTAGGCACTCTCAGTCTGATTTTACAGTACCTTACAAATGAAGAAAAAGATGCAGCTGATGACTTCTGTTCCTGGCAGTTCCTGCAGATCTCACTGTTCTTGAGCCTCAGTTGTGGGGACAAGAGGGAGGATGTCGGGGGACTCGTGCACTGGACTGAGACTGGTCAAAAAGCTGGCAACTGCTAAATCTTCAATTCCGGTAGCTGTAGTCAAGAACACAAGCTGGTGTCCCTCTCCCTGGTTATTCAGTTTTCCTGCAGCACTCTGAGGAAAATACAACCAGCTCAGAGATTGGTATCTAGGTGGCTTAGTGTCGAGTTGATTGGTCCCACCAACTCAAAGGAAGAAGTCGTCCTTGTAGGGCTTCTCTGTCGAGATGAACTTGGCAATTCGGACCTGCAGCAGGGCTTCACCGGGCAAAACAATGGTCCAGGAGTTGCAGCAGCCACCCTCTTCAAGCACGTCTTCGGTTCTTTTATTCCAGTGGTCGACTCTGCCTTCCAAGCCAAGAGAGTTGCATTTTATTCAGTTCTCTGCCATTCATTCCAGCGTAGCTGTCGCTCACCCAGCAGGGTGGCTGTCCTTGCCTGTCAGCCAGCCAATCCCCACAGAGTGCATTTGGGACTTGTATGAGACTAAGTACAGGGAGTTTCGGGCACCTCCCTCACTTCCTGCCCAACCCTGACACTCGGGCGCCAAAGGCAGTCTTCACTCCTGAAGCCCACCAAAGGCGAAGGAACAAAGGGCCCAACCCTAGTTTAGCTCGCAGAGACAAACTCTAGAAGGACCTTTCCAAAGAGAAATGGTGAAAAAAGAAGACCGGGACCTGTTTAAACAGAGGTGGCTCAGACACCATCTTGAAAAACATGGCTCCCGCGATTTAACACTACTGGTGTTCGCAGTCGGGAAAAATCATGGTAATCCATTGTAAAACCACTGCCACTAGCCATTCTGAGAGGAAAGGGTAGCATCTGACTGCTGCATGAGTATCTAGACACAGGGGATACTAAGTAACCCCTCCAGAACTCAATTGTAAAATAGGGTGTGCTGGGTCTAGGAATTTAAAAAGACTAGTAAAGTCAATTTCACTTTACTTATTCTGGGAAACAGTAGTTTATCCCAAAGAAGGTATTTAAACCATGGGAAAGCCTAAAAGATTTCCCTGTGCCACTGCACTGAGGGTGCTGCGTGACATAAATGAAAAGATGATGCCTATGGAGTTGTTAAACTCCATACATAAAGAAAACACAAGAGTAAAACACATTTCAAAACACATGAGAGAGTGGAAAAAAGGGTCACACTCTCTCCAGATAAAAAAATCAAGTCCTCAAAATCGAAGTTGCTGGGGGTCTCTAAGGTGAAGGGAATTAGCACATTTATGAGAATTCTACCTAACAAGCTCTGGGGTCTGATATTTCTTTAGCTTCACTTTCATGACCTCACTACCTCAACTCAGGCCTTGGAAGATACTTCCTCCCTTTTGCCTTAACCAATCACTGTGCAGCATTTAGTCTTTTACTCTGAGAAGTTGCAACTTGAAATATGCGTGTCTTTCTGCAAGGGTCTGTCTAATGTTTTCTGCTGACGGGGTAGAGGTTTTCATGCTTCCTGAATGGATAACTAGATATTGAGGCCTATATGAACTGTGTATTCAGCTAATATAAAGGATTCCAGTCATTCATTATTATTATGACTACTTATTCTATGTTCCCCTAACTAATGTTAAATGATGCTGCAACTACTTAAAGATACATGGTTATGTTCATCTATAAGGTGTTTGCATTATGGCTCACTAAAGCATGGCTGCTAGTACCTTTTTAGGGACTGTGCAGGAAAGCCTTCTTTATATGGGGCTGTAGCCCCCAACATTTTCATACTCCCCAACATTCCCCCCTTTCTTCTCATGAGGGACGAATCTCTTGATAAATTCTCCCTTATATTCTTCTTCCTGCTGCTGCCAGTCATATATACTCCTGGGTATCCTTATGTTATGTACATCTATTAGATCTCCTCCACATATGGCATAATCCCATGGGGTACATCACAAGTAACTGTTTTGCCAATCTCATTTGGTATTTATATAGCACTCCAAGTAATTGTGAGCAGCAATGTCTATTCATTGGACACATTTTTGTTTCTCCTAACTATGGTTGCTCGTCTGTTTGACAGCTTTCATCTTTCCAACCAGGAGTGGCATTACCTGTCATAACGGCAAGGTAGTTACATTTATTACCATGATACACACAACAAGTGGCTATTATTTGATAAATACACCAGAGTATTATCAGGAAGATGAGGATAGTAAACAAAACTCTGCAAACTTGTATAAGCCACTGTGGCATTCAAGAAATAAGGCCTCTTAGCCAGTCATAATCCTTAACAATCCCTCCTACTTTCTCCATATCCGTTGTTAACTTGGCCATTTGTTTGACTTTTGACTTTTCTTACTGCTTGTCGGAAGCAGCCAGGCCAAGCGACGGGAGGCATAGATCAGCCGGTGCGGCTTGACAAGCGCGACGTGTGCGGAGCGCAGAGTGTGGAGCAGGGAGACTGAGGAGGGTGCCTTTCTCTAACGGCTCCGGCACTTAACACATCATGGCGACACTGTAGAGAGCGGGGATCCCGGCTGGGCATTGAATTCCGGGTTTCGAGCAGCTGCTAAGCAACGTGGAGACTGCGTTGAGTGCACTAGATGCCTGGACAACAGAGGGCAACTGTGGCATGAGGCCAGTAGCGCCGGCACTCTATAACCTGAGAAGAGGTAAGCAGTGTGGTCGCTACCTCTACAAAATGGAAAGCGAGCTTAGATCTCTTCCCTCTGCCCCCTCTTCCCCCCTTTGCCTCTCACCCGCCTTGCTCCCCCCTCCCTGTTTAAAGTAACTAGTGAGGTGTGGCGTGGGGACCCTCACCAAAGGGTGAGAGTACTAGAACACCCCCAAGCTACTCCCGACACCATCTGCAGGGGCTGCGGGGGAGTTTTGTAGTTGGAGACCCGCAGAGGAGATAATCTCCGCCAGCTTGATGTGCCCCACCCCAAAGAACCAAAAATAACCTACAGAACACGCACAGCGCACCTGCAGGAAAAAAAGCTGTAAGTGGCTAAAAAGAAAGGCCCCCCTGCGTCCAAAGAGGTGGCAGTAAACTTACTAGATGGGTGACTATTGACTTATCCACTACCTGGCTGCCAAGGAAGCTGTTAAGGCTCCTAGGATACTGGTGATTGTGGATGTAGAAATCTATGAACCAGTCAGAAGAGTCCTCATAAATGTTTTTAAAGGAATAGGGAGAATATTTCCCCTTCCCTCTCATGAGGAGGTTTTTAAAACTGTCTGAGGCTCATTTTTATATGGTGCAAATGGAAGGGCATTAAACAAGCATCACAGAACGTCGCTTTTTGACACACTGGTTGTGTTTTTAACAGAAAAATGGCTAAAAGCCTAAACAGCAGTAAAACGAAATTAAAACAATTATGAAGTGGTTTGAGAAGCCAATCAATCCTCAAAGGAAAAAGGTCCTGAAGCCCAAACAGTGCCAAAAAAAGCTCACGTGAAGGACCCAATAGAAAACGTGGAAAGGAGATCAGTAAAAAACAGAATATCACTGACACACAACAACAAAAAAATAGCATTTTTTTTCCAGGAATAGGCACCCAATACAAAGGAAATACTCAAGAAAAGCACAGGGACGAGTCCACTAAACAAGCACTACGAGACGAAAATATGGAAACAGAAGGAAAGGAAATAGAACTGAATGAAACCAGTCAAGAACAACCCTTGCTGAACGATTATTCGTTGGACAACAATGAATCTCTATTAAAATTATGCAATTCTATACTACGGAAATCTCTGGGTGCCAACTCTGATCAACAAAAAAGAGAGAGCCAAATGAGCAATCTATCTTTTACACCAAACCTAGAAAGACCTAATCATTCAGAACCGCAGCAGAGGAACAAACTAAATGGAACTCTCACTCGAGAGAGAATATACATCTGGCAAGAAGTCAGGTATGTCCACTGAGATTTCAGAAGCGCTTGATAAATTGACTTGTAGATTGAAATCATTATATAATGTATGTACAGGTGTGGCTTCAGATCAACAGAGACTCTAGTCACTGATGACAAAATTAATAGTAAATAATGAGGAATCAATAAGAACAACAATCCCACTCATGAAAAAAGTTCCACTCACAACGTGTTGGGACCCAGTTAAACCAAAGGAAATAAATGAAAAAGCTGAAATGAATAAAAGCAATAGTAAAAAACAACACGAGCGGAAAATCTCAGATGATAAAATAACTGAGCTAGATGATTCAAATAATTCTTGGGAAATACAAGACTCAGTGAACATTGCTGCCAGGACTGAAGAAGATGCAATCGACGCACTATGCGCCGAAATCTCAATGATGGAAGCAACATCAACCTCTGTCAGAGTAAAAAATTACCCACATGGTCTAATAATACAACATGAGCTAATTACAAAAAAGACAGCCCATACCCAGGAAAACCCCACTTTGATGATAGTAAGACACATAGAGTAATCTCCAATTGCCAACCTGATGGCACCATGGGAACAGTGTGCCTGAATGGGCCTTTAGACAATTGGATACAAATCTAAAAAGCAAAAACAAGCACTCCTGTCCCTTGCACGGAGTCTTCAAAGATAGGGATTATAAATAACAAGGAGTGCAATAACGAGACGAACAAAGAAAATCAAGAAAATAAACAAGAATTAGCAATTGGACAGAAAATACCTTTGGAAGAATATTTATCTAAAGTTAGATGGGCCAACAGAATACATACCTCTTTGGGAACGACCAACCATGATACCACAGCTGAAAGAAAGAGCGAAACATTGAATTACGACCCTAATAAACAAAAAGAGGGGACAAAACAAATGGAAGACAACACAAAAAGTAATGAGAAATTTAATTTGGCCGTTCGACTAGACAAAGTTAATACTTCTAATGAAAGTCCATTCTTAAATCGATCAGCCCTAGTGCGACTATGGTAATCTATCCCAGGTCTATGGATGATATAAAGAAGGGATATGGCACAGATTGAGTTACCCGATCTTGACAGTGCAACAAACTGGGTGATAATCCGTTTCACTTCATATACCCCTGTATCATTGCTTTGTGATAACGCGCACTAATTGTTTAGAGAAGGACTTCAACTTACAGTTTGTAAAATGACCAATGACGATAAAAAGCATAATGACAGACAAAATACAAAAAATACTACACCAATTCAATGTTACCAAGCTGTCATCTGGAACCCTAAAAATAAGACAATTCCAGAAAGAAACAATCATATGATCGCAAAATGACCATTGCAGATAGCCAGCTGGAATACCAGAGGTTTTAAACACATAATAGAAAATACCCAGTCACTTGAAAAACTACGTACATGCGATATATTCATGCTCCAAGAGCATTGGCTAGATTGCCCATTGTACATGGAGGGATATCACATATATCAGGAACTAGCCAGCAAAGGCACGAAGGGAAGACCTTACAGAGGCCTAATAATTGGAGTGAGCCAGGAGCTTATCTCCAAACAGAAGACAATAGAGCTCCAAAACAAAAATATACTGGCTGTAGAAATTGAACAACAAGCTATGGGATAACAGTGGAAACTCCTGGCGATAAATGTGTATGCCCGACCAAACCTGAATGAGTTACAAGAACTCAAGGACGGAATTGAAAGCGCATTAATAACAACCAACGCTAACCTAAAGAACCAAATGGTTATAGTAGGAGGAGACTTGAATGCAAGATGTTATGACAATAGAGAATGCGCAGAATATGAAAACGTAAAGAAAAAGAGTATTATGACCCAAAGTCTTGGAAATAAAAAGGTTTGCGGATGGATAATGACCCTGCGACAATGGGGCCTTTCGATGATGAATGCTAGAACTCGGGGTGATGTACCCGGAGATTATACCTGGAAGGGAAATAACAGCGAGTCAACCCTTGACTAAATCTTTGGGAACAACTAATGTTTAGAAAGAGCTAAAAGTTTGATAACTTCTATGACAAATAGCGATCACAAGATGTTAATGAACTACACATATCTTGGGATCAAAGAAATGTTTACAACACTTATAAAATATGCAAAAGAAAATAAACTAAAGATAAACATGGGAAAAACTAAAATCATGGTCTTCTCCTAAAAAAAAAAGCCTCCCACCCAGATATGGTTACAGAAATAGGAACAATAGAATATGTGAACTCTTATCCGTACCTTGGCTTAGATATGAGCAACGACAGAGGTTACAAAAATATAATCGAAAATAAACAGATAAAAGCAAAAAACCGAATAGAGTTACTTGCAAAATTTGCAAGAGAAACGGCTGGGTTTTCAATAGAAGGAATTAAAATTCTATATAAGCAATGTTTTATCCCAATGATTTTATATGGGCTGGAGGCCCTAGCAATGGAAAAACTCGATTGGTTGGATGCACTGGAAGGCCGGTTCTGAAGAAGACTTCTCAAATTGAGCCCAAGTATACCAATACAGTTCATCCGCCTTGAACTAGGATTAACATCCTTAAAAAGTATACTATGGATAAAGATTGGATCGCTACATCTAAAAATACATTAATTCCCTCTATGTAAACTACTTGGCCTATTAGATGATAGATCCATAAGGAATGATGAATTTGAAAATATAAGCGATACTGTATTTAACACAATCAAATGGCAGCCGCTGTATCACAAAAAGACTGCATATGCAACATTGAAACAGATATACACTAATAAGATCAAAGCCTGGGATTGGACTAAAAACTATGAACATTTAGGACAATTAAAGAATTATACTTTTGTCTCCGGTATAATGCACAAATATCTCCAATCATAAACGTATTTAAAAAGGTGCCCAAACCTAGCAGTCAGACACTTCCAACTAAGGATCAGAACAAATTAACTTCCCTTACTAACAATGACAGGGGCACAACAAAAAATCCTGTGCGAAGAAAGAACATGCAAAATATACAAGAAACCCAACATCCTGCAATTTCTGCAACATGTTTTATTACAGTACCCTAAATTGAGTACCGAATACATGAACAATTTAGGATATTTGGTACATAATTACGATTACATTGAAAGTGATACCTTTTGGGCATGCTGCCTGAACACTGATTTGCAGTCAGTCCATATAAGCTTATATCAACTGTGGAAGTGCATTAAAAAAAAGCTTGAAAATGAGAAGATCGATAAGCTTATATCAACTGTGGAAGTTCATTAAAAAAAAGCTTGAAAATGAGAAGATCGATAACAATGCACTGATTAAGAATGTTAAATAGCTAGCCCAATACAAAGGGAAAGATAACAAGCTGAAAACAGAAACCCAGTTTATTTAAAATGGCCTCCATAAAACGTAAAGCTCAGAGAATTTTGATAATAGAGTACTGTATTTGACATAACCAGTGAAGAAGTTGTAGCAATGTTGTGCATGCATGTAAACGTGAGCATAGACATACATCCTATGTTGCACTGGCACAAACCTGAAGGCACTGAGCTCTTCACGAATTGGCATTAAGACCATTTTATGTGGCATTCAAGGGTTCTATCAAGTCTCAACGTGTAATTTGAATCCATTTCGAGTTGGTGTCAGTCTGTATCCCTGTTGCAAGCAACGAGGCAAAGAATACCTCAGTCTTTGAAAATAGCCTGTAATTGGGTAAGTATCTTCTTCAGGGCTTCGTCTGTTTCCTTTGAGAAGTAGTTAGAGTACTACCTTCTTCGTCTTTGTGAGTTAATTTGTCCTTTAACTGTTGTTGGCTGTTCAGGGGACTGGGATCGTCCTTTGGGCCATTGTACATGCTTCTCAAGTGGTATCATCACAGGGGCATGTAAAGTTGCCAGTGAGCAGAGGCCACGCCACAAAGGTGGTAGATGGAGGTAGATCTTGCTTCTGCATTGCCACATGATGTCCATGATGGTGGCTGTGCCTTCAGTTAACGCTGGCATCGGGAATGTTTGGTTGCAGTTGCTATTAGTGCCAATTGGCACACTCCCTTTGCCTCTGAAACAAAGTGAAAATCGAGTGAGTTTCTGTACTTTTACAGGTTGATCATGTGGATGCAGACTTGTCAACTTATTAACATGCAGTACCCACACATATCTACAGCTTTTGTCCGTTTGTATATTATTTCTTCTTCCGTTAATCCCATTAGACCCTCTGCATTGAACACTGCCTGCCCCTTTAACCATTCCTTGCTCCAAAATGTTGCACCTTCTATGACCATCTGTGGTTTGTTGGACAGTGTGCTTCTCAAATGTTTCCACTCCTTCACACTCATCGTTCGATTTCTTTTCCATTTTTATTCAAACTGTGTCTCCCTGGAACTGCCCCGGAAGTCTGCACATTATTAAATGCGCTAATCACTGTGCCTCTAAAGTCGTCACTTCCTTCGATAAGAACAGTCAGGGGCTGCCAACCGCATGCGAGAAAAGCCTACATATGTAACATGACTCATTTACCTAGACCCTGCTAATGGCCTTCATGAGGTTATATCACACATTTGTGCTTTCTGAATGATGTTCATCTGACATGCTATTCGCTTCTTCACTTACTTGTCTTTTATGTCTAGTCACAAGGTTATTTCTGAGTGTGAGCACATTCTCTACGTTTGTATCATTATGCTTAGTACCTCTACTACCTAACTTTAATAGTTCCATTGATGAAAAGGAAAGAAGGAGAGAGAAAAATAGAAAACACATCCCTTTAAGAACATTCTTAACATTTCTTCGATTATTGTCTTTGGCTCTTTGCATATTGATTGCTGCACTTGTTCTGCCATATCCAAAAGGCTTAGTTCTCCTATTGTACTTTTCTAAAGTTTCTTAACAATAGTCAACTTTCGTTGCTGATTTGTTGTTTGAGTGCCAATGTCTGTTGCTCATCAATGTTGCGATGCTGTGCTTGTGTGTTTACGCAGATCTGTGAGGTAAATCCAGGCGCGCCGATTTTTTAACTTGCCCGCTGTGGCTGTTAATTGTTCCACTTCGAAGGGTCCAGTAAATTACGGTTTATTCCATCGTTGCACGTGTTGTATTTGAACAGGTTCTTCTGTTGCTTTGTCATGCTGATCCGTTGGGGCCCTGTTGTGCGCTTTGATGTTTATCTGTGAACAAAATAATTTTTCACAGGTTAACATGTTCTTTAGATCTCCACTAAACTCTTCTCCCAACAAGTTTGTACTTTTGTGTGCGTAAGGTGCTGTGCGTGTGGGCACAGCCGAGGCATGCATCCTCCTCCCTGTCACCAGTTCATAGGGTGTCGGGTGGTGGTCCTTGCTTGGCTGATTGCGCAGACTGAACAGGTCCAAGGGCAGGCAGTGCAACCAGCTCCTTTTAAGAGTATCACACAGTGTGGCCAACTTCATTTTTAATACGCAGTTCTGCCTTTCCACCATCCCATTTGCTTGCCGGTGGTAGGCAGTACACTGTTTGTGTCTTATTTCTAACAACCAGGTATCTGCTGCAAGAAATTCCTTTACAGAGTAGGGCCCATTATTAGACCTCAGAATGTCATATGTGCCCCATCTGGGAAATACCTCCCTAACAAGAAATCGGGCCGCAGATTTGGCAGCAGGGTGCTGCCCCTATCCAAGGGGAGTATGGGCACACTACCCCCAGTACATGCCTATGTGTGCTACATCTGTTTACCATAGCAATGTAATCGATATGCTACTCCTTGAATGGCCCTGTAGGGAGAGGCAATGTTGACTTCAAGATCTTAAGTGTATGTCCAGGGTGAAATTTGTGGCAAACCAGTCCCACAAATGTCAGCAGCAATGTGCTGCTTGGGTGCATGCATGGGAAAATGGAACTGCTCTAGGGCAATGTTTAATAACTTTATGGGCATTACTACTTTACCTGTGCTGTTTTGTCTCCATATAATATCAGTGGGTGATAGATGACATGCTCTTTTTTACCCATAATGCTTTTTATTCTGCTAGAGCTCTCTCCTGAAACTCAATTATGTGTACTTTTGATAATGCACTGTAAGCTTCTGGTAGCCTTCCTGCTGCCCTGCTGTAACATGCATTTGGCTCTCCACTGGAAAGGGCATATAAGCTGCTTGCTTTTTGGCTGCGCCTGCAGCTGCATTTCTGTGTGAAACTAAATCTGTTCCTTTGGCGTATGCTGTGCATTTCACTATATCTACATGTATGGGGCCTTTCAATGCTTTGATTAGCCTAGCTAACAAAATTTGATTGTTGAACTGGTGACCCATCGGCCCATCTATATCCTCTCCTCTTTCACCTTAATAAATCTGAGTGTACTGTAGATGTCATATAGGCAGAATCAGTATAGATGGGGACATCCTCATATGTGGATATTTCTAGGGGCTCAATGAGTGCTACAAATTCTGCTGCTTGTACTGAATAGTGTGAGGGTAATCTATGTTGGATCACTATTGGAAATTCTTCCTCTTGGTCTTTCATATATTTTATTACTGCTGCACCTGTTTGCCTTTGACCACTTTTTTGATCTATGCTTGATGAACCATCTAATAAAACACTTCTCCTGTGCCAAGGGTGTCTTCACTCACCCTGCTGAATTCGTCTGGCTCTCCTTCATATACTGTGCAGTCATGGACTTTGTCGTGAGGCTTAACTGGTCTGGTGATGTATGTTGCTGGGTTAACTGTATGGCACCTCACTATGGTGATGCCGGATTTGTCAAGATTACCTTGTACCCACTTGCTCGCTGTGTGGCGAGTGTTGATTTATTTACCTCTAAAATGGAGAATAATGCATGCTCAACGTACAAAGTGAGTGGACATCCCATAACTATGGTGGCAGACTTCTGTACTGCAAATACTGTGGTAGCTAATGCTTATTCACATGGAAAGTGTCCTGCATAACTGAATCTAAATGACCACAGTAGTATGCCAATGGCTTGTTTTGTCTGTGATAATCGATGTGTGAGTATTGCTGTCATAACCTGGCCATTTGAGTGTGAGAATAGGAAAAACGTTTATTGTAATTTGGGGTTGCTAGTGCGGGGGGCGCTACTGATAGCTATTTTGAGATCCTTCATTCAGCTATCTCTTCTGTCCTTACAAGTGTGCCTTTAATTTGTTGTGATTCCTTGAGTGCCTGCAGTAGGGTTTGACATATGTTTAGTAATCAAATACCCATGTGCGGCAATAATTGCACAAACATAAAAATGGATGCATTTCTCTGATTGTGTTGGGCTGTGGTATGTTTCTCATGGCTGTGGCTCTGTCTGGGCTTATCTTTCTCCCTGATGATGATATGATCTGACCCAAGTACGCCACATCCTTCTGGCAATATTGTCATTTGTCTTTGTCCACCTTGTACCCTTTGTCCGTGAGTATTGTCAGGAGCTGTACTGTGTCTTTTCTGCACTGTTCTTCTGTGGTGCTGCCTACTAATAAGTAATCTACATATTGTAGAACTGTACTAGTCATGTTAATGTTCCCTAAAACCATCCGGCTAGCCATGTTAAAGACACTTGGGGATTTGCAGTATCTTTGAGGCAATCAAGTGAGATGTAATCTCTTACTGTGATATCAAAAAATGCGGTCAAGTATTGTGAGTCTGGATGCAGTGGTATTGTGAAGAATACATTCTTGAGATCGATCATAGAAAAGTAGACTGCATCAGCGGGTATGTTGCACAATGTTGATGCAGGGTTTGGCACTAGCAGATATTCTGCTTACACTATATCATTCAGAGGTCAGAGATCATGAATGAATCTCCATGATTATCCCTTTGGTTTACTTCAATGAATATATAGCCGTGTTACATGGTGAGTCTGAAGGTACTATAATGCCTGGTTAAGCAGTGCTTTAACTGTGTCATTAATTCCCTCATCGGCTTCTTTGGACAGTGGGTATTGTTTCACTCTAGGGAGTATGGCACCTGGTTTGAGTTTGATTTTAACTTCCCCTATGCTGGTCAGTGGGTTGCTTGTCCAGAGTCGACTAGGGACTTGTGCTAAGTTCATTATCTTCTTCAGTTTCCCAATTCTCATTTTTTTCCTGCTCATCTTCACTTTCTACCACCTCCGACTCATCTACATCCTAATGCTCTGGTTCTTCAGTTTCTTCCACATCTTTGATCACTGTCATATGCAGTTTCAATAATATTTCCCCGGCTGCCCATGTTTCAGCATCTACCATAGGGGAAGGCTCCTCCCTCTTTCTTATTGCCATTTGCAATTCTTCTTCTATCTTGTGTATTGCTGCTTCTAAGTCTTTGCACCCTTTATTCTCAAATTTTTCTATTGCCGGGTCTCGTCTGTAACTAGGTGTACTCACTTCCTTTACTGGGTTTGTGTCTGTCTGGTCTCTGCTCAGGCATGTCAGGTTACAACGCACACCCTGAATTAAGGGGTTAAGCATCCTTGCTTAGCGTGTCTGTTGAGGTCCAGTATTTGAGCTCGAGTGTTGGAACAGTGTGTTTAGGTCTTGTTTTGATTTTCCTTAACTATAGCCTTTAGGACAATGGGATCATCCCATTCCAAGATGGAGAGAAGTGAATTTCACAGTGATTGGCTGAAGGGCATCTGGTGACTACTTGGAACCTTCAGAGGGGTTCTAAACTGCCTTTCATCCATGAAGACAACTGCGAAGGTCGCAGTCGCAGCAGCTCCTAAGGAAAATCTACAGAAGCTTGTCAGGAGGATTTTCTCAGCACAAGAGAACATGAGCTAAGTGTTTAGAAATGTAAACGTTACAGTGACAGTGTACTTGTATGCAAATCACACTCATCTGGTAATTGAGAAAATCCAAGTTTACTTAGTATCCGTACATTAGCTTTTTTCTGGAAAGCCAAAAATCAACATTGACTTTGAGTATTTATGTAGCTTCAGTTTAAACAGTCTTTAACTGGCGTCTTGCAGCGAGTATTGAATTATCTGTGGTGTACAAAGTGCTGTTGTTATTCAGGCAGTGAAGGCTGCTACGCAGGAGTCCATTTGAGTAAAAGTCCCTACTACCTCGTGTCAAGCACGTGACATTTCCAAGCGGAAGGTGAACTAGCAACACCTTGAAGCACTGTTCAGCTTTGTGAGTGCGGTGTGAAGTAATTAGAGTGCGGGAGTGCAGTGAACAGAGCGCAGAGCAAGTATTAATTAGCGCAGGAACGCAGTGAATTACAAACAGAGCACAGCATCATTTTTAGAGTACACGAGCGCACTGATCAGTAAGCGGTGCACGAGAGCTTGAAGATAGCATTTTAGTGCGCAGGAGCATGAAGTCAACATTACAGAGCACGGGAAGAAGAATATATGCATGGATTTGCAGAAAATTAGGAAATGTAATAAGTTTGTTCTAAAGGAACACCAGAGAGAAGGAGACTCAATAGTCTGTACACTTAAGTTACCCAGGACAGAAAAAAACTCAGTTTGAAATTAGGAGATGAAAGACTTTAACATTTAGCTACTTTCAAAAGAAAGACCATTTCAACAGCTGTTCCCAAGCTTCAGGAAGCAGCAAATCAACTGGGTTTGGTTCACCCTAGAACCCTTTAAAGTGAAGACTTAGTAGAAACGCGTCCAGCCTTCATGCAGTTAGCAGAGGCAACTAGTTAAGGGAGAGGTTAGGGAGGTGGGAGGAAATTGTGGTTCAAGTGTAGCTGAGCAGTCACTAAAGTTATGCTTTGTTTTTACAGACTAGCAGACACTTGGAGAGAGACCTTAGTGAGCAGCGACCAATTGCAAAGCTGAAGTCTGGAAGTTTGCTATTTTGTGCCATTCCCCTGTCCAGTATGAAGTAGATTTCGAAATCCTCAGTCTGTACAGTCCAGAAAGGGTTGGAGAGTACATCTTCAATCTCACAGGACATACACTGGGACCTTACAGTTTCTGAATATCCAGAGGGTTTGTATCAAGGGTTTGTATATCCTGGAGCTGGCTTTAAAGGGTAATGACCCGCTACATATGGGTTTGTCGGCTGCACAAGCCTGGAACCTGTGCCGACTGGGTGCCTTTCTCTATATTAGTTTGGGGTACCGACTTCACAGGTATCGAAGCCTGTGACGTGTTTGCACTGCCTGACGGGGTTGGGGTGGACGCACTCTCAGCATTCGCCTTTTCTTTAGTGCTACTTTCATCTTCCTCATATAACTTCCACAGCTATAATATGCTCTGTCTCTTCTTTCATTTTTTACCCTTATATGTCGACAGTAAATGGGTATACATGTGTTTTATTATGCTCTTGTCATGTGTGCCCTCAGTTGGCCAAGCTGTAAACATTTTTCCTTCTGTTCCTGCCGCCCATTTGTTATTATATTTTACTATCATTTCTCTATAAGTTGGTAACTGTTTACACATAAGTTCTATTTCTATTTGTTTATTAAGTGCCAAAAGCCTGTGGGCATCAGGACACGACACAATCAATGTCAAAGAAGCATATCAACCTTCTAGAATTACTAGCCCTTTTGAAGGCCCTATTAGCGTTTCAACATCAGTTAGCAGGGAAAACAGTTCTAGTCTTCACAGACAGCACTACTGCCATGTTCTACATAAACAAACAAGGCAGGACACACGCACTAAGTCTGTCCAAACTAGCTTTAAAGATTTGCAACTGGTCTCTCAAACAAAACATATTCCTCCTGTCAGAAACATCTTCCCTCAGAGCACGAATGGCAGTTATACACAGACATTTTACACGTTTTCAAAGAATGGGGGCAACCAAACATAGATTTATTCGCAACACAAGAGAACACACAATGCCATGATTACGCATCCAGGTTTCCCCAGACAGGGTCCAAGGGCAACGCACTGTGGCACAGTTGGTCAGGGAGATTTGCGTACGCTTTCCCCCAATGCCACTTCTGAACAAGATAATCCACAAAATGCACCAGGAGCATCTCACAATGATCCTAATATCTCCAATGTGGACCCGGCAGACTTGGTTTTCACACCTGCTCAAAACGTCACTTTGCCTGCCAGTCAAACTACAGAGCCCTTAACAACATCTTATCCCAGCATCAGGGGTCAACACTACATCTTTGTCTTCAAACACTGAACTTAGACAGCGAAAATATACAAGTTGTGGAAGAAGCCCCACCAATAACACCTGGCCTACAAGAAGGCCCCAGAGCCAAACATGTCCATGAAAATTCCATCAAAAGGCCAGTCAGAAGGAATGCCAGATCCAAAGCCTAACAAAATCAACACACACTGCTACAAAGAAACGCAACATGGCTCAAAAGAAAAAATGTACCGCCAACTTACCAGCTGAGGTTGAGGAGGAGCGCTCAACGTGTTGGAGGCTTGGCCCGCACAACCCGTTTCGCGCCCTCAGCCAAGGATTGACAGTCCCCCAGGTTACGCCGCACCAAAGGCTCCTCTGTTGTCCTCGGGAGCGAGGGTGGCACGGAGCATAGAGGGCGGCGTTGATGGTGGATTGGGAAGGGGGGGAGAGGGACGCTGCATGTAAGGAGCTGGGAGGCGTGGGCCAACCCGGCCAAAATGCAGCTGCACAGCAGGCGGATGGCCCCATAGACAAACGCCGCTGCAGTCAGGAGTCAGAGCCTGAGCGTGGCCGTGGCGCTCCAGTAGACGATCATGTGATGGGGTCCAACACACTACCGTTCAGGGAGAGTGGAAGCTGCCAGTCTCTCGTGCAGCCTACAAGGACTATTACCAAGGTCCAGATTCACGCACAGCAAGAGGACCAAATGCAGCAGGAGCTGCCGCGAGCGATGCCTGCACAGCTGGAGGAATCCCTCACAAGAAAATCCTCCAAAATAATTACCCAACATTGACACAAAACATGAAAAAACGTACGAGACACACTATGGAAATGGAGGATGCAAACAAAAAGTCAAAAACAAAAAATAAAAGCTCATTACGACTAACTCCAATAGACAAGTGAAGGGGAGCATCAGCAAAGCTGAGATGACTCCAAAAGGCAAACGTGGAGGCAGTGTATCCAGCAAGAAATCAGGCCCAACCAAAGCCACCACGGCACGCATTTTGACACAGTTCTTCAAAGCACAGTAAACCACGAAGCATAAGGAGTTTAAGGAAGTATCCGATGCAGAAATGCTAGCGGCAGTGAAAGACAACTTCCCTTGTGCCAAACAAAGAAGATTAGATGAGACCGAGAAGGGCAAAGGTCTCCCTACACTCTCACCAGGAAAGAAAACGCTGCCGATACTCTCCAAGCCCCTCGATCAGCACGCCAACATGATTTCATTGAAAGATGCACCAAACAGCAATGACTCACGTTCTGCAAAAATGCCATCGCCTAACACGGCAAAACAATTTTGCACTCCACACACAATGACCAATGAAAAAAAAGATTCTAATGAACAGGAAATCAAGGGTGACACACTAGACTCAAGTATAGAGCAAATACCAACAATGGCTACCCCTAATGTGGAAACAGCAGGTCAGGAGCCATCCACATTGAGGGACAAAGATATGCAAACTATCCCGACTGATACATCAAGCCCTCAACAGGACAGTGAGCACAGAAATTCCACAGAGAACTCTGAACCTTGTCCCAAAACGGGCTCGCGTCCAATGCCCATGCTGGCATGTAACATAACACCAGAAGGCAGACATGCTCAGACTGACAGCATACACATGGCTAATCTGTCGTGTGGGAGCATGCACAGTCTGGAGTCACGTCCTCATTAGAGAAGATCGATCGAATCACACTCTCACCGCAGATGGTCAATTGACTCTTTCCACAATCCGCCAACGAACACTAACCACCCTCAAAGCTCTACAGTGTCAACTCCCATGAAAAGAGCCACCACTCAGACAATGGTAGCCCCCATTGAGACACCCTCCAAGAAACTTGACATGACAACGATCATGTCTGCAATAACAATTGCCCTTGCACCATTCTGCAAGTTATATGAGTCAATTAATGACACACTCCAAGATCACTCATACATTACAGCGCGCGAAGAAAGGGACACCATGGCTGAAAAAATAGACAAACTAGCATGCAACCTAGTGTCAAAAATAACATCGGCGATCACAAGCAAAGACACTGCAGAACTACCTGAAACGACGGCCAAACACAGGCTAGATACAAGTTCACATATGACAACAACTATTGATTTGACGACAATAATATCACACATACAGAAAAGGAGAACAAGCTCAAACCAACTCTTAAACCACCGGTGAAAGTTGCGGCCCAAGAGGCCGCCCTAAAACAATCCACGGTATTAATGGTGGTAGGAAAATCGACGGATGACAGTGCACCAGAGCAAGCTTCAAACTAAATGCCAGACATGCCATACTCAATATTCGATAAATCAAAAATAGGCGCAGGAATGATCATTAGAAATCCCAGTAACCTGACGCAAAGCGAAAGTGTACAGCTGAAGAAGGTGAAAATCATTGAAACCAAGGCAATACCACAAAATAAAACTAGGAAAAAAGGTGCGACTTGCAGCTGGTCAAATTCAGACAGTGAGCATCAAAAGGAAATACAACCGGCACCAATTGAAAAAAAGGTCTCCTCCCCAAAGTCCATAGAGTACTTCATCAGCAATGATGAACTGATGAACATTAGTGAACATCTCACAGACAATTCAACTCCAGTCGGTAATGCAACAGCAGACAGTCAAAGCATGGAAGAAACAACTCCTGACCAAGGTTCACAAGGAAAGGACACCACGCCAAAGGCCCCATGCGACAAGCAAGTGAAACATAGATCAAGAAACCTTGTTGACAGTGATGACAGACAAGTCAAACTAAGATCAATAAACCTTGATATCAGCGATGATAGACACTTCCTAACTTTGGAAGAAAAATGCAAAAGGATAACAGCAACAGCAAACAGGCACAATCAGCAGACAGACTTGTCAGAAAATGAGACATCAAATGGAGAACGAGATGCAAATGCTAAAAAGATTATTGAAAGATCGCAACAAACAGTAGAAAATAAGCCTCAGAAGACACATACAAAAGCAAAGTCATCTCCAAAGCGATATACGGGGCACACATCAGGAGCATCAAAAGATATATCAAAAAAAGGAAGTGCCAAAAACGCATCACAGATCCCACACAGAGACACATCATTCAAGAAACGCCAGACTATAAAAGAGGCAAAATGGATTTTCAAAATCGAGCAAAGAGCAAGCAACAAGGAAAATGTAACCTTGAATAGAAGATCTGTTCTTGCAATCTTCCATCATATACCGAACCTTCGGACAATAAAGTCAGATGACTTATTAATTGTTGAACCATGGCATGACCATCAAAGAACCTCAGCTAACCTGTTCATCGACTCATCGACAATACAAAAACTCCTTAGCAGGGATACAACCGACCTCAGAAAAATGGGTTATAATATGCTTGAAATTACATCAAAAAGGCAAACGTTGCATATCGCTAGAGAAAGGACTCGAGACATCTACAAAACCGGACACAGTAGAAAGGAGCGAGAAGTGGTAATTTCTAACTCGAGGTCAAAAAAACTCCATACAGTCTTTGCACAGAGTCGCTCAGGAAGAAACAGAAATAAAAGAAAAACAGAGAAGCAGAAAAAAATTGATCAAGGAAGCTCGACGAGAAAAAACAGCAGATCTAATTGCCTGAAACCCAAAAACATGCAAAGGACAGATAAAAATAAACACAAGAAATCAAACTTGGACGAGTCACTGTCACCCACAAAAGATAATGTACAAATGACGATGAGAACGGTCACACAGTTTGTGCAGAGTAACAAGGCACAAACGGCGATAACAAGTAAACACGAAAATAGACAAGGCATCTGGTCATGGCTCTCGAAAGCGCTCGCATCACATCTGAAGAAATACCAATTCGAACAGGAGGTGGTCAATCAGACAACTGCATGCCAGAAGGCCGCTCTCCAACACAACTTAACCCCTGCAGCCAAAGGGCACTTGGGTCGTCCATCCTCAGGTATTCTCACGGCGGGCAGGAATGGCTGTGGCCTTACACTGGATAAAATCTTGAACCCCAATACATCTGTTTTAGCGATCACTGCAACATGGGAGCAAACGAACAACAACAAAGACCAAAACAACTCAAACACAGTAGTCATTGTCAATACTTATTGGAATCCAGCGGCCATAGACACAGCAAAATTCATTGCAATGATAGAGAATGTGATCGACGAGACCTTGGCAATGCTCATGACACCTTATCTAATTATCTGTGGCGACCTAAACGCAGTGTGCCAAACGGACAATTCAAAACGAACCACACTCAAGGCACTGCCGACAGTACAACGAGGCAAAGTATGGCTAGATATGGTACAATCACAAGATTTACATAACCTGGACATCATTTCCCCACAACAAAACAGGCCTCTGACTTGGGAACGAGCTGAGTCATAGGCCACAATTGACTACAGCTTTGTTTCTAAGCCACTGCTATAGCTCACCAATACGTTCAAAGTTCTAAGAACAATCGCCAGTGATCATAATCTCCTGGAAATTACATGGAGCGCCCCCTGCAAGAAAAATGAAAGGCTGGAAATGCAAATTGAGACCAACACACAAGGCTCGTGAATCAAACTTACTGCAAATGCCATCAAAGACTTAACATTAAGATATCAGTCTCGCAGTCAAATAGAGGAAACAAAATCAGTAGACTATCAACCACTACTCAGGTCGTACAAACAGCAATCGGCTAAAAAAAAGCAATCTCGCACTCCTAGGAACCATTCCTACAACAGATAACTTGTAGAGAAGCGACGAGAATTCAGAAAAGATAAGAGAATGGCAGAGTCCCTGCAAATGCCACAAGCAAACATAAAAATGAAAGAGATCACAAGAACCTATAAGGCATGGGTCAAATTCCACCAGGCAAAGCTTTACCAACAGTACGCCGAAGCAATTGCCAAAGCCATAAACTCCCACAACGCCAGAGAATTTTGGTCCCTGCTGAGATCAATCGACACAACAATGGCAGATCAAATACCGAACAATATTGGGCAACACATGTGGGAAACGCACTTCAAAAGTGCATTTCAATCTGTCCATGACGAACAGCAAGAAGCAGTGCTCGTAAACAGCCCAGATTGGATCAAGCTTGACAACAGAAAAGACATTGAAGATGTAATCAGAAAACTCAACAACTCCAGGGGTTCGGGCCCTGATGGAATTACAAATTTTGAGGTAAAATGTCACTCCACTGAATGGGCAACCCTACTAAGTACAATGTTTAGAAGATGCGCTGAGACAAAATCATTGCCACCGTCCTGGACCTCTGCAATTGTAATTCCAATCTACAAAAAAGGGAACAGAAGTGACCCCCAAAACTTTCGTCCAATAGCCCTGCTTGACGCTATTGGTAAAGTTTTTGGGGCTATATTGATGAAAAAATGTCAATCTTGGGCAACATCTGCAATCTGCAATGACCATCTTCAAGCTGGTTTAAAAAAAAACGCGGGGACCACAGGAAACATCCTCATGTTCAGCATTTTGAAGAGCAAAGCATTACAACACGGACTGTGCCTATTTGTCGTGTTTATCGACTTCACCCAGGCATTCGATCGGATAGAAAGACAGCTCCTCTGGAAGAAACTCTCAGATTGGAAGTGTCCATCAGAAATCTTGGCGCCAATCCACGCCTTGCACTCCAAAACAACTATGAGA
Organism: Ambystoma mexicanum; assembly: GCF_040938575.1. Classification (NCBI taxonomy): domain Eukaryota; kingdom Metazoa; phylum Chordata; class Amphibia; order Caudata; family Ambystomatidae; genus Ambystoma; species Ambystoma mexicanum. Next base: position 1,375,697,486 of record NC_090934.1, read on the forward strand.
GTAAGATTAAATCGACAGGGGGACTTATCATCAGAGATCCCAACCACGCGTGGGGTGAAGCAAAGGTGCCCTTTAGCATCAGCGCTCTCCCTGGCATACATAGGCGACTTCCAAAGTACGGAAGTGGATGTACAAGCTTTTCCACCAAAAATCGGAGGATCCACAATCCCACGCCTCATATACGCGGATGATCTAACTTTGTTTGACCAAACACCCATTGGACTTCAGTGGCAAATGAACAACCTGCTTTCGTATACAAAAAAAAACTATCTAGAGGTCAACAAAGGCAAAACAAAGGTCCTGATTTTACAAAAATCCAGCAGCAGACCCGATAAGAACAAGTGGCACATGGAAGAAGTCCAAATAGAGACAGTCCAAAGCTTCAAATACTTGGAAGTTACATTGGATATCTCCAAAAGTGAAACAAAAACGCAAGAAACCCTTCAGGGAAAAATGAAAATGCTTGTGGCTCAGGCCAAAGTGATCGACAGAAAATGTGGCCAATATTCATTGATACCAAAATTGAACTTCTATAAAATGAAGGTAGTTCCCTCTGTGACATATGGGGCTGAGGGAATGCCAACCATCCCAAGTAAAATCTGGCCCAAACTAGAAGCCACTTTCTGGAGATCTGGTTTAGGCCTACCTAAATCTACACCTCGAGTAGTAATCAGACACAAACTGAGTCTTATGTCCCTTCAATGTACCGTGAGCTGCAACTCACTAGTGCTATATAGAAAATGCAGAATGACAGACAGCAATCAAATATATAAAATGATCAACAAAGAAATGTAAGAGGAGAAATGCATTCTACTTAATGGATGGAAAAAGGAAAATGAAATGCTGGTAGAATCAGTTGTCAGTGACAAAGACGAACTCATTCAGAACCCAGGGAAGGTCCTACGTAAAATCAAAGAACTGGATTGGTCAAAAACAACAGATATGGCGGCAAAAAACAATTTGACGGCTCATCTTTGACACAACACAAAGAAACTGAATGAGCTACAAAATTTCATCATAAAATTTCCCAACAAAGGAGCATGCGACTTAATTCTAAGAGACAGACTCAACTTGCTTCCAACAAATGAAATTCTTCATATTAGAGGCCTCTCCCAGACCTCCTGTTGCCGCTTCTGTGAAAACCAACCGGCACAGACCAAAGAATCCATACGGCACTTGGTGACGTCATGTTCAGGCACTCATCTGATTAGATCTCACCATTTAAACCACTTGTGTGACTATGACATTCAATGGAATGAAGAGACATGGTGGTACAGTTTGATAGGCAGTGACAGACCCAGCTGGCAAATTGCTACATCAAAAATCCTAGAGTACATTGTAAAGGACTTGTTACAACGAAATTAGCTGCTGAAAACGCAACCATGTCTTCACCATGTTCTCACCATTTCCGTTTCCTTGGAAGAAAAATGTCCAAGTGTTACATGTTCAAGAGAAAAAGACTTTGTGAAGTATATTTCAGCTTCATTTTGTAAAAATATTTTGTGGATTAAACAAATAAAAAAAATAAAAAAATAAAAATTACCTTAACGATGCATGGACATCTTAAAAGAGGCACGTACGCCTAACACAAGACATTGTTATTTTAACAAGTGGAAGCGTTTTGTCTTGTGCAAAAGGCAAACCGTCAACCCCATTGACTGTTCACCTTCTAATATCATACACTACTGTATTTGTTAAACTCAGGGTTAGTCTTTAATTCTCTTAAAGTACACCTGGCTGTACTCTCAGCATATTCCACCTCACAAACTAAGGTTTCTTGGTCGAAGGTTCCTGTGGTTAAGTTTTTTGTGGAAGGGGTCAAAAGGCTACATCCCCCAATTTCAACTCCACCCCCAGGGTGTGACTTAAATGTCATTCTTACCAAGCTTATGGAGCCCCCTTTTGAAACTATACATAAAGCTAGTCCTAAATATCTCACCTTCATGACTGTTTTTCTTATAGCCATCACCTCATTACCTCAATAAGAAGATTTGGTGAACTGCAAGCGCTCTCAGTTCAGGACCCATTTGTAACCATTCATGACATGGTTAGGAACACATCCACGTTTTTCTCGAAAATCTATTTCTAAATTTCATTTTAATCAATCTGTAGAACTTACAGCATTCTTTCAGAACCCACAGAATGCAGCAGAGAGAAGCCTGCAGTCACTTGATGTCAGGAGAGCAATGATGCACAACCTAGACAAAACAAAACCAATATTTGAAACAGATACATTGTTCATTTCCTTAGCTGCTGCTAGAGAAGGGGATTCTGTCTCTAGGTCAGCAATTTCCAAATAGAGTGTACATTGCATTCAACTCTGCTATTCTGTGTCAAAGAAAGTGTTACCATTCAGGCCCAGATGACACATTCTGGAAGCACTAGGGCTACTCTAGCATTCATTGCAAATGCACCCTTGGAAGCATTTTGCAAAGCAGCTACATGGAGTTCCATTCACACTTTCATGCAACACTATGTGTGGATACTCATACAAGAGCAGATCCCCAAGTGGGTCAAGCGGTGTTAAGGCATCTTTTTGCCTCTGTACCTTCTAAAAACCCACCTCCTTTTCCAGGTACTGCTCACTAGTCTATGCAAAGCATGTAATTCTAAGCAGATCCACAAGCATCAGAAGACACATATTACATACCTGCAATCATCTTTCTGATGATTGTATCTGCTTCGATTCACGTACACCCACCCTTCCTCCCCTCTTGGAGTTGAAGGTACTGTGCGTTATTGGGAGTAATGCTCAGACAAAGAGTTATATTGTGGTTTGCTATAAACCTTTATTAAAATAAATGGGTTGGAGAAAAGGCCATCTTTCGCTGACTAGGGCCTTCCCAGCCTCAACAAAACTAACTACAGTCTCTGTCAAGATGTCCAAAGTAAAACTCTTCCGTCCTATGTCCAAAACCCTACACTAACCCTCACACGCTAAACCTATCATAAAGTGCATAAGGGCTTAATGTTGTCTAGCTGCCACTTGCAGCTGTTGTTCACAAGTTAAACTCAAAGTTCCAAAAGGGTGTCAACGATATTAACAATCAAAAGTTTCAGCGTCATTGGAACGGGTTTCTCTTCCCTATGTTACTTAGTTCTTTCACAGTTCACAGTCTCATAAGAGCCAAAAGGGTGTTCGCCACCTCCCAGCCTTTCCACCACTTTCAAATATATGCTAAGGATTTTGTATTAAGCGATTGTCCCTTCTCCTTTGCGCCTAGAAACACTTGTGTACAGGCGCGTTATAAATGACTTGTCATATATCATATCATATAATCTCTTCCTTCCAAGGGACGTGTTTCTCTTCTCCAGGGTTTCACATATTTACAAGGTTTCTTTACTTTCTCCCCTTGCTTGCTTTCAGCACAGTGGTTTAGAAGTTTAACCCAAAAACGCCAAGAAAGTATTTCGGTCCTTTCGGTCTTTCAACTACTTTTAAATAATTGGAATTGGTTTGCTTTGTGGAGAGATTACCCTCCTCTCTTGGTAGAAAAGGTTACGCTCCTTCCTTGCCTGTCTTTTCATTCCTTCACAAGACTTGCTTTCTTTCCTTGTTTGTATTCACCATAGTTCAAGGGCGAGTCTCTTGACTCTAACAAAAAGGGCCTGGTGTACTCTCCTGCCAGGACTTGGTTAAGACTTGACTACTTGTATTTTGGTTGCCGGTCCCAGACTTGCATGCAAGGTGCCTGGTATACTCTCCTGCCAGAACTTTGTCAATGTTGTAACACTCTCATATGTTCATATTCTTTCCCATTTGTGTATTGGGCCTCTGCCCGCCTTTCATTCACAACTTCACATGCTTGCCAGGTTCCCCAGCTCCCCTGCTTGGCTTCTTCCAGGCTTTCCAAATACTTTCAATTGGCGTGCGGTGCATGCCTCGAAGTGCCCCAGTGCCCAATCTCCCTGTATGCCTCGAAGCACTCCAATCTCTTTCTGTGGGTGCACCGATCTCTCCTGGCTGCTTCGATGGTCTCCACGGTCTGCACGTTGCCCAGCGGTAAACTTCGTCTTATGGCCAGCGTTGCATAGGCTCCCCGGTCCTCGCACTGCAGCGGGTCTCCCAGTAGAACATACTTGCGCCTTCTGCGTGGCAGACCTCTGGTCTCTCAGCCTCCTTTTGACACTGCCATGATCTCGCCGTCTCTCCAGTCGGCTTAGCTTCCCTCCGGTATCTCAACCGGCTTTGGGTATAGTGTGTCTCCATCTTCCTGGATTGTCAGGTGTTTTAAAGTTCCCGGCATTGGTCACAACTGCACTGTGTGGTTCTCGGCAGGTATGATCATCCCTACTCGGCCCTCTTCCTCATCCCAGTAGGCCATTAGGGCCAAGTATGTGTTTTTTTATGTTTTTTAACAGATAGTTCCATATTACAATATGTCATACATAGATGGGAAGGCAATGACTGGTGACTATTATCCCTCACGATCGGGTTGTATGACAGGTCTTTTAGTGAGCCATCTACACCCCACCAAGGTTGGTCTCCCCCATGTGGTCCTCCTGCAGGGTTGGAGTCAGGTAACCTTTGCCCTTCCCTGGCCACATGAGGGAAGACCCTCCCCCAGGGTCTAGTGACAACTTTGCCAGATTCGTCACAGTACAAAAACGACGTATACCTTTCTTCACCTTCCTGTACTCAAACATAGCCTTCATGCTCCCTCATGTCAGAAACAAAATGTGAGGACCTCGATGCGCGAAGGACCATGGGCACAGTACATGCCACACTAGGGATAGTATTGCAAACATGCCCTTTTCAACATCCCTTTTCAAATTTATATAAGTGAACATGTGTTTGTTTGTGGTGAATATTTGTTACTTATACAATTCCACACCGTTTCACAAACCTGCACCACGTTTTGCATAGTTACCTGTAAGGACCATCTCGAGATTACTGGGTACATGACATTTGGACACCCTACCCGTTCCCCGGATTTCAGCACATGTCAAAATGTGTTTGTGGGCTTGTGGCTTGGTGAAGTGTTGTTCCTGATTCATATATTTAACATAGACAGCAACACAATCAAAGTAGTCAAAGAGGTGGAAACACTAGGATTATACCTTGACTCTACTTTAACCCTAAAAAAACAAGTTAACTCTCTGGCATCCTCCACCGCCTACACCTGCAAGCTCATCAGAGCCGGCAGACCATTTCTTACTACAGCCAGCTGCATCACGCTCGCTAATGCCTTAATTATGTCCAAATTGGAATGTCCTTTACCTAGGAGCCAACAAATATGTCCTGGACAAACTACAAACGTTACAAAACAACTCTCTCACAACAGCCATAAATATATGCCTCAGAGAGCATATCTCCAACATCCGAAGAGAATACCACTGGCTAAAAAGTAGCAATATAATCCTTTTCAACTTCCAAATGCCTTAACAATGTGGCACCCCCCATACCTTACAGAAAGAGCAGTTAAGAGAACTTCGACCCGCCCCTCCAGGACAGCTAACTCCTACTGCCTAGAGATAACAAGATTTAAACTAACTAAAGCCGGAGGAAGCAGCTTTCCGGTGAAAGCAGAGCAGGCCTGGAACGCATTACCCCTAGCCCGCAGAACCGACCAGTCCGTCCTCAGCTTCAGGCGCAATACCCTAAATTGACTTCGCTCCAATGATATATGACCTGGGATACTTGCCTACTGCCTTTTACCTGCCTACTGGCTATGTACCTACTGCCTATGCTCCTCCCTTTATGTATATAACCCATTGTAAGTGTACTACTTTTCTGTATCCATCCACTGTACCTACTTGTATGTAACTAAACTTTAAGTATACCTCTACCTGTTGCGCCCAGTTACCTAAGGGTTTGGTGCGCATTACCAAATAAATAAACAAATAATTCCATACCATTTCGCCAATCTGCACCAAATTTTGCATAGTTACCTGGTAGAACCCTCCAGACATTACTGGCTACATGACATTTGGACACCCCAACCCGTTCCCCAGATTTCAGCACAAGTCAAAATTTGTGGATTTGTGGCTTGGCGAAGTGTTGTTTCTTATACAATTACACACTGTTTCACAAAACTGCACCACATTTTGCATAGTTACCTGTTGGGACCCTCCGGACATTACTAGCTACCTGACATGGACACCCCACCCCTTACCTCGGATTTTAGCACCTTCACACATGGGACGGTTGCCTGAAATCAGCGAAATATTGTGGTTGCAGAAGGACCGGTCCAGACACGAGGAACTAAACTTGAAGTCCAGGCCTTAGGATGCGCGGTTCCCAAGAAATTTGCACCGCAACAAACTGCACTATGCACTTATTATTATTAGTATTATTATGATGCCAGGATGATGCGACAGGTGGGGGAGAGAGAACAGAAGGTCCCTGTATGCAGCAGCGCACCAACTCTCGCCTTCCCCCAACATCTGCCTCAGGGTATGTCAGCCAGCCACATGCGCCCATTCTCAGTGCAGTTTACTTCAGGGTGCAAAGCACATCAAGCGATTAGCAAATCGGAACAGCGACCTACAGGATCAGTGTTATCATGTCTGTCTAGAGAACCCGTTTGGAGAACGGGTACTTCTGCTAGTATATACATATTATGCACACTGAAAAAACAGGTATTACCCAAATTGACCTTTTACAATTGACCTTTGTCCTAATTGACCTAATTATAGTGGTCCTAATTGACCTTCTGCACAATTGACCTTAATATTATTTTCGTTATTTTATATATGTATTGGATTGGTTTTGGATTATAAATAATATAAGGGGATTGGGTGGGGGTTGCAGGGTTTTTTGGGTTGGGTGGAGTGGGGGGTTGCAGGGGTTTTCCCCCCACACATATGTCCTAATTGAACTTTTAAATTAGGTCAATTCTAACACAAACCTATGAAATTCATTGAAAGAAAATTGTTAAAGGGACGATTTGGGTGCAAGGTCAAATTGGAAAGCCAAAACAATTTGCCACTTATGGTAAGCTATTAGACCATAACTCATGCCACCCCCATGCACTTCTAAGAATAACACCCTGGACATCAAAGATGACATAACAAATGGCATCATCAATGACATCACTGATGACATCACATATCCTGGGCGGTTCTTTTTGTTCATTGACAGGAAGAATTTTAAGCAAAGGACTTGATCAGGTCATACTGCATTGAAAACCTGATGCACATACCCTAACCATGTTGTATACGTACACCTTAACCTTGTGCTATGTTCTTAAGGTACTTTCCTTAGTGTTTGGCAGGCGCTCATGGTGCACATACATGGAATAATAAGCAAGCCCCAGACAGAAAATACCATTTTTATACATGATGATGAATGCTAATCTTAGTGTCTTTTTCTGGTCATAGTATTTGTTTCCTTCTTACTAGAATTTCCCTGAATGTGCCTCAGATTTGTATGCATTGATGTTCTACATATACTTGTTATGCTAACGTGTTTTTTCAATTAATTTTATTATTACTACTATTATGGTATTAATTGAGCACGGACATAGCTTCGAGAAGCAGCAGAGCACTTTATAGAGGTATACACCAATACAATGCATAACAGAGCTTTACAGAGGTGTACAACATTACAAATGCATAACAGAGCGCTTTTCAGAGGTAACAGCAGAAAAGATATACAGTGGAAGGTAGGATACAGAGGGGCACAGGTGGGGTACAGCTGTCCTGGGTGGTGGGGAGTAGAGGGGTAGGTGGAGTCTAGCGAATTACGAGGCGCGGGTCTGATGCAGACGTGGAGTCCTGGGGCGTTGGCACAGGAGGCTTGGTTTATGGTCCTTTCCTTTTTGAAGCAGCAGATTTCAAGTCTGCGCGTGTCCTGGCATCTGGTGGTGCGCTGAGCCCCAGAGATGCTGAGTTTCTCTGCGAGGTAGCTAGTTGACTTGAGAACGACTGCCTTATAGATGATGCAAGACTTGAAGGTGATTTGTGCATGCAGTGAGATCCAGTGAAGGTAAGTGGGTGCCGGAGTGATGTGGTTGTATCTGTGTAGACCCTTAATGAGGCGTGCAGCCGCCTGTAGGACACTTCTCAGGGGCACAAGGGAGGATGACGGGAGGCCTTTGAGGAGTGCATTGCCCCCATTCAGGTGGGATAGGAGCAGTGCTTGAACAGTGGATCTAAAGATGTCCGGATGGAGGAAGGAAGGGCTTGACTTTACGCAGGAGGGAGAGCGGATCCCAAGCTCTCTGAGTTTTCTTAGCTACGTGTGTTTTGAAGGAGAGGTGTTTGTCGATGTGGAACTCTGGGAACTTGGCGGAGGAGGTGAGATCGGGTGTGAAGCCCTCAGAGTTCATGGTCGGTAGCCAGATCTGTATGTCTGGGTGTTCGGTGTTGTTGGTGAGGAGTAGGAATACGGTCTTGGAGGAGTTGAGCTTCAAGTATCCACTGGACATCTAAGACTGGATCTTGTGGGAGGCCGTTTTTGAGCCTATGGATGTTCTTGATGGAGTCAATCTGTCGATTTCATCTATTTCTATTAGTAAAATGTAACCAAAACATTCTTTTAACAAAATCTTTTTTCTGAATTTCAATGTTTTTTATAAGTAAAAATTTTCCATGATCTTACAGCACTGTATATACTCTATTAATAATTCCTCTTTTAACATATATGAAAGGACTGTAAACCTTCTTTCTCAAACATATTTTTTGCAGTGTGTACTGATGCGTGTCATTTTCAGCAGCGCATTCTAGGGAAACAAGTCAGGGTTGAATTTCCTAGGACATGAGGCTCGACCATGATCCATGCCCCACCAAACCATCCTTGTTATCCATTGTACATAGCCTGCATCCTGGTCCGGTGTCCACTCTATCCCCATAATGTGACCAATGGTCAGTGTTCATGACTTGCAGCCATGGCTAGTGTCCACAAACCATGGGGCATGGGCTTTGGCCATGCAGCAGCCCCCAATAAGAAATCAGAGTAGATATTTGTCCTTTCCGGGGGCTTCGCCCACTGACAATGCACCAAAGTTATATCACTATTTGTTAACCTACATTTTGACACTTTTGAAAAAACAAAACACAGGACAGATTTGCAAAAGCTTGATTTCAGATCCTTGCTGATGCTCCTCACGCAAGTTTGCTGCAAAGCTGCCCAACACTCTGAGCTGTAGCTCCGGGCAGACTTTTTTTACCCATTCAAGCGTATCCTGATTTCGAAAATATGACCACATAGACTGTCCCTGGTGCCCATGCTCACTTTAAACCCATTGCCGGTCCCCGGTGGCCATGGCCAGACAATCTGCCCAAGGTCCATGGCCACAGGCCATGCCTTGGGCGGGCATCACATTTATATCACAATTGTTTGTACCTACATTTTGATACTTGCCAAAAAATATAACACAGGACAGATTTGCAAAAGCATGTTTTCGGGTACTTGCCAATGCTCCTCGCACAAGTTTACTGCAAATCCATCCAGCACTTCGGGCTATACCGGTGACCAGATTTTGTTTTCCCATTCAAGCCTTTCCCGATTCTATCAAAATGTAACTTTATTGGCATTTTAGATAGTACACTTCAAATAATATGATTCCCCTCAACCAAAACCGACCCACCTACCCAAGCCCACCCACGCAAACAGTTCACCACTCCTCCCCATACCTACCCAACCCTCCCCTAACCCCCTTGGCCCCATGCAGTAGATGCTAATCAACTCCAGTAGGTTGGCACCAATAGCTCTAACCCCTTCCACGTCAGACCACCCCAAAGTCCTAAGGGTGACTTTCAGGCTGACACCCATTGGGTCATCTTCTCCGAGTGGTAACCGGAGTTATAAGCTGTGACATGTACACCTCCCCCAACCGGTCCTTGCCGCCCTCCCCTTACTTAAGCTTATCCCCTTCTCTGCATTGTTCACAGGCCATACTTCTCGAAAAAAAAAGGCTCCCACTGGCCTTCAATATTGGACTGGGACTCATCCAAAAGATGTGTAAGGAACTCCAGATCATGTATGGCACGAACCATCGCCATCCATTCTTTTTCCACAGACATGTATTGACTTTTCCACAGCTGGGCTAGGGACCATCCAACTGCCACGAGCATAACCCACACCATATGCCCATCCTCAACCTCCTCCTCCTCTAGCTGTACCCCAAAAAGGAGGACCCACGGTGAGAACCCCCTGTGTCTCCTGCCAACCCCTTTAATCCACAATAGAGTTTCTCTCCAGTAGGCTTGCACTCTGTGACAGCCCCACCACATATGATTTTAGTCCCCCTTCACCCGATTACACTTCTAGCAATGCGGGTCGTGCCCCCTACCCATCTTAGACAGCACCGTCGTTGGATAGTGCCACCTGTGCAGCAATTTCAGGGCCTGATGTCTATACTGCAGGGAAGCCGTCGAGCGGGAGACACTTCTACACATAAGCGCCCATAAGGCTTTGTCTATGTCCTTGCCCAAATCTTGCCCCCATCTAATTCTGGCTGTGAGTGGGTCCCTGGGCTTCTGCCAACAATATTGTCTTATAGACCCACGCAATAAGCCCCTTAGAGCACACCGTGGTCTGCTCAAGATCGGTCAATCCTCTCCTTAGGTTCTCACCCCACTGACTATCCGTCAGTACCCCTTTCAGCTTTAGGTAGCGGAATACAGATAGCTTCCCCACATGCAAACAGAATAGGACGAAATGTCTGAAAAAAAATCACTGACCACACCAAAAGACCCAAAACACACACCACGAATAGTTCTAACTATCAAAAGTTCGAACTTTTCGTGGTATGTGTTAAGGTGTTTTGGTGATGTCGGTGTGATTTTCTTTTTTTTAAAGGCTTCAGGGGGTTGGGGGGGTGTCCCCCGCAACTATCCTGACAGAACAAAAATTTAAAAAAATTAAAAGAAACAGGCTGCGGGGGTGTCCCCCGCAACATCCCACTCACTATACTAAAAAGTATAGTGAGTGGGGTATGCGGGGGACACCCCTGCATGTTCCCATGGGAAATGTACGAACATTTTGTATTCGTGCATTTCCCATGCGAACATTTCTGTCGCGCCAAAATCAGCCACGGAAAAATCACATAGATCCCATGTAAACACTCCTCTAACCTATTCCATGAGATAAAAGCCCCCCCTTTCCCACATTTGACGGCCCTGCTCAACCCCGCCTCATATCAAAGTTGGAATTCCAGCGGTTCCTCGACCCCATGCCCCGAATACAACTCAGGGGCAATGGCCATTTGGAAAGCCACTTACCCCAACCCATTCTTTCCAAAGGGACCAGAGGCCTTCTAGGACCGGGTGATACAACACTCTCCTCGGGATGCAGGACCTTGGCACCTACAGCCATTCCTCTAGGGAGACTGGGGCCAGAATCGCATTGTCAATCGGCACCCACTGTTTGTCAGTGTGTGGGTCCAGATGGCCCACCAACACACGAAAGTGGGCAGCACTGTAATATGTGGAGAGATCCGGAAAGCCCACACCTCCATCTTCCTTCATCAGGATCAGGGTCTTATAGGCAATCCTATGCTTGGCCCTCGCACAGAGGAATCTTATCAGGGCTGCCTTGACATCTTTAAAAAAAGGACCTTGGAACTTTAAAAAAAGGACCTTGGAACTATCACTGGTAGCATTTGGAACAGAAATAGAAATGTAGCCCGTACCACCATTTTGATACAGTGTAGGCGCGCCATCCATGTAAGCTTCCACCTTGCCCACCTCTCCGTGTCTTTCCGTACCGCTGACCATAACGGCAAGTCAATCTTGGAGAAAAGGTCTCTGTAATGGCAGGACACCTGCACCCCTAAATATCGAAAGGAGTCCTCTTGCACCTGAAAAGGCAACGCCCTCCGACAGCATAGGCCATCGATTACCCCAGATGAACATTAAAGCCAGATAGTTGGCTCCCTGTATCTTACTAAACCCTCCACTACGCGCAGGAGAGACTGATTTTACACATTAATGCCCCTATTGTGACCCCCCTTATTTCCTCATTTTCCCTCACCCAGGCGTAAAGCACTGGAGAGAGCAGGCACCCCTGTCTTGTGCCCCGCCTCAGTGAGAAGGACTGCGATCTACCCCCGTTAACCACCACCCTGGCTGTTGGTTCAGAGTATAGTGCTGCGATCCACCACCCCCATCTCGAGCCCATCCCTATTGTTGAGAGAACCTCCCCCATGAAGGCCCAACTCACTCTGTTAAAAGCCTTCTCGGCGTCTAAGGCCAAAAGAAGGGCCCCCTCCTTCGACAACCATGGCTTCTTGAGGACGTGCAGTGTCTTACGAAAATTATCAGCACCTTGCCTGTGCATGATAAAGCCTGTCTGGTCTGCGTGTATTGTTCACGGGAGACATAACTCCAGGCGCGACGCAAGCACCCTGGCAAAGATTTTAGTGTCCACGTTTAATAGGGAGATGGGGCGGTATGAAGCACAGTTGGCTAGGCCCTTGCCTGGTTTAGGGATTACTGCTACTAAGGCCCAAAGGCACTTGGGCGGTATGGTGCCTTCCCTTACAATCGAGTTAAACAGCTTGGCTAGGGGCGCTGCCAAGAGGGATTGGTACTGTTTGTAGAAATCTGAGATGAACCCGTCCTCCCTTGGGGCTTTACCTGCTTTTAGCTTTTGTATCGCCCCTAACACCTCGTCCCGCGAGATCTCCTTTCGAGTGCTCCCTTTTTGGCCACCGTTTAGGCAGCGGCACACCCTCTAGATAACTACGCACCGCCTTCCTTGATACCTTCACTGGCCTGGCATTTAAGTCCCGGTAGTATTCCGCAAACTGGGCCAGGATATCTTCTCTTGTCTCTACTATGACCCCACCAGCCCATCAAATCTTATCCACTCTCCTCTCCACCCTGCATCCCCTCACCCTGTTCTCCCTGTTTGCCAGGAATGCGCCTATTGCGTCTCCTTTTTCCTAGTACGTTTGTCGCGCAAACCTCATCCTCTTAACCACGTCCCCCATTGATACAGAATGGAGCTCTTGTCCCTCATCTCTCCCAGGAGCCTCTCCCTATCAGCGTCCTTTTGGATCAGCTGGGCTCTTAAAGCTTTCGGGTCCTGAGTCTAGCCCTTTTCTTCCTCGCCCCTTCAGTAATGAGCAGTCCCCTAAACGTGGCCTTCATTGCCTCCAATACTGTTGGCACACATACCGCGACATTATCATTGGTTTCAAAATAAGCCCCTATCTTCTTCCACAGGAAGTCGCGGAACACCCGGTCTCTCACCAGCGTGTCATTGCACCTCCAGTGTGGTTGTCGCTGGGATGGCTTCACCAACCTCCAGTCCGCCACCACCAGCTCATGGTCTGACCGTGTTACAACCTCAACTTTAGGTCTCTTCATCTCTCCCACCTGCTCCCATGGGACCAGCAACAGATCTATCCACATATAGGACTGATGCGGGGGAAAGAAGAATGTATAGCCCTGTGGCCCTCGACAGTGACCCCGCCAGACTATCCACCCAGTAATAGTCCTGCAGGAGATTCTGAAAGGCAATGTTCTCCTTCCCCGCCACCCTCGGTCCACTTCCCTCTGCTGACCAACAATCCAATGCTGGGTATGCCACTAGGTTGAAGTCACCCCCCAGGATCATGGCCCCCTCTGCCCAGCCTTCCAACATCCTGAATATCTGGTATAGGAAACTCACCTGCCCTACATCGGGTATGTATAGAGTGGCCAATGTGAACATTACTCCCTTGTAGAGGCCCTTGATCCCCAGGAACCAGCCCCCAAATCCCCTCTTGATCTGGACTTCTGTCATCCTGAATGCCTTCCTTACCAGGATAACTACCCCCTTGATCTGGACTTCTGTCATCCTGAATGCCTTCCTTACCAGGATAACCACCCCCCTCCTTCTTGCAATTCTTGTGAGAGGCCCAATAAGTCTTACCTATGTCTGGGGGCATGGCTAGGCAGCCATGGAATAGGCTGGGTTTCCGTGAGCTCTGTGATCCGGTGAACTGATCCGACGGAGAAATAGATATTTCTCTCACTGAAATGCAACTTCAAGCATTAGAAAAGGCGTGTGAAGGTATTGAGTGGAACCTGTGCAGGCTGACAGCGTGTCCTGAGCTCCAGAATGGGCGAGTCGATACATTGTATCCCGCGGCCAGCCGCAAAATGAGCACTAAGATGGCGGTGGTCGAGAACAAAGGACTTCCGAGACGTGCATTCTGGTAACGAAGAAGCTGCCCCAGCCGATTGCTACAGCTGCGAATTAAACTGACTCATAAATACAGGCAGCGCGGATCGGGCGGCCGTGACCACAGGGGGCCTTCGCTAGTGCGGCTGGAGCTCCGGTCAATTACCGGGAGCGCACCGGGTGTGTGGGCGAGCTGGGACCGTAATGCACAGCACCCGTAGCAGCGGTTGATGGAGGATTGTGTGGGCGTGCGAGGAGCAGCTGGGCCCTGCAGCACGGAGAGCCGCTGCAGCGGCGAATGAACACCGTGTCCCGCGGTGCGGGTTGGAAAAGTTTGGGGCAGACGCTGCCTGCCTCGAACAGAAGCTCTGTGGAGCCGATCAGCGCATCGGGGGCTGTCCCCATAGTGAACGACAAGGCACTGGCCTGCGACCGCTCGCTGGGATATGCGCAGGTCAGAGGAGGCACAGCGTACATAAATTACAAGTGGAGGCGGTGCGGCGTAACCAGGGGGTCTCCGCTGGCTCGGCGGGAGCCCCGGTCTATACCGGGAGCGCACTGAGCGTGTGGGCGAGCAAGACTCCGCCTGCGGAGTGTGACGGGACCGCAGTGCACGGCAACCGTATTGAAGTCAAGGGAGGATTGTGTGTGCGTTGAGGGTGCTGGAGGCGTGAGGAGCAGCTGGACCCTGCTGCACAAGGAGCTGCTGCAGCAGTGAATGCACGCTGTGACCCGCGAAGCGGGTCGGAAACGTTTGAGGCGGGCGCTGCCTGCCCCGAACAAAAAGCTCTGTAGAGCAGATTTGCATACCCGGGGCTGTCCCCAGAGGACTTGATACTGGACTGGCCCGCGAGTGGACTGGGATCGTGTACAGTCCCAAGTGGACCCAGCGCTGCGATTGAGGGAGAACGAACTGGCAAGCTGCATGTGACCTGGCGGGCTGCATATGACCTGCACAATTGGGTGCTATTGCACCCTCTGATGTCGCACAGGGTGGATACCAGAGATGAACTAATGGCCAGTTGAGAAGCGTGCTTACCATAAGCCTCAAAGGTGCGTTTAGTCTCTGCACGCATTACATGTGCCAACAAGAATTGTATGTGTACGATAAACGTGGGAGAACACAATCCACCTAGAAGCTATTGCGCTCGTTACGGCACAAGCAAGCTGGAAGATAGCTACCCTAACAACTTAAGACTCTGGAAGTGTCACAGCAACAGCAGATAGTCCAATTCAGACATGCAAGAAGGGAGGAACTATGTCGGTGAAGGGGTTGAGGACCAAGACCAAACAACCCACAATGGAGGTTTATGCAAAAGCTCAGAGGACCCCCACAACGCTAGCGCAGAACACGGTCGCGACTCCTGCTGAGGAGGCCCCAGACGGAGATAAGCAACAGATCCTGGCGGCCATAACAGAGATGAGCACCAAATGGGGCTCAATGATGGCAGACTTGCGGACAGCCCTAGAAAACAAAATCGATGCAGTAGGGAATGAGTTAACCCTGCTACGACAAGACGTCAGCGCATAGGCGGAGAGAACGAGTGGGCTGGAAAGCGCAGTGAAGACCAATACTGAAGTCAGCACTAATAACGCAACTGAGGTTCACGTGCTAAAACAGCAAGTTGCTAATCTTGAAAACCAAGTGGAGGAGGCGGAAGGAAGGGCGAGAAGGAACAACATACGGGTGGTGGGCCTGCCGGAGGGGGAGGAAGGCCAGGACCCCACGAACTATGTGGAGAACATGATCCTCCAAGAAATAGGAGCAGAGAAGCTCTCACAGGGGTTCACGGTGGAGCGAGCGCATCGCGCCCTAATGAGAAAACCACGACCGGGGCCCCGCCGAGACCGATCATTGCGAGGATCTTGAACTATAAAGACAGGGAGAAGATCCTGGAATACTTCCGCAAGGGCGGTACAATAGAGAAAGCATCCGACAACATCACGGCGTACCCAGATTACACAATGTGGTGTAGGGGCAGAAGTATAGCTATGTGGTTGTCAAAAGGAGGCTACGTGCAGCTGGCATTTAGTATATGCTCCTGTACCTGGCGAAACTGAAGCTGTTGCACAAAAGCAGAGAGTTTTTCTTTGATACACCGGAGGACGCGGGGTCCTGGCCGGACCTGCAGGGTTGCCCAGAGCAAGAGGCAGATCGAGATCATCAGGAAAATGACAACTGAAGAGCCTATGTCCTGAACATTGTGGGAGTAAGTGGGAGGGGGACCCTTTTTCGGGGGGAATAGCTAGTCCGGATGGACGTTGAGTAACCTTTGGGACTTGTGCTCTGCACGGACTGGAATATAGTGGATAAAATGCTAGTAGAAGCTGCATAGTGTTAACATTAAGCGTAAAATTGAAATTAGGAGTATCGGGACGGTAGCAGCCCACCCCTGAGAACTGGTAGTTGAGTGGCCATAAGGGCGACTTTACCCTACTGAGCCCTGAGCACAGGCTTGTGCGGGACAGGGCTAGATGTGGGGGTGCCTGAGATCCAGGGATGGAGCTGGGCAACAGTTTGGGGGGGGTTTTGTTGGGGAAGGGTTGGAAGGGGGGAGGGGTGGGAAGGAGGGAGTTTGGTGGGTATGCAGTTGTTGGGAGTTTTAGTTTGAATATGAGCCTACATAGAAGAGCCGGATGGATGAATCTGTATTGCGCGGGCGGGAGGGATCAACTAGAGGTTGGAAGGAGGATCTTTAATGAGCCATGGGTGAGCTGAAAGTAATTACGTGGAATGTCAGGGGACTTAATAGTTATTTGAAAAGGAATAAGGTCATGCTGTATCTGCAAAGGCAAAAGATAGATATTGCACTGTTGCAGGAGACACACCTGACGTGAGAAAAGATGGAGACGGTGGTAAAGAAATGGATGGGGGTTGTGGTGGGCTTGTTATATTCTGCTTATGCTACAGGAGTACTTACCTGGGTGGCGCTGCATGTCCCGTTCCAGTTGTTGCAGGAAGTGGTGGAGACGGACGGGCGGTTGGTCATATTGAGGGGGCTGGTTGAGAATAAAGAGATAAGTATCTAAATACATATGCCCCCAACCAAAACACAGC
This sequence comes from Ambystoma mexicanum, assembly GCF_040938575.1. Classification (NCBI taxonomy): domain Eukaryota; kingdom Metazoa; phylum Chordata; class Amphibia; order Caudata; family Ambystomatidae; genus Ambystoma; species Ambystoma mexicanum. The sequence goes on from NC_090934.1 coordinate 1,375,714,603, forward strand.
AACATATTTTAGAACTCTGTGCACCAACCTTAGTAAGTGTGTGGGTAGTGCGGTGATCTGGGGCGGGGATTTTAACTGTGTGATGAACCCCAAGGTAGATAGATAAGATGGTAAAATTGACAGACCTGCCCCAGCGGCTAGGGCACTGCGGACACTGTTGGACGACTTCGGTCTGGCAGATGTGTGGAGAACAAAATTCCCACAAGAGAGGCAATATTCGCACTACTCCGCCCGCAACAGCTACACACGAGGCTGGACTATGTTACTCGCCATTGGTTCTCGGGTGGCAATACTGCCCCCCGAGGGCACAGGATTCCGACGTGGCGACTTCGAGCAGAGGTGCTTAAGGATCCAGTTTTTAGAGAGGACATTAGGGAAGAGATCCTTAACTATTTTGAGGTGAACACGGGTAGCGTGGATTCTGCAAGCACGTTATGGGAAGCCTTCAAGGTGGTGATGCGAGGGGTTGCCATAGCTAAATCAAAGGGTCTGCAGGGCGGGATCCTGGCTGACCTGCAAAGAACAGAAGGAGAATTGGAAAGAGCATTAAAGGGTGGAGGTGTGGATATGGAGCGGGTATTTAAACTGCAACAGGAGTGTGTGGAGCACTGGGAAAGGCTCTGCAACCTCAACTATAAAAAATACATAGAGAGACAGCATGCGGGTGGGGATAAAACAGGACGCCTTTTAGCATGGCTATATAAAAGCGAAACTCCCAGAATCTCTATCAGAAAGATAACGAGAGACGATGGGGAGGTAGTGGACACCCAGGAAGGAGTAAACAAGGAGTTTGCGGTTTACTATAAGGTGCTATGTGGGGACGAGGAGGGCTGCAGCCGAGAGGAGATAACGGAAACATTGGACGATATAGGATTGCCTAAGATAAGTGGGGAAGAGAAGGAGGAGCTAGATGCACCAATCACTCTTGAAGAGCTAGAAGAAGTGGTGAGACAGTTGCCTACTAGCAAGGCCCCGGGGGCGATTGGGTTCCCGAGTGAATTTTATAAAGTATATAGAGAGGAAGTGCTCCCTCCAATGTTAGAAATGCTTAATGAAGCGTATGAGATAGGACGGCTGCCCGAGTCGCTCAGAGAGGCGATTATAATACCGCTTCCCAAACCTAACAAACCAGGGCACAGATGTGGCTCATACAGGCCTTTGTCGATGCTAAACCAGGATAGCAAAATATTGACGTCTGTCCTGGCAAACAGATTGCGACGAATAATTAGCAAATTGATAAACCCTGACCAGACGGGCTATGTCCCAAATAGAAACATAACCCATAACCATAGGCGACTCCAACCGGTGATAGAATGGGGTAGTAAGAATGATGGACAAATGTCGATTGTGTCTTTGGACGGGATCAGTGATATCTGAGAAGTGGCAACTAAGTAGAGGCACCAGGCAGGGGTGCCCCATGTCCCCAATGCTTTACATTCTAGCCCTGGAGCCCCTAGCTATATACCTCAGGCAACAATATGATACAATAGGTATTGAGGTAGGGGGGGAACAACACCTGATATCCCTGTATGCGGATGACTTGTTACTATACTTGAGGTACCCGGAAGAAAATCTCCAGTGTATCTTGGAGGTGATGGAGAGGTACGCGAGGCTGTCCGGGATAGCGGTTAATCCACAGAAATCCAGCATTTTTTCACTGGGCAGCTATGCGAGAACCCCTGTGAGACGGTTACCGGTGCTACAAACACCGTGGGTGGTCAGCTCTTTCCGATACCTTGGGGTGGATGTCTACCACACGGTAGAAGAGGAGCATAGGCACAACACTGAGGTAGCTATTGTGAAAATCGAGAAATGTATGAACTTCTGGGTGAAGTTGCCCCTAGCAATGATGGGACACGGGGCAATGTTGAAGATGGTGGTCCTTCCTAGGCTCCTACATTACTTTAGTAATATTCCGTATATGATACCTAAGAAGTTTTTTGCTAAACTGAAGAGTATGTGTAGGGACTTCCTGTGGCAAGGTACTCGAAACAGAGTGGCGTTATGGAAGCTGCACAACTTTTATGAAAAAGGGGGGATCAAACTGCCTAATTTTGAGGTTTATTATGTGGCGAGTCAGCTACAATATGTGGCCAAATGGCTCTCAGACGAAACGACCCTTGAACTCAGGTTGTTTGGGCAGGATTGCGCCCCATTCCACTTGAAAGAAATGATCTGGCTGCCTGAGTCAGAAATGAGAGGGCGCTCGAACATGATGATGCTTGGGTGGCAAATGTGGCGCAGAGCGTGCCGGATGATGGAAAATCCATTCCCGTGCTCCCAGCAGGTGCCGCTGGTCGCACTGGTAGGGGACGATGGGCAACTGAGGGTGATCATTAGGACCCACTGGGAATCGGTGGGGTTGGTGACTTTAGGGGATATATGGCAAGAGGGAACCATTAAGGATTTCGGAGAGTGCTTGAGGAAGAAATGGGGCTACATACGGGCCAATATATTACATATCATAGAATTGTACGGAGAATTCGGAACACGTGGCCTAAAACTGTATTGGAGGAAGAACCGGATGCTATCATAGGGGCAATATATGACATATCTGAGGGAGGGCATGAGATCTCTAGACTGTATGAGGTGGTTATGCATAAGGTCGGGAAGGAGCTGACACAGTTGAGATTAGACTGGGAAGCGGAAGTGGGAGCCCCGATGGAAGATGGGATGTGGGAACGTGCCCTAGGATACCACAAGAAGGTGTCTAGGAATGCGAGATTAAAACAAATACAATTGTATGTGACACACAGAGCATACATGACACCTTTGAGGATATCTAGGTTTGCAAAGGCTAGTCGACAGGCGTGTCACAAATGCGACGAGGAAAAGGCTGATATGACGCATATGTTTTGGTCATGCCCAGTAATTGGGCGTTTCTGGGGTGAAGTGTTACAGAAACTAGCCGAAAAGGGGGTTATGATCATCATAGACACAGCTTGGGCCTGCTTGCTGGGAGGGTTCCCCAGATCACAGAAACTTAAACATGTTCGAAAGCTCAAAGATTTAGCATACGTGCTTGCAAAAAGAAGGATTGCCATGGGATGGAAAACGTGTCACAAGCCACGAATAGAGGTGTGGTGGAAGGAGTTGCATAAGTGGGCGGAGGCTGAAACGATAGTATGGCAAGAGGCAAGTAGCGCAGGGGGGGAGGAGGAGGCGGGAAACCTGATGGCATGGAAAGCATTAATAGCAAAATGATTTGGTATGATACAAGACCTGGCAGAATCCACGGGGAGCGACACCCCGCCACGGGCAGCGAATACAGAGTGCGAGGTATAAATAGGCTCATAAGAGGGGAGGGACGGGGGGAGCAGTGAACATGATTATGTAATGAACAATTGAACTATTGTACAATGCAATGTGTGTTTGGTTTGTATTATTGTTTAGTTTGAAAATTAATAAAATCTGTTTTAAAAAAAAAAGTCTTACCTATGTCTTTACCCTTTATTACTGATTCAGCGCCCTCTTTGTAATGGGTCTCCTGGAGGAAGAGATCGCTAGGCGCGGCCCGTAGAACATGTTGTTGGTTAGTGATCTCCTGTTTTGGGAGTTTGTCCCTTTATATTTAACATAGCCACCCACAGCTCAGCCATAGCACTTAGACACTGTTCGCATTGCCTCCTTCCTATCCCTCATTGGATAACGTAACGTATTCTTCTATGACATCCACTACATGAACTCCCCTCCCTCACTCCCTTCATTTGCCCTCTCCCCCAACCACTCCCCCTCCTTCCTTCCAACTGAAGTGTTCGACTGTGTGCCCCAAACATCCTGGTCACACCAGCTGAACCACCAGGGATACGTCCCCTGCGATGGTCGCACTACGTACCCCTCCACCGCTGCTTATCACCCCTCCACACCCTCAGCACGACCCCCAAATCCCCCGAGCTACTCTCCCACAAAACCAATAACACAATAACCCCTTCCTGACTCCCCATTTAGCCCCCTTTGTTCACTCCTCAGCCCCTGTTTCCCCTAATCACAACATCCAATAAACTCCAGGCAACACATCAAACACCCCCCTTCCTGCCCCCGTCCCTCATTCAACAGGGATAGTGGAAGACTCCAGGAGCAAGGTCCGGGGACTTGAAACAACATAAGGATCAGCACAACCCTCTACCTCCCTTTCACGTGCCATCCCGCCGGGGCTATGCAGTATTGAGTTTCTGAAATGTCCTTGCCTACCTGGATCATGTGCCTTCCCAATGCAGGCTTTGTGCCCATGGGCTCTTGACGAGGGGCCAACCCATTGCTGCCCTCCTCTTGGAGGGATCCACTGCAGGCCCCCACCAGCTCTTCCGTGACACTCTTGATCTCCGCCTCCGTGACCAGGTGATATCTCTCCGCCTCCCACTCAAACACTCCAATGTATACTTTGTCCCCTTCTCCTGGATCCACCTGGTGAGGAGCCTGCATCTTTTGCGTCTCAATAGTGTGTGGGCTGACAGGTTTTGGAAGGTGGCCACCTGAGAGTCTCCATACTCAATGTCTCCCATGTATTGTGCCTTCTCAAGGATTCTCGCCTTATCACTGTAGTAGTGCAGCCATGCCAGGACCGAGCGCTGCCCCCTGCTCCCGCACAGTGCACTCTGTCCAGGGTCACCCGCTCTCCTTCTTTGGTGCCCAGGACCATCTCTATTATTTCTTGGATCTTCTGTTCATCTAAGTTATAAGCCATCCAAATATTTTGGGACCCCCGTCTAGTTTTGATCCCTCTTGACGAAACAGCACCAAACTTTGCAACAACATTCAAAGTTGGGTCTATATTTGTTTTGCACAATTTCATGCACACTGGTTATACAGCGTCAAAGCTATAAGCCGTCTAGTAACTGCTTTTCACTATCCCTGTAATGCAAACATATGCATGGATGCCCTCGAACATTTGTCAAGTTCGTAAACCGCACAGCAATGTCCCCGAACATCATTTTATAGTTTGTGGACATCAGAAAAGAAAAAGCACCTGATTGCTGGCTGAAGGGGCTATGATTAGTCAAAGTATGGCGGTTCCCTCGATTGCCCCAGGCACATCATGGTGATGAAATGGTTTTGTAAAGCACCATACACAAGTGTTTGCCTATTTGGGGTGGTTTTGCTGCAATGTTTAGTATGGGGATTGTTCGTATTGCAACGTGTGGGTAATTGGTCTTGTGGAAAGGGGGGGGGTTAGGCAGCCAATGGGTCACGCTATTAAAGTGTGCAATCCTGTCTATCTGACTCTGCACGTTTGAGGAAGTCAAAACACACCTATACACAGGGGGAACGGGGGGCAAGTCTGGGGCGCAGCCATGCAACATGGTCAACGTAGCACCGAGAATGCCAGGGGCGGAGGTGGTTGGGGGGGAGGGGAAATTGACCCAGGATCAAAGAAAGAACAAGAAAGAACAGGTTTTAGGTTCATGCCAGGGCAACACCCAGGCATGAACCTCAATTGTGTCGGGGGAAAGAAGGAGACCACATGTTACCTTTCATAAATTATAGGAACAGCAATTTCATTCAGCCTCGGCCTAAATGCATTTTCAACAAACATGATTTCCAATCCATAGGCTCTCAGCATTATCCAGGCGAGCTGGCCTTGTTTGTCATTGTGGTGGATGACAATCGTGGGGATAGCACAGGGAGCATGGTATTACTTTGTTGTCAAAGACGGTTTACCGCGGGTGGGAAATTTCCGCAGTGGCTTCTTGGGGTCGAGGTAGCCCTGAGGTTGCTCAGGAACTTTACTGGCATGTCTCCCTCGGTGAGGCCAGTTCAGGGGGCGGCGTGCCATTGGAGAGGTCCAACGGTTGTGGATCTCTTGTCGAAGTGGTTACCACTGACGGCGTCCTGCTCCGAGCAGGCTTTTCGGCCGGGGGTCTGTGGTTTCGGAAGGGTCGTTTTGCAATAGTCATTCTGTTGAATACGATTGCTCCGGCTGTATGTCTTCTGCTACTCTGGGCGGTGTAGACCTCTAGTGTCTGGTGTTGAGGTAGCGGATGGGATGTCGGTGTGTATCGTGGTGGTGGGTGTGCGGTTCGAGAGGGTTTTCGGATCAGAGCTGGGGGCTGGTGTTCTGGCACTGGCTTCACGGCTGTTAATTAAACCTCAGTTACAGTGCCCTGGGCTGATATTTCAGAAGCAGGAACAGAATACACAACCATAGTTTGGTAAGGGGTATACATTTAGGTGCAGGAAGTACAGCGGTGGGGGGCACGGCACGTTCGGTGCGCGGTTTATGTGCCGCAGGGGTGGCACTGCTATTTGGCCACAGCACAGGCCATTGGGCGAGGCCCAGGAAGAGGCGTGGGATATTTGGTAATGGGCTGGGCAGAGCAACGTTTGGGTCGGGTAGTGGGATATTTGTGGGGCGTTCCGCTCCCTCGACCACTCCTGTCGGGGGGGTCATGGTGGGGGCTCATTCGTATTCGCCCGTCAGTATATTGGTGGCGCACTCTCTATACTAAGGGTTAATTGAGGACGGAGCAGCCAGCGACAGTCTGGGATTTGACAAGGTGTCTGTAATGTATTGGTGGTTTATTTATAACGCTCTTAATAGATCGAACCTGTGGTCCTCTGTGTCGTTTTGCTTCCAAGGCGAGCGTGTTGTCCATGAGCTATCCTCCCGAGACCTGTTGATGCAGCGGGGGTGCGTAGACGCCTCAGCCTGCCACTAATTCGCTTAGGAATGCTTTGTCCGCCGCAAGGGCCTCAATTTAAATTAACCTTGCCCATTAAAATTGTACATGTTTCTCTTCAATTACACCGAAAACTGGCGAAAGCGCCACATGACACACATGGTTCCCATGGGTGGCAGGGATCTCTGATGTCACTGTGTGCGGCTGTGAACTCCCCGTATCCTGCTAGCATGCATGCCTAGCACACATTGGACTTTGAGCAGGGGAAACCGAGGGCACTTCTCATCCGCCATTGGTAATAATTTATCAAGGAGTGGGGCTCCCAGTCGGTTTATTATTTGTAACGCAAGCCTAACTTGAGAGCAACAGAGTGCTGTACAGGCCAGAGTAAAACATTGGTCGTTAGGGTTGAGAAGTCATTAGGTAACTTTGGCAATAATTATCACAGCACAGTGGATGGGGGTAGGCACAAGACCGTCGGAATCTAGGAAGCAGACAATGGGGACAGGAATGGGACTTGGCTAATAATTGATATGTCTGCACACCCTAAGTGAAGGGGTAGGTGAAGGGTTGCAAGATTGGTCAGTGGCTTAACAGCGGCTTGTGGTTTCAACCGAGTTCGACCACTTGGCAAATTGAGGTTCGTTTAGGGGTCATCAGGTGGGCATCACAAGAGACAGATTGCCTCCTTGACTGAAGTTTTTGACAAGGAGGCCACGACCGGTACACAACAAAAGCTAGGGTGGGGGTCGGATTAGGCGGTTAGAAGAGTACAGGGGAAGAGCGTCTCGGGGAGTGGGGGGGGAATCTTAAGGTCCGGTCTTACCCCTAAGCAGAGCAGGGGTAGAATAATCGAAGCACTCAGACCAAAGGGAGGTTCAGGGTAGGAACCCAGCAAAGTCTCGCCTGCTCACCATGATTTCTTTCATCCCCCAGAAAGACGCGGACGGTCGAACCAGCAAGACAAGGATAGGACTCTCACGACGGAAGTCTGAGAGGGCAGTAGGTCGCAATGGCGCAATCACAAAGCTCAGACCTGGAGGTGGTGGCGGAAGAGCAGTTGGTGGAAGGACCATTGAATGTGGAGTTAGCCTTGTCGCCACCTGGGGGACAGCCACTGGACGCGGAAGGTCAGGCCAGATTAGCAGTACTGGTTAGGTCCGCAGGCTGGGCAACAGCGGTGGACATGTTGGGGGTTGGGGGGCCGCAGCAGGAGAAGCAACACCCAGGCGGTAGCCCCACCCTCCTCACACTCTAGCTCGGCCCCCCCACAGGGGGTCGGAGGAACCAGGCGTTTTCCCCAGCCGCTAAATCTAAGGAGATGGGTGAGGAAAGAAGGCTGAAATGGGTCAGGTCACCATTACCAGTTGGCGGCTGCTCGAGAGGCTGTTTAATGGATCACACCTACAGAGGAAAGGACACCTTTCAGATGACCGTGGGCAAGGGAAGGGTAAGGGCCGAGACGAGGGTGAGGCCGCAGGACAACATACAGAATTGGCTGACAGCATTCAGACTAATGGCACGGATAATAGTGGAGAAGGCCCCTGACCAGGGGCCAGCCTTATACCATTACAGGAATTGCGTGGAGGAGGAGCACAAGAAGTGGGGAGGTAGTACTTTGGCTGCTGAACGACCTAAAGTTCAGGAGAAGAATGGAGAGCGATCCCAATCTGAGATGAGAGCATAAGAGGGTGGAGGAGTTTGGGGCAGACGGAGAGGGGGGACGCTGGACTACAATAGTATGTGTATTCAATCTGATGGTCAACGCTCAACCAGGTTGTAAGAGACCGGGGGTGTTCGGCCATGGTACAAATAAAATCGTATATATCTCTCAAATGATTCCCCAGTGATTTATACTATGCAATCCCGCTTACTTCGCTATCATCAAACAGCTTTAGCCTGCGCCCAGCGGGCAGGGGAGGGGGAAAGCAAGCAGCAAGCTACCATCAGAAAAGTATAGCCAGAGCCAATGTAATGGGAAATGGGCTGGGCAAGCTGTGTTCAAGGTAGGGTGCGCAGGCAGGATCCCCCTCTCCCTCCGCAGTGGAGGGGTGCTCTTGCTGTTGTAAACAAGGAGGGGCAAAGGGAGGTTGCAACGAAGAAGCGTAACATATGGAGGAGGGTCCCCCCCCCACACCCATTCTCACCCAATAGTACGGGGGATGGAGGAAAAGCATCGGATAGAAGCACTGGCAAGGGAGCGACCCGCGCAGGCTGGAGGGACCTCTCTGCCGCCGGCAACCAGCAGAGAGTCTTGGAGGAGTCACAGGTCGATCCCTTTAGCAAAGTACTGGCAGGCCCATAGGGGAATGCTCAGCCAACAGCTTCGCTCATACGGCGCCCAAGAGTAACAGACTCAGGGGAGGCCCTGGGGGAAAAAGGGGAGGGTTTGTAGGGGCTTGGAAGCCATTTCCAAACCAAAATGTGTGGGGGGGGGGTGGAAAAGGAAATAAAAGTCAAGGTCACAGCGAGGTCTAAAAGGGAAGTCGGGGGGAGCAAGAGGAAGGGATGGGGCACAGGTAAAGTTACCAAAAGCAAACCGGTGGCGGGAAGTGTTTCACGAAAGCAGCAAGGATGCACAGAGGGGGAGGTGGGAGGTCAAAGGCGGGCTCGTAGGGTGACAGGAGCGAACGGGGGGGGGGGGGTCACAAGAGCCCAGGAGGAGAAGGAGGCGAGGTAAGATCAAGGCTGGGGGCTCAGGATCTCGGACGAGGGCCCCAGGGGAGGGTATTGGGAGTCTGGGTTCTTAGACTAAGCTCAGCCCGGGGTACATTAAGGGGAAAAGGGGACACACAGGGTCCAAAGCCTGGTAGCCCACGGGTAGAAGGGGGGGGGGTGTCAGTGACAGATAGGAGATCAGAATAGAGTGGGAATCTGCTCCTGGGTAGCTGGACATCACAAAGTGATGGCTGTATAGGCAGGGACGGGGTAGGTGGGCCCCGGAAATGTGATGCTTGTATAGGACCTAAAAAGTATGTGATGTTGGGAAAAAGTGATGTTGTGGCACCGAAAATGTGGTGTCGGTATAGGAACCTACGTATAGTTGGGCACCAGAGTGTCTGCCTGTGTAGCTAGTGTAGCGAGGCTCAGAATCCGGGGACACCGGGAAGGGTGTCAGGGGGTTTAGAAATAGGTATCTTAGACCAAGGGGGAAGCGTCAAATAAACTACAATGTAAGCAACAAATCAAGTCAAATGGCCACGGGTAGAGAAAAGCTGTTAGCGAGGGCCGGGCTCAACCCGAGGCGTCATCCGGACACTGACGGTAAGGGAGGGGAGGGCATACCTAGCAAGCCTCACACAGCGTAGAAGAACCTGTCGTGTGGTGAATTCGCGGATCGCCTGTAAGATAACTCCCTGACTTTATACAAATAAAGCTGCTGTGGCATTAAGATTTCCAACCTAACAATTTGTCTTTGTGTGTCATTTTCAGCAAGTCAAGGTTGCCAGATGTTTTGGCCAAAACAGGGTGGCCAGATCGGATCAGGGAACAGTGAGGGGGGGAGGCGAGGCAATGGGATGCCCACGCTAAGAACTTTCCTCCTTCTGAAACAAGCTACAATTTCTCTGCTCACTTCTTCACAACTTACACATGAACTCTCCTCAGTTTATTGTATTGGCAGTGAACCTACAAGTTTATCTTTATACATCAGCATGGTGATTCTTCAACCCTGCATTGAAAAGTGTCATTGGGCCTCATTCCGAGTATGGCGGTAAGGGATAGCGGCCACCGGTAACGAGACCGGTGGCGGTGATCCCTTACCGCCATACTCCGAGTTCCCTTTGCGCCCTCGCCCTTAACGCCTGCTTTGAGCAGGTGTTAAAGTCGAGGGCGCAAAGGGGCCTCCAAGCCAATAACGGTGACCGTAATGAACGGTCACCGTTATTTGCATCTTCCCCGTTCCCATTGAGCCCTATGGGGGCTCATTTGGGAATGGGGAAGAGCCTTGGTGAATGGGGAATTACCGCCCCGCCAACCTTGGAATGGGGCGGTAATTCCGCCATCCACCAAGGCGCTGCCGGTCCGGGTACGGCGTCAACCAAGGCGTTAATAGCGCCATTGGTTAGCGCCGTACTCGGAATGAGGCCCATTGTCTTGGCTGTGAACCTACATGCTTATCTATATACATCTGAATTATTTGACTCAAATTCTGCGTTGAAAAGGTATTGGCCTTGATGCTCGCCCTCCTGTCTCCACTGATAAGAATTTGTCACTGCGCTGCCAGAAGCTTCACGACAAAGACATTCCGTGCCGGGGACATGTGAGACCTTGCGCTTCACTTCATGCGCTGAGTAAGTAGCCCAACCTCAGTCAATGGCCCTCATTCCGAGTTAGGACTACACCATGGAGTAAATAGCTCCATGGTTGGCAACCATGGAGCTATTTACTCCATGGAATACCGGCATGGCGAATGGAGTAATTACCGGTCCATTCCAAGGTTGGATGGACCAGTAATTCCCCATTCACCATAGCCCTTCCCCATCCCCATTTCTGCCCCCATAGGGCTCAATGGGAATGGGGAAGGAGGTAATTACGGCACCGTAAATTACGGTGCCGTAATTTACTCCAAGGTCACTTTGCGGGTCCCGTAATTTACTCCTGCTAAAAGCAGGAGGTAAAGAGGGACCCGCAAAGGGAATACGGAGGTAAGGGATTACCGCCACCGGTGCCCTTACAGGCGCCGGTTATCCCTTACCTCCAACCTAGGAATGACCCCCATTGCCTCTGAAAAAAGCACGACGCACCGAACCGGGAACAACTGACTTCGGTGGTAGTCAGAATTCGATCTTCACTTTTTAGCACTACGTATTCGAAAAAGAGAGGAAACAACAAAAAAAACAGCACCAGCGGCAACACTAACCCAAGGGATAAAGTTCAAGCTGTCTTCCCCCTAAAACCTTGCGCCGCGCAAACAAGGCTAACAGCTGCTGCGGGCGTCATAGGAAATGGACAAGCTTTCCTTCCCCGGTATGCCGGAGAAATGAAAAGGAATGTTGAGCTCAGCTGACTGCTTCAGAGAGCTCAATGAAATTGACACACACTGCGAGCGAAAATAAAACGCAACAACGGTTGTTTTCACATCGGCTGCCAGTGCACTGTCTGTGTCTCTGGTAGGCAGACTAACGTCACACACAGTGTCCATATATTTAAATAAGGGGGTTAACTTTCAGTGCACATACCTCCTCATTCAAAGCGCAATGCTCTGTTCACACTGTCTTGAGTTATTTACACAGTTCTATTAAAACAAAAGCTTCAATGCTTAACAGATCCTGTGTTGTAGACAAGGTGACTTTCACTTTGATCTGGGAAGATGGTTGCGCTTCACTCGACCAGTCTGATAACAAGCTTCCCAATGCCTGTTTCTTCCTGCCAACCTGAAATCTTGATTAGACCACCAAACTTGGGTCTAAACACTGGAACCTCCTGAAACCCGACCTGCTCAGCTGAAGATAGACAACGAAAGGCAGTTGTGATGAATTCCTTCTAACTGAACAAAAGGAATCCTCCACCAATCAAATCACTGCTTGAATCCTCCATCTTGGTTTGGGCAGCTGTCAATGCTCTGACAGGCAGGTTAAAGCTCCGAACAGTATAACTTTTCTCTTCCCCCCCAAAATACAATAATAATATTTCCTACCATCCAAAGCACACTACCTAACCAAACACAACCACTCCTTATAATGTAAACCTGACAGTAATATATAACTAGCTGAAATTTGATTATCGAGATAGAAAATGACATTAAGGCTCAGGAAATCCTGAAAAGACACATGGCAGTGAGAATTGGGGTACAAAGAAAGAGCAGGGTAAGAAGTGTAAGGAGTGAGTGTAATGCAGTTAGGCAGTGCCATTGTACATCAATGAGGCTGTCACCAAAGTTTACTGTAATTGAAAGCATTGGAGGTGGAATGAGTCACAGTGGCAGGTGGAAGTGATTGTCTACGAAATATGGAGATGAGTGGAGGAACAAGACAGAGGGCCTCATTACGAGTGTGCCGGTCCGGTAACAATGGTGCCGGAAAGTGTACCGGCACCGTTGTTACTAGACCAGCATACTCCGAGTTCTGTGAGCGGCTGCCGTCCCGCCTGCCAGGTTAGACCTGGCGGATGGGTAAGCACCGGCGGTGTTGCACACAGGGCCGGTGCTTCCGTCCTCCCGATTCCCGTTGAGTCCTATGGGACTCCAATGGGGAGTAACATTTTCTGGCTCCTGACTTCACGGACTGCCGCAGCTGTAATGCCCCGGTCCGTGAAGTCAGGCGCCAGAAAAAATGACAACTCCATCGGCAGCCTGCCGGTTTTACCGGCACAGCTACCGCCGGAGTTGTAATGAGGCCCAGAGTAGGAAGTGGTCCAGGAGTGTGACAGAACACAGAATTAGGAAGGGGACTGATAAACAGGTGACAACATAGGTAGGGTGGAAAGGCGTGGAGATCAGGACAGACACAATGTTGATAACTGTTCCCCGGGGGCTGTCCATAGATCCAGAAAGTAGAATGAGGCTTGGGAAGACATGGTTATGTTGGTCATATGAGAGCTCAGCAGAAATTCTGGATCTGCAGGGTTGATTGGGGAGAGACAGGGTTTAGAAAATGGAAAAGCTCATGACCTAATGAGTGGGCAGAGATTGGATAGCTGTCTAATGTATTTATTTTATTCTATTTTATCATTTCTGTATTAAATATTATTGGCTCTACATTTTATATTTTCAAATATATTTTGAAAAAATCAATGTTATTGAACATTTCTTTTAAACTGCAATAGCTTGGATTCATTTTCCACAAGGTTCATGAATAAACGAGATTGGAGATTGTTGTTCAGTGGGATCATTATTTATCGTTTCAGCACAATGGAAGAAGACCCTCTAGCGGAAGAGAGAGCACCAGTACCAGGATACACAGTAGTCTAAAAGAATCTTCCATTATAACCCGTATATTAGAAGGACAATTACGATACGACACCGTCTGTCTCAACTGTAAGAAAACAAACCATACCAATGAGATCTTCACTGTCCTTTCCCTTCCCATTCCTTCTTCAGTTCAGTGCTCTCTTCAGGTATGTGATAAATGTGACCATCTAGTGTGGGATTATTGTGCATTCAAACTGGTTTCAGTGCCCGATTTCCACCTTGTATGAGTGTGGTATCCATTTTGTATTGTATTGTACTTGTCATTTTCATTTATATAGCACCTTTTACCATTATTATATTCTCAATGCGCTTGTGGTTCAAACAGCCTCAGGAACCGAAGTCGAGAAGGTTTGAGGTCACGGGGTATAATTACAAGGCGCGTGTGCATTTGGCCAAATAAGGCTTAGCGAGGCTGGCCAGGCTCCGGTATAGAGCAGCCCATGAGGTCAGGCATTTGGATGGGTGCTGAGGAGAGGAGTCAGAATGGCGTGAGGGCTAGAGACTTGTTATGTGTTTAGCGTGCCTGAATTTTGTCATAGGTCTGCGCTCCATCTGATGTCAAAGGTGTTGAGGCATAGTTTGGAGTAAGTAGGCAGAAAATTATGTGACCAGCACAACCACATTTTGTGTTAGTCCTTGCTATATTCTGATCAGTGCGGGTAGCCATGCCTGCGGCTAGTGTCCACTGAAATGGTGCATTATATGTATCTAACAGCTTCTGTGGTGAATTAATTCATTCATCTGTCATTTTTATAGCGCCCTTCATCACAATGATGGTCCCCACACGCTGTTGGTTGAACGCTCTCTGAAGTACCAGAGTCCAAGTTTGGAAAAATTGGGGCGGGGGTAATTTATGCAGGTGTGCATTTCAGCCATTAAAGTCTGTATGGTGTGTGGATGGGCACAACAGGGGTATACTATGCACTGATCAGGTGGATTGTGTGTTAGACAACAGAAATATGTGGGAAGCAACAATTCGAGTATGACGTTAAGGTAACTTCATTCTAATGGCAGAAGTGTTGTGCAGTAATGTTTGAGTTATATGTGAGTGCAGTGTGTGTGGGATGAGCCTGTGCCTTCCACTAAGTTACGAAGGTGCGGGGTGTGGGAGGAAAAAAATGGGTTAACTGTGCAAACAACACTGCCTGGGTTCCATCTGGGTACCACACCCAGTTGTGCTAAATGCAAGATATGGCTGACTCACACAAATGTGTTAAATACCTGATATGGCTGACTAACACAAATGGCCTAAAAAGCAGGGCAAGGTTACCTTACACAATTAGGCTAAATGCAGGATGTGGCTGGCTATCACAAATAGGCAAAATGTGAGATATGCCTGACTAACACAAATGTGCTAAAAGCAAGGTGAGGCTATCTTATACAATTAGGCTAAATGCGGAATATGGCTGACTAACACAGATCGGCTATGTTATAGTAGGTAATGATAGTTGTGGGGTTTTGCTGGAGTACAGTCAGGCTGTACTCCCCAGCCAGACACACTTATTTTATCAGTCTCTGCTGGTTGACTGCGGCAGGCTTCCCAGGCGAACACAGGCAAGCATGGAGTGGATCAGCTCAGTCAGAAGCTAACTTTTGCCTTGTGGCACATAGCCGGTGGCTGCCCTAAGGAGTTGACTTAAGAAGGGGACCAATGGCCCAATCGGAGGGTGTTGGGTGGGATGGGTGCAGCCTTCGCAGGAACCAGGTAATGGCGAGTAGGGGGAGAGACAGTACCAGAGAGTGCGAAATTAGGCAAAATCAATTTTAAACAAACCGTGATGGAAGCGGATCAGGGGGCAAAGATACACACTTAATCCAACTGCAGAAGCTGTGCCTAAAGTGGCTGTGGGAGAGGGGCCTGGACCCTAGCTGACTTCCCTGTTGGATTCAACGGCCCAATTGGAGGGTGCTAGGTGGGATGAGACGGCCTGTGCAGGGTCCAGGTTATGGCGAGGAAGAGGAGAGACAGCGCCGGAGAACTAAGAACCCTTTTAGATCATTTTATGTCACCAGACTACTATCAGAAAATGTACCTCTGGTTAACATCCACGCTTATTTTGATTGCAGCTACATTAAGATAGCTCTATTAGATTTTTACAAGGTACAAATTGAAAACATTTTTTTATTTTTCATGTTCAATGTTGTGGGCCGTGTGTTTGCACTTTTACTGTTTGTGAACATATCACTGATATTTTGTGCTGTCGTTTTCAGTCCTGCAACGTTAAGGAGATAGCAAAGTGTTCCTCAAAGGAGAGAATGTTTTTACAACAATAAAATATGTTTCTTACTATTATTGTTTTATTTTTTGTGAATTACTCAAATGGAACTCTTTACATCTAGCTTATTTTTAACATGATTGTAAGTCAATTTTTTCCTTTGGTTATCCTGACAAGTAGTCATCGTAATGATGGTACTACCAGTAGAATTACTACTAACATTTTAATTGGTAGTTGCAATGGTAGTAGTACTACTAGTAATAATACTGCTACCAGCACTCCTAGTACTACTAATACTTCTACTATTGATAGCACTCCTGCTTGTCCTGGTGAGGAAGGATTACTTGACATGAAAACCTGCTGATGGAAAGTAAATGTTGATGGAACCTTTGACTTTGCATCTTTGCCCCTATAATTGATTGCAGGCTGCACTTATTTCTTCTCATCCTCTGAGGTCACTTCCTGTCTCAGGGATTGAATGTAGTGTACCAAAGGGAGAGTGCCCTAAGTAAGAAGGATTTATAAATTGTAAAAAAATAATTTGGGTGTAAAGAGTTTTTGGATGGGAAATCAGCAGAAAATAAAACAATAAAAGCAAGGAATAACAGCTTGAATCTAGTTTGAAAGGTTGCATTAATAAATCTTCTTTGCCAATTTTACCAATGACAAGAGATAAAAGCCAAATCTTTTTTTCCCTAAAATGTAATGGCACATATAGTTAGGTCATTGACTATTCTTTTTCAAAATGTTTGTGGTCCTTGATTGACATGCTTGGGGCAATTGCAGGAGGGCATGCCCCTTTCCTAAACTGAAGCAGAATACCCTAAATCATTTTGATGTTGTCTTACATGTAATTTCAAAAGTTTGCCATCTTGGCACTTTGAAATCAAAAAGTAATGTACAGAAAGAGAACTGGGTTTTCATTTAATCATCTGAAACAAAACGTATATCAAATCTTTAAAATGATTGCATTTTACAAAAATGACACAAACATAGCTCTCCTACAGTACCCCAGTGTACCAAACATTAATGCAGTTAGACAATAACACACATACAAATCACCAACTTTTATCATATATACATCTGCAGCGAAAGAATCAAAAAGGTACTTTATCAATGTGTCTACATTTTATTTATTGTGATATGGTTAAAATTAAAACCTTTCACAATCAGCCCAACAAAAAAACAGAAAGAAAAATATAAATTCCATATGTACAATACACAGCATAAAGATACCTAAACATTTGGAAAAATGTTCTGTAAAAATCTCACAACAGCTATGCTCAAAGATATTATTCCAGAAATCCTTAATAGAAAGTGCCGTTATGTCATGAACAAAATATGAAAAATAATCAATTCTAATAGAATGCAAAGGTATACATTCAACAACAAAACATTTGCATGGCTTCAGCTTTTTTTCCTTTAAAGGTCCTGGCATAATCTACAAATCCGGTCATCTCTCAGTGTTTTTATTCTTACACCAATAAGTTCAATAGTATGAAAATAGTTCAAATGAAATCTTAAAAATTGTTACCACCACTCGTGAGCAGGGGAATTTCCTAAGTTATATAGTGAGGAAATAATGTAATGTTTATTCTATCATGCTAATAGATTTTAGTTTTTTTTTTAAGTTTATATGTATTCTTAGTATTGCACCAGTGCCACTGCTGCAGTTGCCTTTTAACTTCAATAGGATGGGTACTCCTTATGTCAAAAGAAGAATTACTAGACGTTAACAAGTCCCATGAAAAAATAAACCAAGAAGAAAGGTTTCTTCAGTACAAGTAAAATTACGATATAATGAATTTTCTAGTGGATTGTGAATCTTATTAAAAAGAAATAACATTTTCCAATTCACAGCTACTTCTTTCGATGGGTAAACCCAGCACAAAACAAATCACAGAGCCTGGAATTCCATTATTTCATTTTAAAATAAGTCTCCAAAAAAGTTCTTCTAATTCTTACCAAGGGAAATTCTGAGAGGGATCCAGAAGTGTAGCCCCATAGGTAATCACAGAAACAACCATGACTTTATAAAATGTCAAAATTGGAAGCCGAGAGTACCTCACAAACTTTCATTTTATTTTTTGCCTGGGCTTCCATAGTAATCACCTTTGCGCATAAATTTGTTAAAACACGGTTTATAGACATACCCCTATTAAGAAACAAAATCAAGGGCTGTGATTCACCTCCTGGTGTTTCACATTATTAAGTACCAATCATGATTGTATAGTTTTCCTACCCTTAGATTTGGACATGATTAAAATATTTGATTTTTTTTGCAGGGTTAATCTCAATGTCGTTCTTATTCACGCAACCTTGAAGAGCCTTCAGAGAGCGTTGAATCAAAACCAAATTGTCTGCCTATTTTATTTATGTATTTATTTATGTTTACATTTGTATAGCGAACCAAACCCTTAGGCATCAAGGCGCTGTTCCATACATGTTACTCACAGTGCTTAGGCTACGGTTTATGCCAGAGCTATGCCTCACGGTACGGGGGCTACTGCCGGAGTACAGATAAGCATGTTACAAGCAGGATTACAAGTACAGTGTGAAGCCGTGTGAGTCAAGTCCAGCAGTTACAAGTAGGTTAAATGCAAGTGCAGCTCAGGCTGATAAACACCTACTAGAATGATCACCATGTTGGAAACAGTTAAGTTGTTAATACTCAATGACGGATGTATAATTCAACGGCGCCCATGTCTGAGGTCCCAGCCACCCTGAAGCTGAAATACTGATGCATTAGCACAAACATGATACAAATCTGATAAAATTCATCCTAGTATACTGTTGCCAATGAAGGACACCATTTAAGTTGGTTAAGTATGTTCTTAAGCGAAAAAAAGACAAACCAGCAACAAAATACTAGGCAATTCTTTTCTAAGAATTGTTCAAAAAAACAACTTCAGACACATGCTGCTGCCTTTTTGTGCGTGATCAGTGATGTGTGACTATGGACAGTACCATAATAAAATGCCAGACAATTCTCTTCTGAACAGGTGCACCAACGCTAGGCACATATATTCTTTTTTGGTGTTGTCATTGAGGAGCAGCTGAATCTCTCCCTCTCTCCCACATTGAACAGCCTATTTGGCCTCCTTTGTTCCCTGTACCGAGGCTCTCACACTTTGGGCAAATCTAATATACTGAGGCAGGCTGTTGTGAACAAAAAGTAGAATCCAACTCACAGACATGTCTTGACCAAATGTTGCCCGTTTCATTTTTCTTTAAAATGTATTTCAATTGTAGTACTCTATTGTCAGTGTCTTCATTCTTTTTTTTTTAAACGATTGAAATCCCTTTTTATTTCATAGGACTGTCTAGACCACTTCTTTAAACAGGATATACTCTCATGGAACAACACAGTCCATTGCTCCTACTGTGACAGCTGCCAGGATGCACAAGTTAAGACCAGCATACTGAAAGCACCCAGGATCATAATATTTCACCTAAAAAGGTACTATTCACATTTTGTTGAAACAATTCAAGTTTTTGATTTAATCCCTACATTTGTACATTACAACTGAACTGTACTAAACACCCTGCATATCTCTGGCCTAGGCAAAGCTACAGTGTAATGTCTTAATGTCAAATGTAGCAGTATAAGCCCAAAGTATCTGAATAATACAGTCCACATCATAGACACTCCTCTTACTTTGTAACTAACAGTTTTTTTGTAGAGGTTACCGTACAAAGAGAAAAACTCGCAGGCTGGTGCCCTGCGGGCAGCGGCAACACTGGGTTTTGTTGTCACCAAATATTGTGAGAGACCAACAAAGATTCACATGCCAAGAGCCATTTTCCTCTCAATAATACCATTCATTCAAGCTGGAGAAGTCGCATGTGGCTCTCAGGTGAAGTCTAAGTATCCAGAGATGGAAAAGTAACTGGCTGTAAAAACAGCCTACCGGTCACTCTCACTTGAAGCTTGTTGAATAGGTCTATGCTGACTCCTCCAACCATTTATCATGGCAAGCAACCAACAAGTTAATAGGATTTTCTGCCACTGCTCTCGCCGGGTTTTCAAGCACGCCTTTACGTTTGATGGTGCATAGGCAATATGATGAAAGGTGGAAGCTACTGTTGCTAAACCATCTATTACTTTATGGTTAAGGAGGTTTACATTTGAGAATCGTCTTGGGTACAGTTAAGACCCAGCATGGATATCTGACTGAGTTAAATTACCTAGCTTTTACTGTCAGCATTTGAGCAAAGAAAGAGGGGTAGTTAAGGGGACATCACGTGACCTTGTACCTTGGGATCACACATCACAGGAAATCACATTGCATGATGTTTGATCCCAAAACAGTCTTTCAAAACTCAAGGCTGCAGAATGTTAACGAGCTGCGATAATAGAAAAAGAAAGCTGCTTACTAAAACTAGCAAAGGTTTAAGGTATAGGTAATCTTAAGGTGTTTTGTGAAAAGGTCTGTGGACAGATTAAATCACACAGGTTGCAGAGCAGTCCACGTGGGTTGTGCGTTGCAACATAGGGGTAGCAATTGCTACCTCTAGTTAACAATATTTAACACTAATAAATGTATTATTCTATGCATTAAGTGAAAATGTCTTGGGACATCCTCCGCCCCAGCTCTGCAGATACAGGAGCACTGAAAGACTGGCTGGTAGGTAGTGTTGTCAATGTATTGCACTGTTGTAAGCAATGACCACCTATGCAGTATTTACTCTTCTATGCTTTATAAGCTAGACAAAGTCGTGATGGCTCTGTGTAATAAGTAGCTCAGGCACGCTTACTGGTTTCATCCATTCTCCCAAAATTAGGATTATTATAGCGTGCCAAACCCTTCTGAAAATCCCCCTGGAAAAAAACTGTCAATGGGGACTTAATGTAACCTTGTAAAGGAAGACAATTGAAATGCTTCCTGTCCAGGTTAGGAAATCAATAAGAAAGATTATCTTTTTTTACTGAAGTTATGTAATATAAAGAAAAACTTTGAATAGGGCTACTTTTTGTACCCACAGGTTTGATTGTCGAGATCGAATCAAAAGAAAATTGAAAACGGATGTTCATTACCCACTCAGGAATCTGGATATGTCACCGTACTGCTCCATACCCTTCCAAAGGCTTCCGAAATACAATCTGTATGCAGTGGTGGTAAGTTGAACTCAGTGCATTTACTGTTGGGCTGCTGCTCAGTGTCTCCTTTGGCTGCTATCGTGACACATCAGGCCCACAGCCCCTTTTCGAAGGGACCCAAGCTCAACATTCAGTGTTCTACGAGCATCTGACTCCCTCGCATTATACATAGTCAGTATGTAGGTCTGCAGGAGGTGGTGAGTCTGCCATATACATGAACATAATCAGTTAAAAATTACTATTTGCTCTATTTGACAATCATTAAAAAGTAATACTAGTTACCCATTAGGCCAGCAGGTGCTTGCAAGTGGGTGTGAAAAGTCATGCTTAGGCATTATCACATAAGTGATGGGATAAATAGACAAGCCAGACCAGAAATCTATTTTAACATCACATTTTATAAGGGAAATGTTAATGCTAAATTGCCAAAATAACAAATGGGGAATAAGGATAACTCAAACCTCAGGTCTTTTAATACCAGAGGCAACTGTGCTACTGAGAGTTTGGCCTGCTTACCAGTCTCCTTTCCTGCATCACTGGGAGAGTCCAAGTTGAGCTTCGAAGGTACCTATGGGGTATCTCTTGGTTTAGCAATCTCATTCTCTGGCTAAAGGCTTTCTCACTCCCTTCATCTTTGTTTCCCCTGGAGTTCACATCAATGCTTTTTCAATCTATCAGGCATAAGGAGTTTCGGAACCCTTCTTCATTTCCTGTGGCTTCAGGGTTTCCTGTTCCCTTATTCTCAGTTGCCACAAGCTTAATGGTTACTGCACATTTCTTCTCTGTCTCTCTGGGCTTAAAATGTTCCCACACCCATATCTATCTTCCTAGTGTTTGGGTTTTCTTGCACCCTTCTTCTCAGTGTTCCTGGGTTTGTCCTTCTTCTTGCAGGTGTTTCTGGATATGTTCAAACCGCAAGAGATATTGCTTGAATTTATGCTCTACTGGTAGCTTGAGCCAATTGATGTTGACTTCCCAAGAGCATTAGAGGTCTTTCTCATCTCAATGGTCTACCTAGCCTCCTTGATATAGTTAGTTATACATCCATGAGAGGGGTTTTAGTAGTCTCTAGAAGCTGAGTTACCCGGACCAACGTATCCCTTCCCCCTCGGGTCCTGGTCCTCTCATTGGCCTTTTTGATCCTCGTGTAGCCTCCTTGCCATATGCTTATTCCACATCCTGCCTTTAATACCTGCCCAGGGCCAACCCTGCTCTCTTGTATCTTCCTGGCCTGTCTACATCTCTTTATCTGTTCACGGATGGCCGCTACGTCTACTCCTTCCTCCTCCTGTGGTTGTTCACCATACTCCTTCCAACCATCTCCTTATTATCACCAACCTTCCTCTTATTGTCACCAACTTACTCTTGATGCTGCCCACCGACCTCACATAGAAACAGTTTACCCCTGAATCCTCAAACCAAGCCAACATAGCAATTTATCAAATTATTGATACAGACCAGAATCTCTGGATCACATCATACAATATCTTGTATTAAAAATAGATGGTACATTGGAAGAGAGAGTATTTACCTTCCAAAAGGGAATGGTCCTCTAAAGCCAATGAGAGATACTCAATGTAAAATATCACTTCTTCTATACATGTTGGGGGTTACTCATTGGAGGGAGAGCGGTCTGTCTTTTTACGTAAATACAGCCAGAGCTAGGGTTCTAATGTGTTCTGGGTTTGGACAAATCAGTTTAGAGGAACATTTTAGCTTGGGTGGAGTCCAAGAGATCCTCCCTTTTCTCAGGTTCGGATGGTATGTGGCTGACCACATTGTGTAAATAGTAATGCCCCTTAGTATGTGTTCTTGACTCCCAAGTTGTATTGGTTTAAGGAACAGTGCTTATTTTTTTTTAATTATCTGCGTCCGGGCTGGGCAGGAAGGGGAGGATTGGTGAAAAGTGATTATTGATAATGTGTATGTTGATATGTTGATTTCAGGGGGATGGGGGGGGGGGGGGTAATTAATAAGAATAACATTTTAAAATGGTAAAATGAATGTAAACCCCTCATCAAATAGATTGTCTCATTGTAGCAAGCATTATTTCAGATAAACAGCATGAATTTGTAGATGCAGAACCACAGAGCACACTAGTGAAGCTGCCAGCCTCATTAATTTGACTGTGTAATAGATCAAATCACTGGTTATCGTGTTTCATGGCAAGTAGAGTTAATTATGAGTTTTTGTAATACATTATGACCATGTGTTGCGCTACAACTGCCAGTATGGACTGTCAAAAAACTATGTTCACACCTTACAAATCAATGAGATAACCTCCAAGACTATCAAAAGCAGCAGGGAAGACCTCAGGGATCACCAGACTCAGTGGCTCCATCTGCACCTTAGAGCCCTATCTCTTCAGACCTACGCATGAAAAGGAGCTGTACAGTATCAACAGCAGCTTTAGATTTGCTATTTTCACAGGCGACATGGACCCTAGTTTTAAACAACCTATTGGGAGCATTACTGACTGTCCAACACTTAGCTGTCCAGTTGCTCAATATTCACTGTATGAGTCAGATGTAGGAAATCACAGGTTCTAGCTGTTAAATTACCTCTGCTTTTATCACTGCGCCGATTTCAAGAAAGTACATATTTGGAGATGAAACAACCAGAACTATGAAAACATTTTTAAAAAACAACAGAAAGCTATTGATTGAAACAAATAAAACATTAAACAAACACAATAGATTAACTATATTGATTACGACTGTATTTGCCAAATTAAGATGGCACTTCTTTCAAAGTTCCTTTATTTGTTTAGAGCCATCACACTATATGTTGTAAGTAAGCTCCTTCAGCAACTAGAAAGTGCTGGCATCTTTTTCATTTGGGTCACTAAATACCATGGTCGGCTTTCCTAGGGATTGAGAATTCTCTCGGTAGCAATGGAACAGAGCTTGAACTCATCTATTTGCTGAGCCTTGTTCTACGTATAATGAAAGCATATCAACAAAGAGTCTATGAACTGTTACAAAGTCCCATACCTAACTCTGGGAACATCCATTTAGGTGGCCCAAGAGGGCCGGCACCTCACTGAGCTAGAGGAGGATGGTATGGGGAGGATCCACTGGTCACTCAAATTCAGATCCTGCCCCAGGGCAGAGGATATCACATGATACCATTTAAGGAAACAACCCCTTTAATACAGATGGCACCTACACCGGGGGGGAGAAACAATATGGAATCAGTTAGGCAATGTTCTATCAGATCCCAGAGAGAACTACTTTAGGTTTCCTGGAGCAGAGGAAGTTGTAAATAGGAAAGGAAGTAAATGCCTTTGCCTCAACACCCGCTCACACATCAGGGGCACATCACATTTTCAAATTGGACTCTCTCTCAGCAATTCTGCTTAAATATCAGAGGCATGCCACACTTTCCCATTCCAATTACATAGCATGTCCACTTCCAAAAAAGATGCTTTGTGCATTTTCCTATAGTGCAAGCCCAGAGAAACCATACAGTGTAGCGCCGTCAAACTCAAGTGTTTCTTCGGTACTCACCATCGTTTGACTCTCCCGTAGCCGACGTGGGACTGATAAGCAGGGGAACACTGTTTTCCTGTCTGAAAGTAGCCCACAGCAAATGCTCTGAGCTACTAGCAGAAAGAGTGACGAGCCGGAAAACCTCAAGCAGTTGCATCCCCACAATTGATCAAAGTAAAATCCCAAACTGTGGATCAGCCTTTTACAGGTATGGTCCAACCCTAAAGTGCAAAAGCAGATACAGGGGAATCCATTAAGTACAGCCAGTAACTACCCCACTCGTTCATACCCCACCCTAGGAGCAGCCCTACATATAAGGGGGTATCAGCCACTTTTACTCCCTAAAAATTGGCAAAAACTCCCCAAAAATAAAAATAGGGACTACAAATACTCTCAATAAAAATAGGAAACAGACACATAAGGTGCTTGTCCCCCTGCTTTCACCCACACAGTTCCATGGATATGTTTGGACAAGTTTTACACATAGTGCAACAGGAAGAAACTACTACTATTAATGCCTGACCTGAAGAGGTAAACATGTGTATTTGAATGTGCATGAATAACTAGGTCCAAAGAAGTATTTATTAAGAACATTTTCTGTTTTACAGTTGACATTGTTTTTTACTCTTATGGAGCACTGCCTAGGAGAGCAGTCACACGGCTCTACAATCCCAGAGTTAGTCACCAGTGCGGGCGTTTGGAGTATGAAGATGTTTGGAGCAAGTTGAGAAGGGGAGATAAGTTCTCAAGAGGAGGAGTTTGGTTTGATAAAGAAGCAGTAGGTTGGGTTGAATTCGGAGGAGGTGGTTGGTTTCAGGCTTAAGGAGGAGGTTAGGTTACAACATAAGAACATTGGTTGGAGACATAGGAGGGTGATTTGGTTAATATAGCAGGAGATTTGTTGGAGACAGTAGGGGGTTGGTTAGAGACAGGCGGTTGTTAGGGACAGCAGTAAGAAGAGGTTGGTTGCAGACACAAGAAGGAGGTTGGGTGAAGACTCTAGGAGTAGGTTGGAGGATAGCATCAGGAGGAAGTACAGGGTGCTAGGTAGTAAATCAGGAAAGCAGGAGGGGGGCATGCTTGGCTCACGGCAGAAGGTGGGGGTGAGGCACCTAACCGAAGGGGTGAAGCTCACGGAGGGAGGAGGAGGAGGAACACATTCATGGCGCGAAGTTGAGGAGAAGATGGGTATTGAAGAGACATACCTTTTGTCACCTCCCTCCTAAGGGTGGAAGGTAACAACGGCCTCTGAAAGTCTGCTTTGGGGGAAATAAAGGGAGGCAAACCTTGTTACCTTAGTGGAATAGCCATAGAGAGAGGACCAGGGATAAGGGTGCCGGAATCCTTTAAAGCGGAGATTGAGAACCAAGGGGAGAAAGATCTCAAGAAGAGTGCAGAAGGAGAGTACAGAAATGTTAAAAACCAGAGTCTGAGAACGAGGGGGAGAGAGACCCTGTGAGAAGCAGAGAAGAAAAGTGTGAAAACACCTTAAACCCTATATTGTGAATCAAGGGCTAGAGACCCCGAGGAAAGCAGGCACTATGCTAGGAATGTGACAGCAACTCAAATCGTAAAAGCATTGAGCATGGGAATGCAGGTTTCATGTGTTGTGCCTATTTTGGTTGCTTAATTGAAAATGAACATGTAGTGGCTGTAACTACTGCCATGCTTGCTAGATTTGTGGGTTCTGGAATTGCTCATAAAATCATATTTTCAAGTTAATATTTAAGAACTTAAGGCTATGGTCAATTTTGTGATTGCCTGGGATATTGATGGTATAGTATCAAGGCCAGCGCTGGTTGGGAAGATTCCTAGATAGCTGTTTTGCCCTGGATTACATCGATTAGTGAGCCCTTCATTTAACCCATATTTAACCCAATGTATACTTATTTGTCTATTTTGCTGGATTTGTATTTAAATGTTTTGATTTAAGCACGTCCTGTACTTTTTCGTCCTGGAAAGAAAATGCTGTTCTTGACATCGGCTCTTTTGCCATTCTTCATTTACGTAATAATATCTAGATGGTGTGATTTAGCAAAAAGAACCAATGTACGCCATACCTGTAGTCTATTTTAATAATGTTAAATTTAGCAATGGGTTCACATTTGTTAAAATCCCCAGTTAAAAAAATTACACAATTGATATTAAATAAGCAATGAGCTCTTGGTGATGTAACCATTACCAAGTATTATACCCTTCGAAACACTGTCTTTGTGGAATAACAAAGCCAAAAGTGTAATATATACTTTTGAGTCACTAAACTTATTTTTTTTTTTACTTTATTGCATATTGTTTTATAAAAACCTTTACAGAAATCCATAGACTATCGATAAAAACATTAAAACACATATATTAACATTCAAATACATTTAAAGATTCTCTACTATTCAATCTATCACACAAAATATTAATTCAAACTTGCAATTCAGACAAAATCTAAAAACCTTATAGAAAGCTGACATAAAAAATAATTTCATCGTACCATAGAGTCCTTACTTTCCCCAGATCTTTTGTGTATATTTATATGATCTTTTCATTCCCGGCTATGTCACATTGCATATGATCGTCAAGAAAGCTATAACTCGGATCTTCAAGGAGGTATCAGAACCGTGCAACATTTCAAACCATATCTGTTCTCTTATGCCATACGATGTGTCATATACAAAATCAGAAAAATATGCAAGCCTCTTATTGGTCAGCATTGGACAAACTAGCAATAATCAGCAATGTTTCAGTGCACCGCACAATAGAACAGAATCTACAAATGTTATGATTCTCAGGAATTAATTTCCTACAAAAACGAATCTCATTAGTGTTCATTACATTAAACCTGAACCGCATTACATTATTGCGCATTTGTCGAGAGGAATATTTTACAAGATATGACTCTAATTCGGGAAACCATTTCCACACAGATAAAACTTGATAGTACAGCTTGGAATTCATAATTATAGCATTGTTGGCAACCCGGCCAAACGCTTTGATTAACAGTTTAGTCTTTGCTGGTCTCTCAATCAAACATTTAATTGTAACTCCAATATTTGACAAAATATTTTCCACCTCTGTTTTCAAGTTCAACATATACTCCCCTGTAGCATCATCATTAAACTGAGTTACTAAACTGCAATTGTAACCTGTAAAGAAATAGACTGATAACATATCTGTGAACTGTGCTTCTATTCACAGAACCATTTTGGGGACATGGACTGGGGGCACTATACCGCATACTGTAAAAACAGTCAAACGCAGCTATGGAGCACTTTTGATGACACAAGATGCTTTAATGTTCCTGAATCAACAATACAGAGTCCAGCTGCTTATATCTTATTCTACAGCAGCGAACCACTCATGCTCTAATAAAAACACCTTACAATTTTAGAAAATGTGTGCGTTTGATTGCTGGGATAGTTACGATTAACTGATATTGACTGTTATATCATTATGTTCTAAATCTATATGTAATCATTATATATCTTTAGCCTTGGTGCACTTTACAAGAAGGGGCATGCTCAGAATTGATTTTGCTACAAGCCATTCTATTTTCTTTTGTCCAAACCTTTCACTTCAAGTTATATGCCTTCTATATCACTATGTTAAGAGAAAGAAAATGGGTAAGAACAAAATAATTTTTACATTAAAAAAGAAAAACTGTCTGATTTGCTAATACTGTGCCCAAACATCAGTAACCCTTTTACCCTCCTGATGTAGGTATGTGTGTTTGCATGCATGAATACCTGCATGTATGTGATGTATGTATGTGATTTATACAGATTAAACCAAGCTGAGAACCAACGCAGCGCTGTACATACAAGACACAGCAAGGTTGTTAAAAGTAATGGGGGCAAGGGTTGCAGAGGAGCTGGGATGGCAAGGGTGAGGATTGGAGTGGCTGAGCTCCAGAAGGGAGAATTAGGGTTGAGTGGAGCGATCCATGATTGGTGAGATGCTCTTTGAAGAGTAGGTCCTTCTTGAAGTTTTGGATGGATGGTGACATTCCAATCTGCATTCATATCTTCTTTCAGGCACAGGATACCTAGGAGGAAAATGCCTGTTTCCTGTTTTACCCCCTCTGGTAGTTCTTTTGTTTCCAGCCTTGTGATGTTTTGGCTTCTCATGTGGGCCTCACAGATTGATAATTGACATTATTAAGTGATTGACAACTTTATAATAAGTAGAATTTTACAGAATTATTCTTGATTGCCTGGGATAGATGTTTTGAAGGAAATCGGTCTGGTTGTCGACCAAGGCCCCTCAGTGTCATAGGATGCTGAGCTTTATGCTCTCCCAAGACTATGGTTTGCCTTAACTGGCCCATTTGGCAGTAGAGCATAGCCTGAGAGGGTTGATTAGGCCAGTTTTCAAGGCTAACATGGGCCACTTTCATATATTAGCGCACTGTGCAGCATGTAGTTTTACTGGTGAAATAAATGCACAATTTCACACAGTTTCTTAAATAATTTGCCCTTTACTACTTTTCTTTTTTTTAAACTGTGTTTATTTTTAAATCAGAGCAGAGTGACAGCAGAATCATTATCATCATAACATAGAATCCAGTTTATGATATATCCCAACCCCTCCCTCTGGATCCCTCCCACGCCTCCACCCCCTCAAAGTTCTAAAAGGTTGAGGTTCCTGTTTCTGCCTTGGCACCCTCCTTCCCCCGCAAGGCCTCCATCTCCTCTAGGAACCTCCTGGTGTTGCGGGGTTTATAAGTTAGAGCCAGGAATTTCCCATCATACTCCAGGAATGGAGCCCAGATGTTCAGAAAGCGATGCAGGAATCCAGCTCTGGCTGCGGTTACCTTTTGCGCAATCAGAATGTCCCACATCTTTCCCCACCATAAAATCATGAGAAGGCCTTCAGTGGATTTCCATGTGCGGGCAACTACAATTATCGCTGCCAGCAAACATTGGGTTAATAGTTTGGCTTTCCTCCCCGATCTAGGGTAGCTCCCTGGGATCGGGGATCCCAGGAGGATGGGTTCAGGTTCCAGTGGGATTAACACTTGAGTGATATATTCAATAGTGGTTAAGCAGTGCTTCCCGAAGAGTTGTATCTTCAGGCATGACCACCACATGTGGAGGAAGGAACCTGGTTGACCTCAAAGCATCCAGCATGTGGGGTCCAGGGTTTGGTTCATATGGTGGAGTTGCAGGGGGGTAATACCAGCGCAGTAGAGGTTTGTATGCCCATTTCCTATTTGTAATGCAGGAAGATGAAGAGTGGGCTCGCGTCCAGATGTCCACCCAATTTTGGTCTGTCATTGAGTGCCCAGGTCCGCCTCCCACTGCGCCATAGCTCGCGTCTTGGAAGCAAGGAAGTCACCCAGGAAGTGATTATATAAGGCAGAGATCTTTCCCGAGCCGGAAGTTCCTACATGGTCAGTTCGCGGGAGGTGGGGGTGCGTGTTGCTGCTTGAAGAGTTTGAGGGTGGGAGTAAAAGTGGCAAAGCTGAATTTAGGACAATCTGTCTGATTCCTCAAGCTGAAAGGTTTCCTTGCATTGTTTGAAGGTTCGAGGGTGACCCTCTACAAAGAGCTGGCCAAGTGATTATAGGCCCCCGCAAACCAGTGTCTGAAGGTTTGAAGGTTAGTTCCGGGGGAGAAGGCTGGGTTATTGAAAACCGGAGAGTAGGGGGCCAAGCCTCTAGGGGTCCCCTTGCATCGTAGTGCCCAGTCCCAAGCACCTAGGGTGTGTTTGGTAGACAATAGCAGGTTGTTCCTCAAGGGGGGCAAAATATATGGGAGGAAGCGCAGGTACCCAACTAACTAGGGCTCCTTGGGGTCATAAGCCAGGCATGGGTGTGGGCTAATTGTGGCCCTATTGGGTAGCTTTGCAGGTCGGGGACTCCCAGCCCACCCAGCCGTGCGTTACCCAGCATCGTCTTCGGGGAATTCTAACTTTCTTACCTCTTCAGATGAACTGGAGCAATTTCTTGTGTAGCCCTTGAAGGGCAGCTGGTGGTATTGTGACGGGCAGGGAAGAACAGGCATACAAAAATCTGTGGAGAAGGTTCATTTTACAGGCCATGATCCGCCCCATTAAAGAGATCTCCTGTGATGCCCACCTCTTCACGTTACTCTCCAGTTTGTGGAAAAGAGGGGGAAAGTTTGCGTGATACACCGCCTTTGGGTCTGCAGGAATGTGGACCACGAGGTAGGGAATCATCCTCCTCTTCCTAGCGGGGCTAGGGCGTCATGGTAATTTGTGGTCAGGCCGATTCCCAAGGCTACTGATTTGCTAAAGTTAATGGAGAAGCCTATAACCTTCCCATAGCTATCTATTTCTGCAAGGGCGTGTCGTAATGAGGAGGTCGCCTACGAAATAGTAATCAGAACGTTGTCTGCAAAGAGGGCTATTTTATGTTGGTTGGGGTCAATCTGGGGACCTTTGATGCTTTCACTTAATCTAATTCTTTGGGCGAAATATTCCATAACCAAAGAACAGAGCAATATGGTTAGTGGGAACCCTTGCATGGTTCCGCAGGTTAGGGGGATCGGATTAGAGAGGGTGCCATTGACCCTAAGGAGAGTCTTCGGGGATTGATAGTTGGCCAGGACCATCTTTTGAAAGGCTGGCCAAAGCGGAAGGCTTCAAGGGTTTGGCGCATGAAGGCCCAGTCCACTTTGTCAAATGCCTTTGTGGCGTCAATGGCCATCAGTACCAGTTGCTGAGAATTCCGGGCAGCAAGGTCAACCAGGTCTAGGGCTTTGCGAATGTTATCCTCCCGTTGATCTGTTCTTAATGATGCCGGTTTGCACCGGGTGGATTATATCAGGTAAGATGGGTGATAGACGGTTGGCCAGAATTTTTGAGTAGATGTTGGCGTCTATATTTAGTAAGGCGATGGGTCTGTAAGAGGCCGGGTCTTTAGGGTCTCTCTCTCTAGTTTGGGTAGCAGGATCGTGATTGATTCCAGCATAGAGAGGGTAACAGTTCCTGATTCCCTGAAAGAGTTGAAGAGGGCCGCCATGGGGGTGGTTAACTGAGGCCGGAAGATTTTATAAAATGTAATAAAATTTTATAAAATCTGGTGGAAAACCCATCGGGGCCAGATGTTTGGGATTTGAGAGATTTTATATTGGCTTCTACCTCCTCACCTGTAATTGGGGCGTCTAGGTCGTCTTGGGCTGAATCCCTCATGTGAGGCAGCGCTGCCTTCTGCAGATATTCTCTTTGTTCATTCTGGTCCCGGGCATGGGGGGCGCGGTCATCACCTGAGCTAGATGAGCCACTGCCAGCCATTGTTTTTCCTGTTCTGCGTATTGTACTATGCCTTGGTGGTCCCATAGACCGCCAATAGTGTTGTTCCTCTTTCTTTTGGCTAATTTGCTCACTAGCAATTTATTCTCTTTGTTATTTTTAGCATAATAGAACTGTTTAGCTTTGGCCAGGAGATGTGCCGTATGTTCGGCATAATGGGCCTCAATTATATTTCGGGTGATACGGATGGCCTGTTGCGTCCTTGGGGACGAGCCTTTTAGTGCATGTGTTCTTTCAGCTTCCCGAAGTTCCTCCTCCATGAGCAAATGGGTCTTTTGTCTGGTTCTGTGGTACGCTACGCCTTGTGCGATTAATTACCCCAGACTACCGCCTTCATGGCATCCCAAGAAGTTACGGATTGTGGTGGCAATTGAGTCTCTCAGTGGCATCTCATTGAGTATCGGGTCGAATAAGGCCCATCGGCGTGGTGAGTTTGGGGTAGGTTGGTGTACTTGGAGGTCCAGAGCTATTGTAGCGTGGTCAGATAAAGTTCTCGTGCCGATGGATACCCCCTCGATGTAGGATAATAGTTGTGGGGATGTCAGGAGGGGGTCGATTCTTGAAAAGGTCCGATGGACATAGGAATAAAACGAGAAGTCTCTTTCCGTGGGGTGGAGCATCCGCCACGAGTCCACAACTTCTAGAGTTCTGAAGAGGCGTAGCAGGCCCAATGCTGTATTATAGTGTTTGGGAGAGGGGGGATTCAATGTTTCTTTTGTGGAGTCTGGGACCCCATTGAAGTCTCCTCCGATCACCATCTGACCCCAACGAAAAAGAAGAGAGGGCTGTGCCCAGGGAGCAATAGAAGGTGGACTGTCCCACGTTGGGGGTATATACAGATATAAACCTGTATAGCTGTCCTAGCAGGAGGCATTTGATGGTGACGTAGCGGCCCTCTGGGCACAATTATGTGTCTAAAATGTGTGGGTTCAGCCCTTTCCCAAAAAGAACTGCAGTCCCCCCTTTCTTGGTGCCACTGGAGGATAAGAACTGAAGCGGGAAGCTTTTGGACCTGAGACGCCCAAAGTCTGACGGGAGTAAATGGGTTTCTTGTAGCAGGGCCACTTCGGCGTCCTCGTCTAGCAGTCAGTGTAGAATGGATTTACATTTGGCAGGGGAGTTCAGGCCCTTTTCATTGAGGTAGAGAAATTTCAGGGGGCGACGTCCATGTCTGTGGGGGCGTCTGGGCGGCTGGCCAGGACAAGCCTGGATCAGCCGCCATTGCAAGGGGGCCATAGCTGAATGTCACTCTGCTTGGGAACTTTTATCCTGAGTCTCCAACGGGAGAACAGAATTTTAGACGATGTAGGGGGCCGAGGTTTCAGATTCGGAACCCCCTGTGGCCAACTGGGCCAAAACCATGCATGCCGCCAACGTGGCAGGGGCAATTAACCGGAACAGAGTATCATTCCAGGGACACATATGTGATCCGTACCTTGGAAACGGCATCAATCGTGGGGAGCCCACTGCTGAGTTAATAACTAATGACTTTAGGGTTGGCATTTTCCATAGTGGAGGTCGGGTGGTCAGGAGGGAGGAGAGGAACTGGGGTCCTTAAAGTGATGTCCGGTTGGTCATTTTCTCTTCCCATTCCTCGGCACGCTTGACCAGGAAGCTCGCCAGAGTTTTGGCAGTGTGTCTTGAAAAGGGGTGTTTCTTCCCAGGGACCAGCCCTCGAGAGCATAAAATACCCAATTCAGCCCAAATTACAGATCCGCTCGTGCCAAGCAATGCTAGTAAAATGACACCGTCAGTATAAAGGTAGCATTTATTAGACAAAAAGCATAATATAACAGAACGGTAAATTTAGCAGCAATGTGGTATTCAAGTTAGAGAAGAGTACAAAACTCATTAGAGAAATCACAAAACTTAGAGAAACACAGTCTTACGCCCCTTGAGATAGTGTCATCAGCGCTAGGAGACCCTGGTCATCTTAAGCTAACTGCTGCCAGTCCCGCTCAGATAACAGCGCTGCGAGGTGCCGCACGGAGCATCAGATTCCGGGCACTCGCTCTTGCTTGAACCAAGTCTGCGGATCGATCTTCCCCCCAGTTCTGGGTGCGTGCACCTTTTGTGCTCTCGTGCCGTCAATCAACATGACGCACAGTTCCAGAACCTTTGTCGTGCAAAAAATAGGTTTGCCCATGGAAAAACCCAACTCAGTAAATTTCCAACGTGCTCCCTTCTCTGCCCCCTCCCTACTAGGAGCCCATCTGCAAAGGCACAGGAATGTCTTATCAGTGTGTGTGCATGGCCGTACCAGGCCTTCTCAGAGAAAGAGGATTTGTTTACGAAGCCATGCAGAGCTACAGTTACAAAGACAGAATATTCTACGAGAAGCTGAAATCAATTAACCCTTAGTGAGCAAGCTCTACCAGGCCTGCACTCATAGCTTAGTGTCTATAGTGCTTCAAAGATTGGCTATCTAAGCGCTATGTAGGTGCCATAATGCTCCAAACACTCCAATACAAGTCTCTATTAGCTACTGAACTGGGGCCTCCGCCCTGCCTGTCTATGCACAAGGCATAATGTAACCTTCCACCCCTACTGGGCCTGCATAGTCCTTGTAACTCACTAATGCATAATGGAGGTGCTACCGGTGGTCAGTCAAAATATCGAAAACAAAATGTCGAAAGACAATAATGTCGAAAACAAAACCTCGAAAAATAAAAAGTCAAATTATTAATTTTTTTATTTATGTTTATTTTTTGGCCCTAGTATATAAAAAAAAAAGGTAAAAACCCAAAAAAAGTGGGGGTTGGGGGGAACCCCCCATTTCGAATAAAAAACGTATTAAAAAAGAAATTCGACTTTTCATTTTTCGACGTTTTTTTTCTCGAAATTATGACTTTCGACTTTTTTGTTTCCGATGTTATCACTATGAACCGGTGCTACCACATTACTTTCAGCATTTAGCACATACTTTGAATAAGTTATTGTTTTTTTTTTAGCTGTTAATGCAGCCATGTAAGGCCCTAATATGGAAATATGGCACTTTGTATCTCATGACATTCCACCCCTTTTCAAAGTGTGGGCGACAATGTTGGCTAATATCCATCAACTTTGTATGTAGTGCAGTGATAAGTGATGTAGTTAAAGACCTTGGGGCTTTGCAAAGGTTTAAGCAAACTATCTTCTAGCGGTTTGTCAGCGTGGCATGCAAGGTTAATAAAAACCCTACCTAAACAAAAATGTACACAAAGTGAACAGTGACATTTACCCTAGCCAAAACCTGGCCTACACAAAAATACCTAAAAAATTATCATATAACTGATCATCAGTTAAAAAGCAGCATGCGGTTAAAATATCAAGGCAATCTGGTATAGTCTAATCTACAATGCCCTATTGCATTTAGGTATGGTTACCAACTCTAAACCTGGCATCCTCCCACTCTAAGGGCCTACAAACGTGACTATGAGCTGCGTGATTAGACACTTCCCCCATGTTAGTGGAACCTAACCAAAAACCATCTAATTTCATGAGCAAGATGAACCCAGGGGCACCAGGTTTCTAAAAAAAAAAAACAATTCTACTAATTAGCATCAAAGCTCAATATTGTACTAGCAATCAAAAGAACAAATCGAATGAATTACTCTGTCTATAATCAAATGTAACTCTTTGCATCAGTGTGCTGGAGACAGCCGTCCCCACAAAAATATGAAACTGGTTGGTTTAACAAAAACCGTGTAACAATCTGTGTCATAAAATCAAGTATCAAGTCAGTCATGGTTTCATTTACCCACCCCTAAGGCTGTAAAAATATCCTTGTGTCTCAAATGCTATAATTTCTAATTAGAGCTCACACACTTGGCAGCATTTCTTTAAAGCAAAACCCTTAAACGCACAGATAACTTCTGTACGCACTCATTTTATCTCACAATAAATGATGCTCCTCGCATAACCCTGCTGCCCCCACAATTCATAAACACTCTCTCGGCTACGTGCAACCCAGTCATTTCCTAAAAAAAAACTCTGGTTAAAGCAATTCAGTTGGAAGAGCAAAACATTTAGTTTTCCACAGATTAATCTCAAAATGCATTTAAAAACCATTTTTCAACATTTTTGCATTCAAGTGCTGTTTCACACAGCGGTTTGTGGTGCATGATGTCACAGTCCACAATCCACTATGGTTGCTTTGTCCACAGTCCTTAAACAAGAAAGCATCAACTGAATCATTTGAGAATGTGCAGCATCAAGTGTCTGACAATATGCCAAGTCCGCACCGTGACAGTTCTGTAAAAGTTATTACTTGGTTGGGCACTTCTCGCAGGTTGCAGAACAAATGTCCTCATGCGTCACGCACATTAGCAGCATTGAGTGCAGTGCAGGACAGGTTCAAAGTTCACATAGCACCCCGCAGTGACCCGCTTTCTCTGATAATGCGTCTGCTTGACTGATCAGTAGTACCCGAAAATTGCACACGTCTAACCCCAAATCATGGCATGCTACTTTCTTGGTTTTTTGCCTAGAAGGATTTCATAAAAGTACAATATCAGTGTTATCCACCCCTTCCCTTAACACTTCCCCCGCCTTCAGAAGTCTAATCGGGTAACTACACACTTTATCATTGCTACCACAATTCTTTGTCACCCTTCTGCGAGTTACTGGGGGCTTATTTGCCATCAAACATATGGGGTGTAACTGCCTAATCACAAACTCATTTGTGCAATGCGATCATAGTTGGTCAATGGTACCTCAGACTGATCTGTGATTTTACAAAAGCAATATAATAAGTACCCAGATCACACTTCTCAATGGATCAATGCTTTTCTTTGTCACCAAAGCGATCCCGAATGCCAGGCGCCAAGAGCCAACTTGCTTCCAGTGTCTCATGATCTTGATTCGGTTGCCCTGCTGGCATCACTCCATTTTCAAACGTAAAGTCTTTTAGTCCAATACCGCCTGAAGTTGCACAAGCAGCCTCGTTTATTCTTCCAGTTCTCCATACAGCCAGTGTTTTTAAAGCCTCTGGTTTTCCACTTGTCAGTTTCCTAAAGGGTGTCTGCTGATTTCTTGGGCCACCCCTTGAGACCGATAGTCTGAGTCAGTTCCTTTATTTGCTTCAACAAGTCATTCATTCTTGCACTAAGCCGTCAGTCATCTGGACCATGGCTAATGTGCAGTGTTCCAACGCCCAGTTCTGCATGTTGTCTCTTGCAAAACGGCTACCTTTCTCAGTTTTGCTTCCATCTGCAACGCCATAATGTCTTTGTCAGTTTTTCCGGCCCAGGCAATGTAGGTTGCATTTTGCTGGTTTTGTTTTTTTTGTTCACTTCTCAAAGCGCCTAGTGGTTTCTTCTCTAGTGCACAGCGCTTTACTTCACTTGACATCATATGGGGCACTGGGATGCAGCTTGCACCCAAATGTTCAAATGCGAGATGCGCCCAGCCTGCCATTTGCATGCAGCATTTTTTTTTCTTCCAGGGTCACTGGGCGAATCCTTTGCCATCAGCTCTGTTATTGCAAGCCAGCGCCAGAAAGCATTCGTACATCGGCATGTGTAAGGTAAAATGGTGCTCTTTTTTCATCTTCTCACTCACGGCAATTACTGCCTTCAGTTCAGGTTCAGCATTCTGGCTTCACCCCCACCTCTTTCTTTGCTCATTGACCGTATCTCTCACTGGGGATTGAATGCAACTGCTGGCCATTGTTTATCTTTCCTCGTACATGGCAGCTTCATACGCACACGGCAAGCTTGTCTCTTTGCTCTTCGGCCTATAACTCATAAGCTGCGGCGGCTTTAAAGGGAGGCATCCATATCAGACAGTTCATCCAGATTAACTGTTTTCAGCTCTGCTCCAGCAACTCAGAAAAGCTCCCATATCTGCCAGCTGCTGTGCGCTGTTGAAAACACCACTTTACTAAACAGAAGCAGCATTTTGCTTTTCTGCCTTCCTCCCACAGCCATTTCATGCACACAGCCCATGACAGGAATGTCTGCAATTTGGTCTCCAAGCCACAAGCTGCCGACACACGAACTTTCATTTTCAAAAGAGGCACTTTTTTGTCATTAGCCTCAACTCAATGTAATTCTACAATTCTGCAAAGCGTTTTTTAGCCTGTTTAAAGACAGGCTGCTGATCAATGTCCCATTCAAAAGCATATTTCTCCTCGTAATCTTATAGTTTGGCTTCACAAACAAACTCCAATGCAGTGTGCGATCTTTCAGGAGAACCCTCAACCCACTGAAGCTTTGCGCTACCTTATCACGCACAGATTTTCCAACCTGTTGTACCATTGCCAGACAAAAGCAAATCATTTCACTTAAAAATGTCACTTTTAGTGCAGCTCCCTGCACAATTTCTGCATGAGTAACCCACACTCTGTTCCGCTCGTGGGCTATCAATGTGTCAACAACTTTTTCACCATGTATATAATATGTAAAACATACATCCCTTAATAGCAACATTTCTTTGTCTTTAGCAGCAAATCCATGGCATACAGGGGGCACATTCAAATACTCTTGGGGCAATTTAGAAAATATAAATGGTCTTTACCCCCTAACCATTGCAAAC
Source organism: Ambystoma mexicanum (assembly GCF_040938575.1). NCBI lineage: Eukaryota > Metazoa > Chordata > Amphibia > Caudata > Ambystomatidae > Ambystoma > Ambystoma mexicanum. The sequence continues at coordinate 1,375,752,717 of NC_090934.1, forward strand.
TGATTCTGCAATTTCAAATCAATGTACAAATCCCATTCACTCACTTTCTTTTCCCTAGTGAGTCTCTCACCTCTTGTAAGCACGACACAGCTAAAATGCAATGACGGCAATTTAGTGTGTCCCATTAAACAGAATGCACCACAAGCACATGGAATTTACAGTTGCTAAAAAACAAACCTCTTTAGAATCTCAACACAGATGTAATCTTTCTGCGAACCTCGACTGATTCCTACGTTATCTTCAGGAATGTCAGCACTTCAAGGCATCAGTTTCAAAAGGGCAAACCTTCGCCAGTTTACATTTCAGCCCCCCACTTGCTAGCACACTGGGGCTGAATCACAATGTTTAAATCACCATTCACAATTTGCATGTCAAATATTTGCTCCCTTTTTCTGCCCTCATGCCAAAATAGAGTGAGCACTTTGTTTCACTTTGCAATCCAAATTACAACTTTTTCAAGGGAAACCGCATGAAAAATGATTTCCTAATTGACCATAAATCTTTCCTCACCATTCCTCGGAGCCCTTTGAACATAGCCATTTCCAGCTTTGCTCATTGCCTTCTGCTCCCTGGCATCATTCCCAAGCAGTAAGTGAGCCACAACTGATTTACTGAAGGGGAAAATCTTAACCACACAAGCTATTGCCCGCGGCAGACCGACACACAATTAGTGTCCTTTTGTTGTCTCAGAGCTGCAGTGAGACGACAATGGAAATGTGACAGCCTGCTCCTCAATCTGCACTGTGTTTTCTCATACAATTGTCATTCCCCCAGCAAGGCACAGCTCTGCGCGATCCCACCACTGCCACCAAATGTCTTGAAAAGGGGACGTTTCTTCCCAGGGACCAGCCCTTAAGAGCATAAATTACTCAATTCAGCCCAAATTACAGGTCCGCTCGTGCCAAGCAATGAACTCATGCTAGTGAAATCACACCGTCAGTACAAATGTAGCATTCATTATACAAAAAGCATAATATAACGGAACAGTAAATTTAGCAGCAATGTGGTATTCAAGTTAGAGAAGAGTACAAAACTCATTCGAGAAATCACAAAACTTAGAGAAACACAGTCTTACCCCCCTTGAGATGGTGTCATCAGCACTAGGAGACCCTGGTCATCTTAAGCTAATTGCTGCCAACCCCGCTCAGATAACAGCGCTGCGAGGTGTCGAACGGAGTATCAGGTTCCAGGCACTCGCTCTTGCTTGAACCAAGTCCGCGGATCGATCCACCCCCCCCCCACTTCTGGGTGCGTGCACCTTTTGTGCTCTCGTGCCGTTAATCAACATGGCGCACAGTTCCAGAACCTTCGTAATGCAAAAAATAGGTTTGCCCATGGAAAAACCCAACTCAGTAAATTTCCAACGTGCTCCCTTCTCTGCCCCCTTCCTACTTGGAGCCCATCTGCGAAAGCACAGGAATGTCTTATCAGTGTGTGTGCAAGGCCGTACTAGGCCTTCTCAGAGAAAGAGGATTTGTTTACGAAGCCATGCAGAGCTACAGTTGCAAAGACAGAATATTCTAGGAGAAGCTGAAATCAATTAACCTCTAGTGAGCAAGCTCTACCAGGCCTGCACTCACAGCTTAGTGTCTATAGCGCTTCAAAGATTGGCTATCTAAGCGCTATATAGGTGCCATAATGCTCCAAACACTCCAATACAAGTCTCTATTAGCTACTGAACTGGGGCCCCCGCCTTGCCTGTCTATGCACAAGGCATAATGTAACCTTCCACCCCTACTGGGCCTGCGTATTCCTTGTAGCTCACTAATGCGTAATGGAGGCGCTACCACATTACTTTCAGCATTTAGAACATACTTTGAATAAGCTATTGGTTTTTGTAGCTGTTAATGCAGCCATGTAAGGCTCTAATATGGAAATATGGCACTTTGTATCTCATGACACAGAGAAATAGATGCTTTGCTCCCATTGCCTATCGCGGTGAGGGTTGGGGTACCCCCGGGTGTGTCTGGGTGCAAGATCTTCTCGGCATCCTCAAGGTGGCTGATCCTCTGGAGGGAGCCATTGTGGGTGAACTGGAGTGCCGTTGGAAACGGCCACCTATAGCAGATCTGGTGGCTTTGGAGGAAGAGAGTCAGAGGGTGAAGATATTTCCTCTTTTGTAATGTGAGAAGAGAGAGATCTTGATAGATTTGGAGGGGAGAGCCCTGGAAGGACAGTTCGTCTCGGGAGCGGCTTATCGCTGAAATGGCTTCCTTCGTCGTGTAGAAATGCACTCTTCTTATGACATCGGGAGGGGAGTTCGATTCCACTCCACGTCATGGGCGCAGCCTGTGAGTGTGGTCTAGCAGGGGCTGAGGTTTGTCTAATTGTGGTAGAAGGACCTGAAAGAAGTGCCCCACAAACTCTGCAAGTTCTTTGTCTGGGACAGAAGATGGGATTCCCCGAATCCAGAGGTTATAGCGCTGGGCCCGGTTTTCGAGGTCCTCTTGTTTAAATTCAAGGATCACGAGTTTATCCTGTAGCGTCTGGTTAGAGCTTTGGATCTCCCCCAAGGCAGCCGTGTGGTCTGTGGTTGGTGTGTTCCAGCTTTGTGGTAAGTTCGGTCATGCATGACCTAAATTCCAACTTAATATCTGCCATGAAGGCCTGAATATCTTCTTTGGTTGCCAGGGACCCTTTGTCTTCCAGGGATTTCTGTGGGGTCAGTTTGGGAGGGTCGTGTTTCTTGCCTCTGTCAGCTGTGGAAAATATTGCAGTACTATCTGAGTTCTTGTTGACCTTTGACTGTTTGGCCATTGCTCACCCGGGCCGACAGGGGGGGAGGGGTTAATTGCTTCTGTGGGGCAAGGCGAAGTAAAAGGATGTTTTTTTAGTTTCTTTTGTAGCGCTCAGTGTCATCAAAGCTCGGGCGGCCTTAATCAATGCTGTTAAATTCTGCGCAGGTGGCCAGGGACCATATGGTCGGGAAATATTTAGTCCAATGAGCACAGACTAGCTTGCAGGAGCATTAAGGTCCAAGGTGAGAGGGATGTCGAGTGGGCCGGGCGCCCCAGGCAGTGGGAGTGGAAATCTTTTCTATGGTCTTGCTCTACACCAGGGCTAAGAGAGGCCTCCTTTAATGCTGTTACGTATGCTTAGACAGTTGAGAGGAGGAACCACCTTGAAGCCTTGTGCAGTGACCGTGGATAGAATTGTGATACTGTTAAGCTCTGGCAGGGGGGGGGTTGTTGTGTGGGCAGGAGCGCCCCAGAAAATGGAGGAGTATGCCAAGGATGAGGGAGGAAAGACTTCCTCAAGGTGATTGCCATGGAGCAACTATGTAGGAGCGCTTCCTTCCCCCTCTTCTTCAATGCTGCAGAGTCCAGCTGGGGGTCGAGTCACTCTCTGGCTGGGCCCCTATACCAGTGGTGGAGACCCACAATGAAGGCAGGTGCAGGCGGGGCCAGGAGTGAGCCTCCCGACGTGCGGGAGCAGCCGTTGTGCTGGACTGTGCCCCAAGTCATTGGGTGACTTCCCAGAGCCCAGCAGGAGGTGGAAGAGGGGCCGAGGGAACACTCGCCTCGCCAGCGTCGTCCTGGGGCTCCGTGGTCCATGCTCCTCAGCGCGCCGTCAGGTCTTGGTGTGCTGTGTCCAGCGCAGGGGCCGCGGCATCCGCCCCGGAGTGAGTGAGCGGGGAGCGGGAGACGCGGCAACCGAGTTGTGCGTCTCCGGCGGGCCCGCCTCTCCAGTCGGAAGGATCACAGGAAAGGGGGCTCCACCATCCGAGGATCAGGTGAAAGGTAAGGCACTACAAGCAGAGTCTCTGGGGGAAAGCTGATCAGCCGCCACAAACTGCCATGGAGGTAACATACAAATGCGGGCTCCCGTCCGCCATCTTGGACAGCACGTCTCCGAGAGAGCCTAGTTAGGCGAGTTCGTTTCGGGGCTTCTCGGGGTGGAAACTCCTCGATCTTCTGCCAGTAGCGCCCTCCGACCTTCTCATAGCTTAGTATGTATTATAAGCTCAGGGAAAAATGTTGAGGCCCTCGTAAAATTCATAATTCAGCTGGCTCACCATGGAGGCCATCAAGAGAGCCGCCGCATTGTCGGCGCTCCAAGCCCATGCCCCCGCCCTTTACTACTTCTAAACCATCTTGTGATGAAAAAAGTCATGCACTGCGATTTGTAAAGTGTCACTGTTTTGGTGCTTTGGCTTATTTTGTCCCATTCAGACCATGGTTGGATAAATTAAATCGGGCCAATTCTCCACTAAAATTATTACAAAATGCTTATCTTGGCATAAAATAAATGCACATGTATATTTTCTGTGCAATGTTTCAACTAAGTTTTAAACAATACACTGCAATCATCACAAAGTAAATTCTGTCGAAATAATGTCCAATTATGACCAATCAATCTATGGTATTGAATTATGTTAATTATGTTAAACAAAAAGTCACAAATGGGCCAAACTGGTTCTCCTTGTTTTGCGGTGTTGCGTGCTGGCTAAGAAGAGTTCCTTAAAGTGACTTTACCAATACACAAGCAAAAATTAATGCGCTAACAATCATGCATAACTATTCAGTTCAAAATGCATCAACTACTCCATGTTAGAGGTCAGCAGAAATGAACTCTTTAAATGGTTCAGTGAGTGAGTTAACACATTTGCATGGCGCACTTATACAGAATCTAAGCAATCTCATTTTGCATTTAGGGATTACAAGTCCACTAGACATTTGAGCAAAATTGTATTAATTGATTAATAGTTTCATGAATCGGCTTGCAGACTCTGCTCCAAATGTGCTCACAGCTCAAATAAACCTTATTCAAATGGAAGTTTTGCCATAACTACTCTCTGGATTCTTCAGCCAATAATAGATATTTTAAAATACATTTTAGACTCTAAATAGTGAGATCCACAAATTTGATATCCCTTAAAAATTAATGGCAATTCTTATTTCTGATCCTCATATACAGAACCATTTTAAATCGTGGGTAACTGTTAGTTGGACAAACCACCACCAAGTTAACATGAGCAACAACTGGAGCTCATGCAAAATATAAGTCAGGCTGGTCCTGTACAACTTTGCCTGCATTGCAACTTTGCATTTTTACATACTAATCAGTATAGTTATGCAAATCTATAGAGCAAATGCTACAATAAACTCATGGAGTAAACCTAACCTCTTCAATATGGAAGTTTGTGGGCAGGCGAGTAGACAGGACAGACACCACAAGTTTTTATTTATATTATTTACTCCTTTGGGAGGCAGGTAGCACTTCCATTAGGTTTTTCTCATCAAAGTCCTCCTCTTGAAAGGTGCCCAATGGGCGGCAACTGCCTCCTTCCTTTTCTTGGTCCAGATATTCGAGAATCACAAACATTTCAGTTTCATCCTTTGGACCGAAGCATCGTTATCTGGAAGAGGTTCTCTGTAGGTCAAAGAAGAGGGTCTGCCCACTTGCGCAGTGCAGCCATTTGCATATGTTCTCACATGACACACTCATAAAAAGGGAGCAAGTAACTTGAGAACAGAATGTCGTGCCTCAGCGCTTAGTTGCGGAAAATAAAAAGCCAGTTCTTTAGCTGGATGGGGTTAGATTCTGTTGGTGTGACTTGTGTTTAGGGACCCGCTGATGAAGAGGACACATGCTGGCCCCACCATTTGGTGGTAGAATCAACGACTACAGAACAGAGTGCATGCTGATTCTATATCAAGACCGGAGGCAGAGCCGAGATAACATGGCCCTGTGCTGTATGGACATATTTCATAACTACTACTACGGAGCGCACTTGTGCATCAAACAGCACGTGCGCAGGCGGAAATGGTGTAAGCACACATTTTAAGAGCTTGGATTCAGTGATCTGGAGATCTCAGTGCTAAACCAGCAACAGAGACATTGGGCCTCATTACAACGTAGGCGGCTGCGAAATGAACGGGGGCCGGTAAGGGACCGGCACCGTTCATTCCGGGCCGCCACCTGACGAGGTCTGCAGTGGGACCCGCTCTGGATGCCTGGCCAGACCAAATGTGCAGAGCGGGACCCGCTAGCAGACTAGGATGCTAACAACGGGCCTGTAATTAACGGGCCCGTTGTTAGCATCCTCCCCATTCCCATTGAGCCCTGAAGGGACTTAAATGGGAATGGGGATGTACCAGGACCCGGCCCGAGAATGGGAATTACCGGGCCCGCCAAAGCCGGCATGGCCCGGTAATTCCCTATTTTCGGGACCCGCACCCAGAACCCGGTTTGAGGGTAGCCATGCTGCTAAAAACGGCATGGCTACCTCCAAACTCGTAATGAGGCCCAGTTTGTGGGAAATCCTACAGAGAACATACCATAAGGTGAAAAAGAGAAAAGTAAAAAAAAATATATATATACAGACATATGAAAGAATGTATTTATAATTCATACTGAATAAAGACAGCTGGAAGCTGGGGCACAAGCCAAACCAACACAATAATTGCCTCAGCGGACGTGCATCGCAGCCTGCTTCTGTTCAGGCACTGGCACCGTAAAGAAGCCCTCCAGCCACCAAAATGTCAGAGTACGAGTGGAGCGAAGAGGAGCACATAGAGAGTGATTTGACGCTCAGTTTTAAGCAGGTGCTTGGGGACTAATTAGTGGAAGCTGTGGCAGAAGGAGTGAGACCTATACAAGAAAGACTGGCGAGTCTAGAATATATCCTAGGGCAGAAAAGTAAGAGCACCCAAAGACATTAAAAAAGCACATCCATGAGGGCCACCACCACGGAGGAGAGCCTTGAGGGGATTAACACGACCTGAAAGAGTAAATCCTCTTCTAATCCCCCGGGTCCACGCTATGGGGTAGAGCAACATACCCCAGAGGCTGCTGACACCTTTGGTAAGCTAAAAGAAGCCTGTCTCCAAAGGCCAGCAGTGCCAGGAATCCTTATCTCCGCCCCAGGGGAAGACAATATGGGAAACACCGATGAGGACTCAGGCGGAGAACTGCCAGAAGCATCTGCATCCTCATGAGAAGAAGAGGGTAAGCAAGAACTAGCCCCCCGGGTGGGGGGGGGGCAGCAAGAACACCAGGAAAGAGAAGCATCTGGAAACGCGGGAGCCAGACATGTCAGATATGCTCGATCCAGACGGCATCCAGAATCCCATGTCCTCGGAATGGCAGCCCTCACCAAGAGTAGCCAGGTACATGGCGCAAAGGATCAGGAAAACCTTGGACAAAGATACCAAGGCACTTATGAAAGCAGAGTGTCAGCGTGCAGATCTAGCAGGAAAGAAAGATGAGGCACCCGAACCTGACCCCAAAATGATGACTTTTGTTAGAAAGACCTCAAAAGATCTCAGGAAAGGTATGGACAGGTCCTGAAAGAACTGCCAGAAGAAGTTGCTAGATACCACGGGCCCGTTAGCAAAAATAATGGATCTAGCAGAGCGAGCGAGACACACGGGCAAGGAAGTGCAGGTAGATACCCTGGCTAGTTGGGCCCAGCGTGCGGTATGCCTCCTGGGCTGCACCAACTGCGACACCTCCTCAGAGAGACTTAGGAGTCTGCTGCTGAAGATTGACCCGAAATTGAGTGACCTCACCACCTATGAAGCAGGTGAAGCAGCTCAGGGCCCCCGGTTCGGAGATGCGTTTGGCAAAGAGATGAGGAGGTTTGTGGGCACATATACCTCCTTAAAGAAAGCTCAAGCTTCCATAAAGAAAATCTTCCCAGGCAGAGTTTTTGTGGGAACCAGCTGCTATCGGGGTTGAGCGACCGGACAGTTCTCGTCTTCCCAAAGACCTCAAGGTGTCAGAGCCCACTACTGGGAGTCAAGACAACAAGACTCCTTGTATTCCTACGTCCTGTCCCCTTTCCTCCATACTTTTCGGACATTCCATGCTTTGGGACAGGACCGGAGCACTTTTTGAAGCATCAAATATTATTGCCCTTTTATTTTTTTGCCAGACCACAGCCTATCCAAGACTATCAAGAGCCGCAGGGGAAGACCTCGGGATCACCAGACTCAGTGGCTCCATCTGCACATTAGAACCCTATCTCTTCAGAGCTACGCATGAAAAGGAGCTGTACAGTATCAACAGCAGCTTTAGAGATAGTCTATCCAAGACTATCAAGAGCCGCAGGGGGTATGGACAGGTCCTGAAAGAACTGCCAGAAGAAGTTGCTAGATACCACGGGCCCTTTAGCAAAAATAATGGATCTAGCAGAGCGAGCGAGACACACGGGCAAGGAAGTGCAGGTAGATACCCTGGCTAGTTGGGCCCAGCGTGCGGTATGCCTCCTGGGCTGCACCAACTGCGACACCTCCTCAGAGAGACGTAGGAGTCTGCTGCTGAAGATTGACCCGAAATTGAGTGACCTCACCACCTATGAAGCAGGTGAAGCAGCTCAGGGCCCCCTGTTCGGAGATGCGTTTGGCAAAGAGATGAGGAGGTGTGTGGGCACATATACCTCCTTAAAGAAAGCTCAAGCTTCCATAAAGAAAATCTTCCCAGGCAGAGTTTTTGTGGGAACCGGCTGCTATCGGGGTTGAGCGACCGGCCAGTTTTCGTCTTCCCAAAGACCTCAAGGTGTCAGAGCCCACTACTGGGAGTCAAGACAACAAGACTCCTTGTATTCCTACGTCCTGTCCCCTTTCCTCCATACTTTTCGGACATTCCATGCTTTGGGACAGGACCGGAGCACTTTTTGAAGCATTAAATATTATTGCCCTTTTATTTTTTTGCCAGACCACAGCCTATCCAAGACTATCAAGAGCCGCAGGGGAAGACCTCGGGATCACCAGACTCAGTGGCTCCATCTGCACATTAGAGCCCTATCTCTTCAGAGCTACGCATGAAAAGGAGCTGTACAGTATCAACAGCAGCTTTAGAGTTGCTATTTTCACAGGCGACATTGACCCTAATTTTAAACAACCTATTGGTAGCATTACTGACTGTCCAACACTTAGCTGTGCAGTTGCTCAATATTCACTGTATGAGTCAGATGTGGGAAAGTCACAGGTTGTAGCTGTTAAATTACCTCTGCTTTTATCACTGCTCCGATTTTTTAAAAAGTACGTATTTGGAAATGAAACAACCAGAACCCTGAAAACATTAAAATAAAACAATGTAAAGCTATTGGTTGAAACAAACAAAACATTAAAGAAACACAATAGATTAACTATATTGACTATTGAATGTATTTCTCAATTAAGATGGCACTTCGTTCAAAGTTCCTTTATTTGTTTAGAGCCATCACTGCATATGTTGTAAGTAAGCTCCTTCAGCAACTAGAACGTGCTGGTATCTTTTTCATTTGGGTCACTAAATACCATGGTAGGCTTTCCGAGGGATTGAGAATTCTCTTGCAAATGTTGGCCTGGAAGTCCCTGATATTTTCAATATTACTACTCGGTAGCAATGTAACAGAGCTTGAACTCAGCAATTTGATGAGCCTTGTTCTACGTATAATGAAAGCATATCAGCAAAGAGTCTATGAACTGTTACAAAGTCCCATGCCTAACTCTGGGAACATGCAGTCGGGTGGCCCAAGAGGGCCGGCGCCTCACTGAGCTAGAGGATGATAGACCTGGGGTGGTATATGGAGGATACACTGGTCACTCAAACTTAGATCCTGCCCTAGGGCAGAGGACATCACATGATACCATTTAAGGAAACTACCCCTTTAATACAGATGACACCTACACCTGGGGGCAGAAACAATATGGAATCAGTAAGGCAATGTTCTATCAGATCCTAGAGAGAACTACTTTAGGTTTCCTGGAGCAGAGGAAGTTGTAAATACTGTCCCTTTAAGGGAACTGAATTCTGCACTATAAGAAAACAATGGAGCAAAGAAAGTAAATGCCTTTGCATCAACACCCGCTCAGACATCAGGGGCACATCACACTTTCAAATTGGACTCTCTCTCAGCAAGTCTGCTTAAATATCAGAGGCATGCCACACTTTCCCATACCAATTACATAGCATGTCCACTTCCAAAACAGATGCTTTGTGCATTTTCCTACAGTGCAAGCCCAGAGAAACCATACAGTGTAGCGCCGTCAAACTCAAGTGTTTCTTCGGTACTCGATATCGTTTGACTCTCCCGTAGCCGACGTGGGACTGACAGACAGGGGAACACTGTGTTTCCCTGTCTGACAGTAGCCCACAGCAAATGCTCTGAGCTGCTAGCAGAAAGAGTGACGAGCCGGAAAACCTCAAGCAGTTGCATACCTACAATTGATCAAAGTAAAATCCTAAACTGTGGATCAGCCTTTTACAGGTATGGTCCAGCCATAAAGTTCAAAAGCAGACCGAGGGGAATCCATTAACTACGGCCAGCAACTACCCCACTCATTCAAACCCCATCCTACAGATAAGGGGTGTATCAGCCACTTTTACTCCCTAAAAATTGGCAAATACTCCCCAAAAATAAAAAAATAGGGAGTAAAAATACTCTCAATAAAAAAAATAGGAAACAGACACATAAGGGGCCTGTCCCCCTCCTTTTGCCCTCACAGCTCCATGGATATGTTTGGACCAGTAGTACACGTAGTGCCACAGGAAGAAACTATTATTAATGCCTGACCTGAAGAGGTAAACATGTTTATTTTAATGTGCATGAATAACTAGGTCCAAAAAAGTATTTATTAAGACATTTTCTGTTTTACAGTTAACATTTGTCTTTTTACTCTTATCTAGAGCACTGCCTATGAGGGCAGTCGCACGGCTCTATAATCCCAGAGTTAGTCAGCAGTATGGGCGTTTGGAGTATGAAGGAGTTTGGAGCAAGTTGGAGAGATAGTGCGTTTGGGAGGACACTAGAGACATGAACCGGTTGGAGATGAGAAGGGGAGAGAAGTTCTCAAGAGGAGGAGGTTGGTTTGATAAAGAAGCAGTAGGTTGGGTTGAATTCGGAGGCGGCGGTTGGTTTCAGACTTAAGGAGGAGGTTAGGTTACGACATAAGAAAATTGGTTGGAGATATAGGAGGGGGATTTGGTTAAGATAGCAGGAGATTTTTTGGGGACAGTAGGGGGTTGGTTAGAGACAGGCGGTTAGTTAGGGACAGCAGTAGGAAGAGGTTGGTTGCAGACACAAGAAGGAGGTTGGGTTGAGACTCTAGGAGTAGGTTGGAGGATAACATCAGGAGGAAGTGCAGGGTGCTAGGTAGTAAGATAAGGAAGGTGGGAGGCGGGCATGCTTGGCCCAAGGCAGAAGGTGGGGGTGAGGCCCCTAGCCGGAGGGGTCAAGCTCATGGAGGGAGGAGCAGGAGGAACACATTCATGGTGTGAAGTTGAGGAGAAGATGGGTATTGAAGAGACATACCTTTTGTCACCTCCCTCCTAAGGGTGGAAGGTGACAAAGGTCCTCTGAAAGTCTGCTTTGGGTGAAACAAAGGGAGGCAAACCTTCTTACATTAGTGGAATAGCCATAGACGACCAGGGATAAGGGTGCGGGAATCCTTTAAAGCGGAGATTGAGAACCAACGGGAGAAAGATCTCAAGAAGAGTGGAGAAGAAGAGTACAGGAATGTTAAAAATCAGAGTATGAGAACGAGGGGGAGAGAGACCCTGTGAGAAGCAGAGAAGAAAAGTGTGAAAACACCTTAAACCCTATATTGTGAATCAAGGGCTAGAGACCCCGAGGAAAGCAGGCACTATGCTAGGAATGTGACAGCAACTCAAATCGTAAAAGCATTAAGCCTGGGAATGCAGGTTTCATGTGTTGTGCCTATTTTGGTTGCTTAATTGAAAATGAACATGTAGTGGCTGTAACCACTGCCATCCTTGCTAGATTTGTTGGTTCTGGAATTGCTCATAAAATCATCTTTTCAAGTTAATATTTAAGAACTTAAGGCTATGGTCAATTTTGTGATTGCCTGGGATATTGATGGTATAGTATCAAGGCCAGCGCTGGTTGGGAAGATTCCTAGATAGCCGTTTTGCCCTGGATTACATCGATTAGTGAGCCCTTCATTTAACCCATATTTAACCCAATGTATACTTATTTGTCTATTTTGTTGTATTTGTATTTAAATGTTTTGATACAAGCACTTCCTGTACTTTTTGGTCCTGGAAAGAAAATGCTGTTCTTGACATCGGCTCTTTTGCCATTCTTCATTTATGTAATATCATCTAGATGGTGTGATTTAGCAAAAAGAACCAAGGTACTCCATACCTGTACTTTATTTTAATAATGTTAATTAAGCAAAGGGTTCACATTAGTTAAAATCCCCAGTTAAAAGAAATAAGACAATTGCTATTAATTAAGCAGTGAGCTGTTGGTGATACAACCATTACCATTAATTATAGGCTTTGAAACACTAGCTCTTTGTGGAATAACAAAAGCCAAAAGTGTAATATATAGTTTTGAGTTACTAAACTGCAATTGTAACTTGTAAATAAATAGACTGATAACATATCTGTGAACTGTGCTTCTATTCACAGAACCATTTTGGTGACATGGACTGGGGGCACTATACTGCATACTGTAAAAACAGTCGAACTCAGCTATGGAGCACTTTTGATGACACAAGATGCTTTAATGTTCCTGAATCAACAATACAGAGTCCAGCTGCTTATATCTTATTCTATAGTAGCGAACCACTCATGCTCTAATAATAACACCTTACAATTTTAGAAAATGTGTGTGTTTGATTGCTGGGATAATTATGATTAAGTGATATTGACTGTAACATCATTAAACATCATGTTCTAAATCTATATGTAATCATTATATGTCTTTAGCCTTGGTGCACTTTACAAGAAGGGGCATGCTCAGAATTTATTTTGCTATAAACCATTCTATTTCTTTTCGTCCAAGCGTTTCACTTCAAGGTATATGCCTTCCATATCACTATGTTAAGAGAAATAAAATGGGTAAGAACTGAAGAATGTTTACATTAAAAAAGAAAAACTGTCTGATTGGCTAACATTTTGCCCAAACATCAGTAACCCTTTTACCCGTCCTATGTAGGTATGTATGCATACATGAACACCTGCATAAATGTGATGTATGTATGCAATTTATACAGATCAAACCTAGTTGTTAACCAACACAGCGCTGTACATACAAGACAAAGCAAGGTTGTTAAAAGTAATGGGGGCAAGGGTTGCAGAAGAGCTGGGTTGGCAAGGGTGAGGATTGGAGTGGCTGAGCTCCAGAAGGGAGAATTAGGATTGAGTGGAGCGATCCATGATTGGTGAGATGCTCTTTGAAGAGTAGGCCCTTCTTGAAGTTTTGGATGGATGGTGACAATCTTATCTGCATTCATAACTTCTTCCAGGCACAGGATTAACAGGAAAATGCCTGTTTCCTGTGTTACCCCCTGTGGTAGTTTTTTTTTTCCAGCTTTGTGATGTTCTGGCTTCTCATGTTGTGCTGGCCTTCATCAATGGTAAATGTCTTGGCGCAGAAGAGTGGTGCTTTGTTTGCAATTGCTTTGTATGTAATGTGGGCCTCACAGATTGGTAATTGACATTATTAAGTGATTGACAACTTTGTAATAACTAAGGTTTTATAGAATTATTCTTGTGGCCTGGGATAGATGTTTTCAAGGAAATAGGTCTGGTTGTCTACCAAGGCCCCTCAGTGTCATAGGATGTAGAGCTTTATGCTCTCCCAAGACTATGGTTTGCCTTAACTAGCCCATTTGGCAGTAGAACATAGCCTGAGAGGGTTGATCAGGCCTGTTTTCAGGGCTAACATGGGCCACTTTCATATATTAGTGCACTGTGCAGCATGTAGTTTTACTGGTGAAATAAATGCACAATTTCACACAGTTTCCCAAATGATATGCCCTTTACTACTTCTAAAACAGCTTGTGATGAAAAAAAGTCATGCACTGTGATTTGTAAAGTGTCACTTTTTTTGGGTGCTTGGGCCTATTTTGTTCCGTTCAGACCGTGGTTGGAGGAATTAAATCAGGCCAATTCTCCACTGAAGTTATTACAAAATGCCTATCTTGGCATAAAACAAATGCCCATGTATATTTTCTGTGCAATGTTTCAACTAAGTTTTAAACAATACAATGCAATCATCACGAAGTAGATTCTGTCGAAATAATGTCCAATTATGACCAATCAATCTATGGTATTGCAATATGTCCATTTTGTTAAACAAAACGTCACAAATGGGCCAAACTGGTTCTCCCTGTTTTGCAGTGTTGCGTGCTGGCTAAGAAGAGTTCCTTAAAGTGACTTTACCAATAGACACGCAAAAATGAATGCGTTAACAATCATGCATAACTATTCAGTTCAAAATGCATGATAAAATGAATCCAAATCATGCGGTCATCAACTAATCCATGTGAGAGGTCAGCAGAAATGAACTCTTTAAATGGTTCCGTGAGTCAGTTAACACATTTGCATGTCGCACTTATACAGAATCTAAGCGATCTCATTTTGCATTTAGGGATTACAAGTCCACTAGCCATTTGAGCACAATTGTATTAATTGATGAATAGTTTCATGAATCGGCTTGCAGTCTCTGCTCCAAATTTGCTCTCACAGCTCAAATGACCCTAATTCAAATGGAAGTTTTACCATAACTCATCTCTGGATTCCTCAGCCAATAATAGGTATTTTAAAATGCATTTTAGATTCTAAATAGTGAGATCCACAAATTTGATATCCCTTAAAAATTAATTGCAATTCTTATTCTGATCCTCATATACAGAAACATTTAAAATCATGGGTAACTGTTAGTTGGACAAACCACCACCAAGTTAACATGAGCAACAACTGGATCTCATGCAAAATGTAAGTCAGGCTAGTCCTCTACAACTTTGCCTGCATCATAACTTTGCGTTTTTACATACTAATCAGTATAGTTAAGCAAATCCATAGAGCAAATGCTACAATAAACTCAAGAAGCAAACCTAAACTCTTCAATATGGCAGTTTTTGGGCAGGCGAGTGGACAGGACAGATGCCAGAAGTTTTTTATTGATATTATTTACTCCTTTGGGAGGCAGGTAGCACTTACATTAGGTTTTTATCATCAAAGTCCACCTCTTGAAAGGTGGCCAATGGGCGGCAACTGCCTCCTTCCATTTCTTGGTCCAGATATTCAAGCATCACAAACACTACAGTTTCATCCTTTGGACCGAAGCATCATTATCTTGTAGAGGGTCTCTGTGGGTCAAAGAAGAGGGTCTGCCCATTTGCACAGTGCTTCCATTTGCATATGTTCTCACACAACACACTCATAAAAAGGGAGCAAGTAACTTGAGAACAGAATGTCTTGCCTCAGCGCATTGTTGCGGAAAATAAAAAGCCAGCTCTTTCACTGGATGGGGTTAGATTCTGTTGGTGTGACTTGTGTTTAGGGACCTGCTGATGAAGAGGACATATGCTAGCCCCAGCATTTGGTGGTAGAATCAACAACTACAGAACTGAGTGCATGCTGATTCTTTGTCAAGACCGGAGGCAAGCATTATGCTTCAACTTCTTTAATCTACTCGTCAGCAGTTTGAACACTTCAAACAGAAAAAACAAAGAACTTTCCATTTTCCTTTTTTTTCCTTCTGGAAAAAACATTTCCCTTCTGATCTATTTCAGTAGCTCATCCTATGTCCTGTCTGTAGCCATCTAAGTTTCTTCCTGTCCCAAGCTCCACCTCTTATTAAGCTGATCTTCAGGCAGATAAGTGATGTTTTTTTCTTATTGCAGATAAATAATTTATCTACATATTTCACACTATGAACTGATTTAGATGTAATTGTTGGACACGAGCGTGAAACGCGGCACACAGTGTAATCTTAATTGAAAGTTACATTTAAGTGGTTTGGCTGATATTCTTTCATTGTAAGCTGCGCATGAGTTGTATAGCATGCGCGCAAACAGTATTCTGCCAAATGCGCCGAGTGGGCCCTGTGCTTCTACTCATAGCACGAACGAGGACCAGCTCTGTCGCATTTGCGAGCAGGACCAGGGGCCCACACCTTCAGGGAGGAGGAGTGGAGCTGTGTCGCATAATTCATACCGGTGGAGCCGAGGTAACAAGGCCCTGTGCTGTATGGGCACATTTCATAACTACTACTACGGAGCGCACTTGTGGATCAAACAGCATGTGCGCATGCAGAAATAGTTTAAAGCACACATTTTAAGAGCTTGGATTCAGTGATCTGGAGATCTCAGTGCTAAACCAGCAAAATATATATATGTATACATATATATATATTAATTCATACTGTATAAAGGCAGCTGGAAGCTGGGGCACAAGCCAAACTAACACGATAATTGCCTCAGCGGACTTGCGTCGCAGCCTGCTTCTGTTCAGGCACTGGCACCGTAAAGTAGCCCTCCTGCCACCAAAATGTCAGAGTACGAGTGGAGCGAAGAGGAGCACACAGCAAGCGGCTTGACGCTCAGTTTTAAGCAGGTGCTTGGGGACTAATTAGTGGAAGCTGTGGCAGAAGGAGTGAGGCCTATACAAGAAAGACTGGCAAGCCTAGAATATATCATAGGGCAGAAAAGTAAGAGCACCCAAAGACATAAAGAAAGCACATCCGTGAGGGCCACCGCCACGGAGGAGAGCCTTCAGGGGATTAACATGACCCAGAAGAGTAAATTGTCTTCTAATCCCCCAGGTCCACGCTATGGGGTAGAGAAACAGACCCCAGAGGCTGCTGTCACCTTTGGTAAGCTAAAAGAACACCATCTCCAAAGGACAGTAGTGCCAGGCATCCTTATCTCCTCCCCAGGGGAAGACAATATGGGTAATACTGATGAGGACACAGGCGGAGAACTGCCAGAACCATCTGCATCCTCATAAAAAGAAGAGGGTAAGCGAGAACTGGCCCCAGGCGTGGTGGGGGGGCAAGAACGCCAGGAAAGAGAAGCATCTGGAAACGCTGGAGCCAGACATGACAGATATGCTCGATCCAGACGACATCCAGAATCCCATGTCCTCATACTGGCAGCCCTCACCAAGAGTAGCCAGGTACATGGCGCAAAGGATAAGGAAAGCCTTGGACAAAGATACCAGGACACGCATGAAAGTGGAGTGTCCGCATCCAGATCAAGCAGGAAAGGTAGCTGAGGCACCCGAACTTGACCCCAAAATGATGACTTTTGTTAGAAAGATCTCAAAAGACCTCATGAAATGTATGGACAGGTCCTAAAAGAGCTGCCAGAAGAAGTTGCTAGATGCCATGGGCCCTTTAGCAAAAATAATTGATGTAGCGGAGAGAGCAAGACACACGGGCGAGGAAGTGCAGGTAGATACCCTGGCTAGTTTGGCCTAGCGTGCGGTATGTCTCTTGGGCTGCACCAACTGCAACACCTCCTCAGAGAGACGTAGGAGTCTGCTTCTGAAGACTGACCCGAAATTGAGTGACCTCAGCACCTATGAAGCAGGTGAAGCGGCTCAGGGCCCCCGGTTCGGAGATGCGTTTGGCAAAGAGATAAGGAGGTATATGTGCCCACAAACCTCCTCAGAGAAAGCTCAAGCTTCCTATAAAGAAAATATTCCCCGGCAGAATTTTTGTGGGGACCGGCTGCCATCGGGGTTGAGCGACCGGTCAGTTCTCGTCTTCCCAAAGACCTCAAGGTGTCAGAGCCCACTATTGGGAGTCAAGACAAGACTCTTTTTATTCTTACATCCTGTCCCCTTTCCTCCATACTTTTCGGACATTCCATCCTT
Source organism: Ambystoma mexicanum (assembly GCF_040938575.1). Taxonomy (NCBI): domain Eukaryota; kingdom Metazoa; phylum Chordata; class Amphibia; order Caudata; family Ambystomatidae; genus Ambystoma; species Ambystoma mexicanum. Next base: position 1,375,770,279 of record NC_090934.1, read on the forward strand.
CGGGGCGGGACCGGAGCACTTTTTGAAGCATCAAATATTATTGTCCTTTTATTTTTTTGGCAGGCCACAGCCCATCTAAGACTATCAAGAGCAGCAGGGGAAGACCTCAGGGATCACCAGACTAGTGGCTCCATCTGTACCTTAGAGCCCTATCTCTTTAGACCTACACATGAAAAGGAGCTGTAAAGTATCAATAACAGCTTTATATTTGCTATTTTCGCAGGCGACATTGACCCTAGTTTTAAACAACCTATTGGGAGCATTACTGACTGTCCAACACTTAGCTGTCCAGTTGCTCAATATTCACTGTATGAGTCAGATGTAGGAAAATCACAGGTTGTAGCTGTTAAATTACTTATGCTTTTATCACTGCGCTGATTTTTTTAAAAAGTGCGTATTTGGAGATGAATCAACCAGAATCCTGAAAACATTTTAAAAAAACAACAGAAAGCTATTGGTTGAAACAAACGAAACATTAAAGAAACACAATAGATTAACTCTATTGATTATTGAATGTATTTGCCAAATTAAGATGGCACTTCTTTCAAAGTTTCTTTATTTGTTTAGAGCCATCACTGTATATGTCGTAAGTAAGCTCCTTCAGCAACTAGAAAGTGCCGGTATCTTTTTCATTTGGATGACTAAATACCATGGTAGGCTTTCCTAGGGATTGAGAATTCTCTTGAAAATGTTGGCCTGTAAGTCCCCGATATTTTCAGTATTACTAATCGGTAGCAATGGAACAGAGCTTGAACTCAGCAATTTGATGAGCCTTGTTCTACGTATAATGAAAACATATCAGCAGAGAGTCTATGAACTGTTACAAAGTCCCATACCTAACTCTGGGAACATCCAGTCGGGTGGCCCAGGAGGACCGGCGCCTCACTGAGCTAGAGGATGATAGACCCGGGGTGGTATATGGAGGATACACTGGTCACTCAAACTCAGATCCTGCCCTAGGGCAGAGGACATCACATGAGACTATTTAAGGAAACTACCCCTTTAATACAGATGGCACCTACACCTGGGGGCAGAAACAATATGGAATCAGTAAGGCAATGTTCTATCAGATTCCAGAGAGACTTACTTTAGGTTTCCTGGAGCAGAGGAAGTTGTAAATACTGGCCCTTTAAGGGAACTGAATTCTGCACTATAAGAAAACAATGTAGCAAAGAAAGTAAATGCCTTTGCCTCAACACCCGCTCAGACATCAGGGGCACATCACATTTTGAAATTGGACTCTCTCTCAGCAAGTCTGCTTAAATACCAGAGGCATGCCACACTTTCCCGTACCAATTACATAGCATGTCCACTTCCAAAACAGATGCTTTGTTCCTTTCCCTACAGCGCAAGCCCAGAGAAACCATACAGTGAAGCGCCATCAAACTCAAGTGTTTCTTCGGTGCTCACCATCATTTGACTCACTGTGTTTCCCTCTCTGACAGTAGCCCACAGCAAATGCTCTGAGCTGCTAGCAGAAAGAGTGACAAGCCAGAAAACATCAAGCAGTTACATCCCCACAATTGATCAAAGTAAAATCCTAAACTGTGGATCAGCCTTTTACAGGTATGGTCCAGCCATAAAGTTCAAAAGAAGACCGAGGGGAATCCATTAACTACAGCCAGTAACTACCCCACTCATTCATACCCCATCCTAGGAGCAGCCCTACAGCTAAGGGGTGTATCAGCCACTTTTACTCCCTAATAATTGGCAAATACTCCCCAAAAATAAAAATAGGCAGTAAAAATACTCTCAATAAACAAAATAGGAAAAAAAGACACATAAGGTGCCTGTCCCCCTGCTTTTGACCTCACAGCTCCATGGATATGTTTGGACCAGTAGTACACGTAGTGCCACAGGTAGAAACTATTATTAATGCCTGACCTGAAGAGGTAAACATGATTATTTGAATGTGCATGAATAACTACGTCCAAAGAAGTATTTATTAAGAACGTTTTCTGTTTTACAGTTAACGTTTTTCTTTTTACTCTTATCTCGAGCACTGCCTAGGAGAGCAGTCACACAGCTCTATAATCCCAGAGTTAGTCAATTTTGTGATTGCCTGGGATATTGATGGTATAGTATCAAGGCCAGCGCTGGTTGGGAAGATTCCTAGATAGCCGTTTTGCCCTGGATTACATCGATTAGTGAGCCCTTCATTTAACCCATATTTAACAAAATGTATACTTATTTGTCTATTTTGTTGGATTTGTATTTAAATGTTTTGATTTAAGCACTTCCTCTACTTTTTGGTCCTGGAAAGAAAATGCTGTTCTTGACATCAGCTCTTTTGCCATTCTTCATTTATGTAATAATATCTAGATGGTGTGATTTAGCAAAAAGATCCAAGGTACGCCATACCTGTACTTTATTTTAATAATGTTAAATAAGCAATGGGTTCACATTTGTTAAAATCCCCAGTTAAAAGAAATAAGACAATTGCTATTAATTAAGCAGTGAGCTGTTGGTGATACAACCATTACCATTAATTATAGGCTTTGAAACACTAGCTCTTTGTGGAATAACAAAAGCCAAAAGTGTAATATATAGTTTTGAGTTAATAAACTGCAATTGTAACTTGTAAAGAAATAGACTGATAACACATATGTGAACTGTGCTTCTATTCACAGAACCATTTTGGTGACATGGACTGGGGGCACTATACCGCATACTGTAAAAACAGTCGAACTGAGCTATGGAGCACTTTTGATGACACAAGATGCTTTAACGTTCCTGAATCAACAATACAGAGTCCAGCTGCTTATATCTTATTCTATAGCAACGAACCACTCATGCTCTAATAATAACACCTTACAATTTTAGAAAATGTGTGTGTTTGATTGCTGGGATAGTTACGATTAACTGATATTTACTGTTATATCATTATGTTCTAAATCTGTATGTAATCATTATATATCTTTGGCCTTGGTGCACTTTACAAGAAGGGGCATGCTCAGAATTTATTTTGCTATAAACTATTCTATTTTCTTTTGTCCAAACCTTTCACTTCAAGTTATATGCCTTCTATATCACTATGTTAAGAGAAAGAAAATAGGTAAGAACAAAATAATTTTTACATTAAAAAAGAAAAACTTTCTGATTTGCTAACACTGTGCCCAAACATCAGTAACCCTTTTACCCGCCTGATGTAGGTATGTGTGTTTGCATGCATGAATACCTGCATGTATGTGATGTACGTATGTGATTTATACAGATCAAACCTAGCGGAGAACCAACGCAGCGCTGTACATACAAGACACAGCAAGGTTGTTAAAAGTAATGGGGGCAAGGGTTGCAGAGGAGCTGGGATGGCAAGGGTGAGGATTGGAGTGGCTGAGCTCCAGAAGGGAGAATTAGGGTTGAGTGGAGCGATACATGATTGGTGAGATGCTCTTTCAAGAGTAGGCCCTTCTTGAAGTTTTGGATGGATGCTGACAATCTTATCTGCATTCATAACTTCTTCCAGATACAGGATGCTTAGCAGGAAAATGCCTGTTTCCTGTTTTACCCCCTCTGGTAGTTCTTATTTTCCCAGCCTTGTGATGTTTTGGCTTCTCATGTTGTGCTGGCCTTGAGCAATGGTGAATGCCTTGGCGCAGAAGAGTGGTGCTTTGTTTGCAACTGCTTTGTATGTAATGTGGGCCTCACAGATTGAAAATTGACATTATTAAGTGATTGACAACTTTGTAATAACTACTGGAATCCTGCAGCCTTGAGGGATGTCTCTTTTATTGCCCTGTCTAGAGAGACCATTAACGAAGTCCTGGTGAATAATCCGGAAGCACTGTTGGTTATCTGTGGAGACTTAAATTGTACTTGGGTGCCGCTCGAAGTAGTAGAGCATCCCCCTCTCTTTTCATCCCTCAGAAACAAACGAGGGGACAAATGGTTGTCTTTGATGTCAGCGTGCGACCTGCTGAGTGCAGGTGATCTTTTCTCTAGACAAGGGAGACCATTTACTTGGGAAAGAGGAAATTCGCACGCGGACATTGACCATATCTTCATTAGTAGACATTTGTCTACTCTTACAACATCATTCGAAGTACTAAAAACCAAGGAGAGTGATCACAACTTGTTGGTGTTAAAGTGGAAGACAAACCCCACTCACAGTTTGGTTATGCCTGCTCCTGTCGGGGCGAACAGCCAACAAACACGTCTAAAACTGACAGCAGCTGCTATTTCTGCAATAAAGTTTCAGTACGAGAACACAGGCAAAGAACAAAAAGAACAGGAGTTTCTGCGATTACCAGATTACCAACCACTTTTGTTACCTTACAGGTCAGACTTCAAGGGTCAGGGACGACAAAACAAAGTTATCTCACACGAATACAGTAAAGAACTGGTTTTGAAAAGGCGCCAATTAAGACAAGCAAAAAGAAGGGTGAAAGCATTCCCTACGCCAGAAAATCAGGCGCTCTTTATGCAAGTGCAGAAAACCTATAGAACATGGATTAAACAACAACGGTGTAATCTTTACCAAAAAGACGCGGAAGCCATGCTAAAATTGGTCAGTGGTCATTATCCAAGAGAATTTTGGGCTTTAATTAGATCCACGAACTCGCCTTTTGGCGAACCACTAACAAACCCAATTGGTGAAACTGCTTGGATAAAATTCTATTCAAACCTTTTTCAGGCACCCACGCACTCGGGGCCTTCACTGGAAAATACAAACTTGGAACCGTGGGTTGATCTGAGCAATAAAGAAGAGATCACTAAAATACTTCGTAGGCTTAAACCGTCCAGAGCCCCTGGCCCGGACGGTGTTACAAACCTGGACCTAAAACAATTTCCAACAGAATGGTCTGCATTGATCAGTGGCATCTTCAGACGATGCAAAAAGGCCAGACAAATCCCGCTCTCATGGACAACCTCAATAGTCGTCCCTATCTTCAAAAAGGGGCTAAAAGACGATCCCAAGAACTATCGTCCTATAGCTCTCTTGGACACGATTGGAAAGGTGTTTGGTTCCTTACTACTTCAGCAATTTCATCGATGGTTTGATAACACAGATCGCTTAGACCCATTTCAAACGGGTTTTACCAAGAAAAATGGCACATCCACAAATATTATGTTTCTCAGTGCGCTAAAAAGTAAGGTGCTAGCAGGAGCTCCAAGAGTGTTCCTGGCCTTTATCGATTTGGCGCAAGCCTTTGATCAAGTCAATCGAGCAAACTTGTGGAGGAAACTGTCCAAGTGGAATTGTCCAGCAGAAATACTCCAACCAATTCAGGCATTACACAAGAACACCAAGCTTCGCCTTAGGTTAAATCAAGCAGGCTTGTTATCATCTGAAATTCTGGTTGACAGAGGAGTAAAGCAGGGATGTCCACTTGCTCCCGCACTTTTTATCGCTTACCTCAGTGATTTCAAAGATTCAGAGCAATTAATTCGTTCCTTTCCACCGTTATTGGGAGACTGCAAAACTACAAGGTTACTTTATGCAGACGATCTAATCCTAATGGACTTGACCCCAATCGGTCTACAGCGTCAGCTTAATAACCTTGCTGCTTATGTCTGCGAGAACAACTTAACCATCAACGTTGCAAAGACCAAAATCTTGACGATGGAAAAATTCAAACGGCGACAAGAAAAATTATCCTGGTACTTGGAAGGCAAGGTTCTCGAGAAAGTGTCAACTATAAAATACTTAGGAGTCACCTTGGACAGTTCTAGAACAAATGTAGCATTCCAGATGTGTCTGACAGACAAGGTTAAGAAACTGGCAGCACAGGCGCGAGCATTAGACAGAAAGTACGGGCGTTTTTCTCTGCTTCCAGTGATCAAATTTTACCGTACAAAGGTAGTTCCATCAATCACCTATGCAGCGGACGCTCTCCCTCATGTGCCTTTCCATTTATGGCTGAAATTAGAGGGGTACTTTTGGCGCACGGTTCTGGGGTTGCCAAAATCCACATCGGCACCCTTAATCAGAAGGGAAATAGGTTTACTTTCACTGCAAGGAACTGTGGAGATTAAATCTATGATGCTCTACAGGAAAATGCTGTTACCCGATTGCCCCCGCGTGTTAGCGATGATTCACGCTGAGGTCAAAAGGACGCGATGCCTGGAGCTAAAATCTTGGGAAACAGCAAGAAAAGCAAAACTACTGGAACTCCATTTCTCGGAACAAGAGCTGGTGCGAAATCCTTCAAAAATAAAAAATAAAATGGCAGAGTGTGATTGGATAAAGACTCTGGACTTTGCAGAAAAAGCGAAATCAGTTCAACATCTCCCGCCCTACAACAGCAAATTAAACACGGTCCCTAACTATCTGAGTAGGTTCCCAAACAAAGCCGCCAGAAACCTTTTTTTGAGAGCATGCTTAAATCTACTGCAGACAAATGAGATTCTGAAACGAAGAGGACTGAGTGATTCAGATATATGTCGTTTTTGTAAAGATAGCTCAAAAGTCGAAACTATTCGGCATTTGCTTCTCAACTGTCCAGGTACCCAAGATATTGGCGAAAAGTATCTGCAACAACATCTCCAGGCATCCCACATCAGGGAGGAAGAATTCTGGTGGGGTCGCCTAATGAGCGGAGAACGAAATACCTGGACAATCGCGACCACTCAAACCTTAAAGTCCATTTTGTCTTTATGAATTTCCTTTGTTAAGAGTCTTTGATTGTAAATGTTTCCTCATCTCAACTTTTCTACTGATTTCTTCAACTATGTTTTGTAAAAATCATTAATTTGATTAAATCAACGAAATAAATAAATAAATAACTAGGGTTTTGTAAAATTATTCTTGTGGCCTGGGATAGATGTTTTCAAGGAAATAGGTCTGGTTGTCGACCAAGGCCCCTCAGTGTCATAGGATGTAGAGCTTTATGCTCTTGCAAGACTATGGTTTTCCTTAACTGGCCCATTTGTCAGTAGAACATAGCCTGAGAGGGTTGAGCAGGCCGGTTTTCAGGGCTAGCATGGGCCACTTTCATATATATGAGTGCACTGTGCAGCATGTAGTTTTACTGGTGAAATAAATGCAAAATTTCACACAGTTTCCTAAATTACATGCCCTTTACTACTTCTAAAACAGCTTGTGATGAAAAAAGTCATGCACTGTGATTTGTAAAGTGTCGCTTTTTTTTGGGTGGTTGGGCCTATTTTGTCCCGTTCAGACCAGGGTTGGATAAATTAAATCGGGCCAATTCTCCACTGAAGTTAATACAAAATGCTTATCTTGGCATAAAACAAATGCACATGTTTATTTTCTGTGCAATGTTTCAACTAAGTTTTAAACAATACACTGCAATCATCACAAAGTAGATTCTGTCGAAATAATGTCCAATTATGACCAATCAATCTATGGTATTGAAATATGTTAATTTTGTTAAACAAAAAGTCACAAATGGGCCAAACTGGTTCTACCTGTTTTGCAGCATGCTGGCTAAGAAGAGTTCCTTAAAGGTACTTTACCAATAGACACACAAAAATGAATGTGTTAACAATCATGCATAACTATTCAGTTCAAAATGCATGATAAAAATGTATCCAAATCATGTGGTCATCAACTAATCCATGTGAGAGGTCAGCAGAAATGAACTCTTTAAATGGTTCAGTGAGTGAGTTAACACATTTGCATGTCTCACTTATACAGAATCTAAGCGATCTCATTTTGCATTTAGGGATTACAAGTCCACTAGACCTTTGAGCAAAATTGTATTCATTGAGGAATAGTTTCATAAATCGGCTTGCAGTCTCTGCTCCAAATGTGCTCTCACAGCTCAAATAAACCTAATTCAAATGGAAGTTTTGCCATAACTACTCTCTGGATTCTTCAGCCAATAATATAAATTTTAAAATGCATTTTAGACTCTAAATAGTGAGATCCACAAATTTGATATCCCTTAAGAATTGATGGCAATTCTTATTCTGAGCCTCATATACGGAAACATTTAAAATCATGTGTTAGTTGGACAAACCACCACCAAGTTAACATGAGCAACAACTGGATCTCACGCAAAATGTAAGTCAGGCTAGTCCTGTACATCTTTGCCTGCATTGCAACTTTGCGTTTTTACATACTAATCAGTATAGTTGAGCAAATCCAAAGAGCAAATGCTACAATAAACTCAAGAAGCAAACCTAAACTCTTCAATATGGGAGTTTGTGGGCAGGTGAGTGGGCAGGACAGACACCAGAAGTGTTTATTGATATTATTTACTCCTTTGGGAGGCAGGTAGCACTTACATTAGGTTTTTATCATTAAAGTCCTCCTCTTGAAAGGTGGCCAATCAGCGGCAACTGCCTCCTTCCTTTTCTTGGTCCAGATATTCAAGCATCACAAACACTTCAGTTTCATCCTTTGGACCGAAGCATCGTTATCTGGAAGAGGTTCTCTGTGGGTCACAGAAGAGGGTCTGCCCATTTGCACAGTGCAGCCATTTGCATATGTTCTCACACGACACACTCATAAAAAGGGAGCAAGTAACTTGTGAACAGAATGTCTTGCCTCAGCGCATAGTTGTAGAAAATAAAAAGCCAGCTCTTTCGCTGGATGGGGTTAGATTCTGTTGGTGTGACTTGTGTTTAGGGACGAGCTGATGAAGAGGACACATGCTGGCACCAGCATTTGGTGGTAGAATCAACGACTACAGAACTGAGTGCATGCTGATTCTATGTCAAGACCGGAGGCAAGCATTATGCCTCAACTTCTTTAATGCACTCGTCAGCAGTTTCAACCCTTCAAACAGAAAAAACAAGGATCTTTACATTTTCCTTTTTTTTCCTTCTGGAAAAACATTTCCCTTCTGATCTATTTCTGTAGTTCATCCTATGTCCTGTCTGTAGCCATCTAAGTTACTTCACGTTCCAGGCTCCACCTCTTATTAAGCTCCCTCTTCAGTCAGATAAGTGATGTTTTTTCTTATTGCAGAGAATTTATCTACATATTTCACACTATGCACTGATTTAGATGTAATTGTTGGACACAAGCGTGAAACGTGGCACTCAGTGTAATCTTAATTGAAAGTTACATTTAAGTGGTTTGGCTGATATTCTTTCATTGTAAGCTGCGCATGAGTTGTAGAGCGTGCGCGCAAACAGGATTCTGCCAAATGCGCAGAGTGGGTCTTGTGCTTCTACTCATAGCATGAACGAGGACCAGCTCTGTCGCATTTGCGAGCAGGACCAGGGCCCTCACCCTCAGGGAGGAGGAGTGAAGCTGTGTCGCATAGTTCATACCGGCGGAGCTGAGATAACATGGCCGTGGTGCTGTATGGACATATTTCATAACTACTACTACGGAGCGCACTTGTGCATCAAACAGCACGTGCGCAGGTGGAAATAGTGTAAAGCACACATTTTAAGAGCTTGGATGCAATGATCTGGAGATCTCAGTGCTAAACCAGCAAAATAGACATTCTGTGGGAAAATCCTACAGAGAACATATAAGGTGAAAAAGAGAAAAGTAAAAAAAAAAAGAAAAAAAAAAAATATATATATATATATATATATATATATATATGGCTAGTTGGGCCCAGCGTGTGGTATGCCTCCTGGGCTGCACCAACTGCGACACCTCCTCAGAGAAACATAGGAGTCTGCTGCTGAAGATTGACCCGAAACTGAGTGACCTCACCACCTATGAAGCAGGTGAAGCGGCTCAGGGCCCCCGGTTCGGAGATGCGTTTGGCAAAGAGATAAGGAGGTTTGTGGGCACATACCTACTTAGAGAAAGCTCAAGCTTCCATAAAGAAAATCTTCCCAGGCAGAGTTTTTGTGAGGACCGGCTGCTGTCAGGGTTGAGTGACTGGTCAGTTCTCGTCTTCCTAAAGACCTCAAGCTGTCAGAGTACATTACTGGGAGTCAAGACAACAATTCTTATTCCTACGTCCTGTCCCCTTTCCTCCACACTTTTTGGACATTCCATCCTTCGGGACGGGACCAGAGCACTTTTTTGAAGCATCAAATATTATTGTCCTTTTATTTTTTGGGCAGGCCACGGAATGTGGCTGAAGCCACGCCTTCCTGGCCCCCGCCCGGTGCATCGCTGTTCAGTCCTATCTGCGCAGTCAAGATCGGACGGACTTGCATCATTGGGATTTTTGTTTTTTTCCCCATTTTGTCCTTCAAACTTCCTGCTCCTGTTCCGCGGTCATCTTCATCTCCATCATCGTTTCGGGAGGGCGGATTCTCATTCTCTTTGCCTGGAGTGTTTAGGCCCGGAACATCGGTGGGAATCCTGTCTACTATAACTCTCCATTCGTTCGTGGCACTGAAGCGTAAGCTTGTCAGGTGGGAGGACATGTTCCAGCGGTTACCTCTGGCTCACCTTCAACAGTTCATTGACAAAAAGAGGAATAGTCTGGTCAGTTCTTTACTTTTTAGGGCAGCCCGGCCGGTTGACTCCTTCCCAGGGTTATCCAGTACTAGAGGGGCTGCAACATTTCTAGCCTTACCAGGGTTCGCCCTGAGGTATCCCAAAATGGAACTAATCTGGATACTGGAGTAGCCTCTAAGGTTCCCCTTCAAGGGGCTAAGTGTACCAAGGTCACCCCTGAGGTTCACTGTCCCGGGGCAAAATTTACCAGGATTTTCCCAGAGGTTCCCCAAATTGTGGCTAAAAAGAAAACCAGCAGGACTGAGGGCCCCCATTCTGGGGGTCTTGTCGCCCATTTTGTTGAGCCCGTCCATATGAACCCACTTAACGAGTTTGTCAGGAGAGGGGCCTCATTACGAGGTTGGAGGTAAGTAACTGTCCTTACCGGCATGGAGCAAAGTCTGTGTCCGTGTAGTAAAGAGCCCGCTAATAGAGGGCTATTACGAGTTCGCGGGCACAAGCTTTGTGCCATACCGGTAACGACATTACCGGCATGCCGCTAAAGTCCAAAAAATGGACCTTAGCGGCATCATGGAAAGCGCTGACAGCACTACCGGCATCAATGAATACGGTATTAGCGGGGTGCGTGGCTTAGGAAGCCATGGAGTAGGACATGCTTCCTGTGCAGCTCCGGAGGATCCGACAAATGATCCGTGAAACTACTTACAATAACGCTCTATTGGTTACAGGATTGGCAGCACAGGCGTGGGAACGGGTGCCCTGCACACTGTACACAGATCGGGCGAATCGTGTGTGGAGTTCGGAAGGAATCGCTCGGCGAAGAATGCGGCTGCTGGATACAATGTAATATAAAATGGCCGTCAACAAAGGAACTGAAACTGAAGCACCCGGAGTGGCTGAGTGGAGCTGGCAGCCGTGTGGAAAGTATGATGCAGGCGTGCAGAGGTAAATCGGAGCCTCTGCGGCTGTAAGCCGAGTGATTGCTCCGTGAGACGCTGGCCTGCGACGCGGACCCTAACGAAGGCGGGCCGACCCAGAAGGCAAGTGCCCGGGGGCAGTGGGAGCGCGAGGCGAGCGGCTGGCACACAGCGCTGTGCAGTCCCCGATCGCACACAGCGGGAGCCCAAGCGACACACTGATAAGTGTGCGAGCGGGGCGATCCCGTGAAGGAATCAGGCTGGGTGCACCGGGATGCAGCAGTGGCGCGAGGTGTGCGCCCGCGTAATAAACGGACAGAGCGAACCCTGCGCAGTGGGACTGGAATGGATGGGCCGTGCTACGGCCGACATATGAAGCGCTCGCCCGGCTTGGATCAATAAGTGGAAGACCTCAGAAGAAGCGGTGAATAGTGCACAGCGGCTGCTTAAGGAACACTAAAGTGGCTGATAAGGGTGAAAAAGGACACCCGGCAGTAACGACTACTGGAAAATACAGGGGACAAACATTGAACCGGCTCTATTGAAAGTGCTATTGGGCTCCTGGCAACAATGGGCAATATAATAATGGGAGCTGTGGGTACTCTGGAGGGCTGAAAAGATGCAGCTGGCCTATGAGAAGTCAAAGGAATAAACAGTGGATGCCACCACACAGAAGCATGGCATGTAGGGCAAGCTTAAGCGGATGGGGACACAGACAGTGATGCGCAGAATACAAGGAGCCTGGAAGCTAGGTGATCACAACAATGGGAAGCGTCGTCTCTAGGACGCGGTGAGACACTTTGAAACGTGAAACGTGGGAGGGCACAACCCACTCTGAGTAAAAGCTCAGCAGACATAAGCTACCGCCTGGGCTCCTCTAGGATAATCGCCCCGTATGGTGCCAAATTAATACAGAGAAGCAGGACTGACACATCTGAGGCCAGGCAACCTCGGGCGCATAACTGAGGCCGCAAGATGACGGGGCAAGGGGCTGTGAGCAAGAACAAGAACAAGCAATCCACAATGGAGTTTTTCGCCAAAACACAACAATACCCTGCGGACATAACACCCAAAGGCTTGATAGCACCAGTGGAGAGCACCGCAGTGACCGAAAATCATCAGATATTAGCGGCAATCACAGAGCTGAGGGACTCATGGGGGACAGCGATGTCAGAGCTGCGCACTTCCCTGGATGCTAAAATAGACGCAGTAGGCATAGAAGTCACTCTGCTAAGGCAAGATGTTGGGGGGCTGGTGGAGAGAACGGGCAGCCTGGAAAGTGCGGTGAAAATCAACACAGAGACCAGCACTAACAACGCAAAGGAGATCCACGTACTTAAACAACAGGTAGCTAACCTGGAGACTCGGGCAGAGGAAGCGGAAGGGAGAGCAAGAAGGAACAATATCCGCGTGGTAGGCTTGCCGGAGGGGGAGGAAGGACAGGACCCGACAGACTACGTTGAGAACCTATTCCTACAGGGAATAGGGGCTGAAAAGCTCTTGCAGGAGTTTTCAGTGGAGCGCGCACACAGAGCCCTTATGAGGAAGCCGAGGCCTGGGGCCCCTCCCCGGGCGATAATCACAAAAATACTGAACTATAAAGATCGCGAGAAGATACTGGAGTACTTTCGAAAAGGAGGAATGATTGAAAGGGCGTCAAGCACCATCACGGTGTATCCTGACTACACAATGCTCGTCCAGAGGCAACGGTACAGCTATGTGGCAATAAAAAGGAGGCTACGTGCAGCTGGGATCAAATATATGCTTCTGTACCCCGCGAAATTGAAGGTGGTGCACAAGGACAAAATGTATTTTTTTGATACCCCGGAAGAAGCAACGACATGGCTGGATCTGCAGGGCTGCCCGGAACGAGACACGGAGCAGGCTCAAGTGGAACACGATAAGTGACAGATATACTGTATGCATACTGATAAGGCGCAGAGCAGGCACCCCAGCAGTGCCTAGATAAAGATTTAGATTAATGGGTGTGGCTAAGTAAGGCTGATATTTTGCTAGGTTACCACTGACTGAAACAAACTTAAAGGACTGGAATATAGCAGCATGTGTGTGTAGCAATGTGTAGTTAAACTGAAGTAAAATAGGAGCGGCAGGGCAAAAGCACCCTACCCCCCGAATTATAGTTGTAGTAGCAGTAGGTTAGCCACTATGGCGGCCTCGCCCTGCGGAGCTTCGAGTACAGGTGAGGGCCGGAAAGAGCTAGATGTGGGGGAGCCTGAGATCCAGGGATGGAGCTCGGCAACAGTTAAGGGGAGTGATGTTGGGGAAGGGACGGGAGGTGGGAGGAGATTAACGGGAAGTTTGGGGCGTTTTTGGTTAAGGAGAGTTTAAAATTGGGGAACGAGCCTATACAGATTGGATTGGAACCTAGAGTTAGACTGCACCTGTGGGAGGAGGAATGGAATTTGAATAGGCCATGGGAGACCTCAAAATAGTTACATGGAATGTACGGGGGCTCAACAGTTATTTAAAGAGGAATAAAGTTATGTTGTACCTGCGTAGGCAAAAAATAGATATTGCACTGTTGCAAGAAACCCACCTTACACGGGAGAGAATGGATACGATTGCTGGGAAGTGGAAGGGAGTGTTGGTGGGCTCATCATATTCCACTTATGCGAGGGGAGTGCTTATTTGGGTGGCGCCACATGTCTCTTTTCAGCGATTGCAAGTGGTAGCTGAGACAGATGGGAGATTGGTTATACTGAGGGGACTGGTGGAAAATAGGGAGATAAGCATAGTCAATATGTACGCCCCAAACCAGAACACAGCGGCGTATATTAGAACATTGTTTAGTAACCTGAGCGCATGTGTGGGAAGCGCGATGATCTGAGGAGGGGACTTCAACTGCGTAGTGAACCCGAGGGTAGATAGATCGGATGGGAAGCTGGATAGACCGGCCCCTGCCGCCAAAGCGTTACAGACATTGCTGAGTGACTTTGGCTTGGAGGATGCATGGGGAGTGAGACACCCCCAGGAGAGGCAATATTCACACTATTCTGCCCCACAGCAGCTATCCACGAGGTTGGATTACGTCTTTACTTCACCTGAAATGATAGCAGAGATTACACGAATAGAGTACAAAGCTAGGGTCCTTTCGGACCACTCGCCCCCGATTCTCGAATGGCAATACTGCCCCCCGAGAGCGAGGATCCTGACATGGCGTCTGCGAGCGGAAGCATTGAGAGACCCTCTCTTCAGGGAGGAGATTGTAAATTATTTTGAAACAAATACTGGGATTGTGGACTTGGCGGGAACACTATGGGAGTCCTTCAAAGTTGTGGTGAGGGGAGTAGCCATAGCAAAATCTAAGGGACTACAAGGTGGGATTTTAGCTGAACTACAGGAGACGGAGGAGAAACTAGAAGAGGCTCTAAGGGGCGAAGATGATAAAGCAGAGAAGTTACAATTGACACTCAGGCTACAGCAAAAATGCGTAGAATATTGGGACAGATTGTGTAACCTCAATTACAAAAAATATGTAGAGAGACAGCATGCGGGAGGTGATAAACCGGGGAGACCTTTGGCATGGTTATATAAGAGCGAGACCCCCAGAGTCACAATCAGGACTATAGAGAGAGAAGACGGTAGCGTAGCGGACACCCAAGAGGGAGCTAATCAGGTATTTGTGGACTATTATAAGGTATTATATGGAGACGATGGTGAGAGTAGTTGCGCTATGATGAGAGAAATGCTGGAGGACATAGGATTGCCCAAGATAAGTGAGGTAGAGAGAGAGGAACTAGATGCACCAATTAACTTAGAAGAACTAGGGGAGATGGTGAGGCAGTTGCCTACTAGCAAAACCCCGGGGACAGATGGACTCCCAAGTGAGTTTTATAAAGTATATTTGGAAGAGGTCCTCCCCCCCACTGTTAGAAATCTTAAACCAAGCATTCGTAACGGGAAGCTTACCAGAGTCGCTGAGAGAGGCCATTATAATACCGCTCCCCAAACCTAACAAGCCTGGGCACAGCTGCAGCTCCTATAGACCCTTGTCGATGCTGAATCAAGACAGCAAGATTTTGACTGCCTTTTTAGCAAATAGACTGAAGAAGGTTATTGGCAAACTAATACACCCGGATCAAACGGGGTATGTCCCAAACAGGAATATTACCAATAACCATAGACGACTCCATAGAATTATTCAGAGCGGTAGCGAAAATGATGATGAAATGGCAATTGTGTCTTTGGACGCAATAAAGGTCTTTGATTCAGTTAAATGGCCATGGCTGCTTGCGGCCCTGGAGTGCTACGGGTTAGGGCTTGGATATGTAAGGTGGGCAAAAATATTGTATAGCGAACCACTGGCTAGGGTTAAGACAGGATCTGTGATATCGGGAAGGTGGCAGCTCAGCAGGGGCACCAGGCAGGGATGTCTGTGGTCTCCAATGCTCTACATATTGGCCCTGGAACCTCTAGCAATATACTTGAGACAGCAATATGATACCATAGGCATTGAGGTGAAAGGGGAGCGACATCTGATCTCCCTATACGCAGATGACATGCTACTGTACTTGCGATACCCAGAAGAAAATCTCCAGTACATTTTGGAAGTGATGGAGAGATATGCTAAGTTGTCCGGTATAGCGGTGAACCCCCAGAAGTCCAGCATGGTCCCATTAGGGGGGTACATAGGGATCCCATCGGAGCGATTGCCTGTATTGCAAGTACCATGGGTGATCAGCACATTTCGGTACTTAGGGATAAATATATACCACACTGTGGAAGAGGAGCATAGGTGCAACACAGAAGTAGCCATTCAAAAAATTGAGAAGTGCATGCAATTCTGGGCAAAGCTACCCTTAGCAATGATGGGGCGGGGAGCAGTGCTAAAGATGGTGGTTCTGCCAAGGCTTCTACACTACTTTGGAAATATACCGTACCTGATTCCCAAAAAGTTATTCACCAAACTGAATAGCATGTGTAGGGATTTTTTGTGGCATGGCACACGGAATAGAGTGGCGTTATGGAAGCTACAGAATTTCCATGACAAAGGAGGGATAAAATTGCCCAACTATGAGGTGTATTACGTGGCAAGCCAGTTGCAATATGTTGTGAATGGCTCTCTGATGAGGAGACTTTGGCATCCAGGCTGTTTGGGCGTGACTGTGCACCATTTTATTTGAAAGAGATGATGTGGGTACCCAAGGCGGAAATGATGGGGCGCCCTAAGATGCTGCTACTGGGGTGGAAGATGTGGCGTAGGGCATGCCAGATGATGGAGAACCCGTCCCCATGCTCTCCACAGGTACCATTGGTTGCAATAACAGGGGCAGATGTGCAGCTAAGAATGATAATCAGAAACCACTGGACACCGGTTGGGATGGCAACAATGGGTGACATTGGCGGGTGGGATCTAATATTACTTTTGAGGGGCTGCGGGAAGAAACTGGGTTGCACGAGGGCCAGTATATCACATATTATAGAATGGTGCAGAGAATCAAGAGAATATGGCCTGAAACTGTGCTGGAGGAGTAACCAGATGCCACCACAGATATGATATACGACATAGCGTAAGGGGGCTATGAGATTTCCAGAATATATGAAATGTTGATGTTTAAAGTGGGGAAGGAGGTCACGGAGTTGAGATTAGATTTGGAAACGGAAGTTGGAGCCCCGATGGAGGACAGGATGTGGGAACGGGCGCATGGGTATCATAAGAAGGTATCTAGAAACGCTAGACTGAAACAGATACAACTGTATATTACGCATAGGGCATTTATGACACCTTGGAGGATATCGAGGTTGTGCATATGTTCTGGTCATGCCCAGTTATAGAACGCTTCTGGAGTGAAATGAAAGGGAAACTGGGAAAAAAGGGGGTCAAGATTGTACTGGACACAGTGTGGGCCTGTCTCTTGGGGGCGGTTCCCAAGATCACAGAAGCTCAAGCATGTGAGTAAACTGATGGATCTGGCTTATGTGCTTGCAAAAAGGAGAATTGCCATGGGATGGAAGACATGCTGCATGCCAAATGTGGAGGTGTGGTGGAGAAATTTGCAAAAATGGGCGTAAGCAGATCCCATGGTATGGCAAGAAGTGAGCAACACAGGGGGGGGAGGAGGAGACCGAGTCCCTGATGGCCTGGAAATCATTGATAGCTGAGCTGTTTGGGTCAATAGGAGACCCGGCAGAACCTATAGAAGGGGAGACCGTACCACAGGACGCAGAAATGGAACGTTCAAAGTAATAGACTTGTAAAGGGGGGGTGGGATAAGGGAAGCAGTGGTTAGAAGTTAAGGCAGTATAATGAAACTGTTGAAATATGCACTGCTTGTTTGGTTTGTATTGTTTGGTTGTATTAATAAATTAATAAAATGTTTAAAAACAAAAAAATAAATGAATACGTTATTAGCGGGAACCGCTAATAACGGTGACCGCTATTAGCAGTGCCTATAAATAGGCGGAACCGGAAGTAGCGTCATTGCACAGTAACGGGAAAGAACATGGCAGCCATCTAGAAAAACACAATCCATTGCAATCCTCCATACACAGGACCTGCATCATCACCACAACAGCCCCAACTTCACATACCACCACATCACCATGGGCAAGGCCCAGAAGAAAGGTGCTGCGCATCTGCGCAATGTGCGTTTTTCAGAGGATGAGCTAAACATGCTCGCTGACACCCTTGCAGAAAATGGGGATGTTACACCCTTGCAGAAAATGGGGATGTTGTGTTTGTGGCAGATATGACTCGACCTGCCATTATGAGGAAGAAGGACATCTGGGAGGAGGTGGCACATAAATTCAGTGCGGTCGGTACCACCCCCGCACCGTGAAAGATGTGCGTAAGCGCTGGGATGACCTGCGCCTACGCATCAGAAACATTCTGGCAGCTAACAGGAGCCAGGGCATGGAAACAGGTGGCAGAGCAAGCTCACCAATCAAGACGACTCACTGGGAGGAAACATGTGACAGGACAATTGGGATGGAGTCAATTGAGTGAGTGGGAGAAAAGGAGCGGGAAGCGCCGTCATCAGCAGATGTAGGTGAGTGTCCACACAAACCACTGTAATGCAAAGCATGATGTTGTCCCACAAATGTGACAGTGAAATAAGCCAATGCATGGGCTATCACACACACATGTACACAACCCTGCCTATAGGCTGTCCCCAGCACCATCACATCCACATGCATCCAGCACCTCAAAGCCATACCTGACACATACCTCACAAGCATGTAAACGTCATGTGTCACACTGCATGCATTGCACAACTGGAAGGCACGTCACACAGCATGCACCACCTCATACATGTGTGACCCAGATGTATGCCTGCATGGCCTACCCATATGGCAAGGAACCTGTATGTCACAACTCTAAAACCAAATCCCCTCAAATGTGTAGAACTGCATCAATACCAATATATGCATGATGCATGTAGAACCATCACTGATGTTGTCCCTCTCCCTGTCCCCCACAGGCTCACAATCTGACAGCGAGGGCCAGGACTCTGCGGCGCAGCCCACAACTCCTAGTAAGGGTCATGGTAGGAGGCAACAGGCCTTCTACATCAAGAGGCACATCCAAACCTGGACTGCCACAGAAGGCCAAAGCATCACAGGATGCACCGGCATCGGGGTGGCAAAGGGCCACTGACACTGCGAAAGTGCCCACACCAGCTGCTACCACCGCACAGGAGCCAGTGGCAGATGGGTCACTGTCCGCTGCCAACAGTTCCGTTGGTGAATCAGCTGCCACTGCTCCCCTGACAGACGATGGGGTACACAGCCAAACATCCGGACCACATGGCACACCCAGGCCGCAGCTGTCACCCCACCTCACCCCACACAGCACACCCAACGCCAGCAGCCATGAGCAGTCTGGAGGGGAGTCATGGCCAGGGAACTTCAGCCCCACATAGAGCGCATATGATGTGGGACCCTTGCCGCATGCTGCATCAACCTCCACTGGTCTCAGGGACGGAGAGCTGAGAATGGCATTCATTGAACAGCGCCAGGAGGAGCTCACAGCGCTGGTCGGACAGCATGTGACCGAAGGTGCCCTGGCAAGGCAGGAGTGCCGCCAACACACTGCGGCCCTTAAAGTTGCGATAGAGGCGAGTACGACTCGCATCTCCGATGAGTTGGCTGCTGTGAGGCAGGTCCTCAGCCGCATTGCAGATGCCATGGAGGCCCAGAGTCCCGCACAGGGACTGGAGCAAGCGAGCACATGCTCCTCTGCCAGCTCCACGCAGACCAGCCCCCTGCGCAGGTCCGCGCGGACCTTGCGCCGGTCAGACATGCCGCCACCTGAGGCTGGTAGAGGACATGGAAAGTAGGGGCAGCCTGGCAATGGCAACTGTTGCAGACTCATGCTGCATTGAAATGCACACCATGTGTGGGGTAGTTCTGGGGGGAGGGGGAAGAGGGTGTGTTGGGTAGTTCTGAGGGGAGGGGGAGAGGGTGTGTGGGGTAGTTCTGGGGGAGGAGGGAGAGGGTGTGTTGGGTAGTTCTGGGGGAGGGGGGAGAGGGTGTGTGGGGTGGAGGGTTAGAGCCCTTTGTATATGCTTCATGTTTAATACACCCGTTGTGTCAAGAAAAATCACATGACTGGACATTGGTTATTGTGTATGTGTGCTTTATTGGTTAACAGTGCACAGTGTCCATGTCCCCCCCACCCCCACACCCAGTGCCCTGAGTCCCACCTCCATGGCACCCTCTGCATTCATGTGTCTTACTAATATTGGTCTATCACATTCTGGCGCACAGCACGTCCCTCCTGTGCAATGCCACCTGCCTGATGTGCAACCCCATCTTCTTCCTCTTCCTCATCCTCATCTGGTTCATGCTGGTCAATGTCAGGTGGCAGTGGTACGTTTCTCCGGATGCACATGTTGTGCAGCATGGCACAGACCATGGTGATCTTTCCCACCTTCTCAGGCCTGTACAGGAGTGCGTAACCAGACCTGCTGAGGCAGCGAACCATGCCTTCAACAGGCCAAAGGACTGCTCGATCACCACGCGGGTACGGGTATAGGCACGTTTGTAGTCCTCTTCGTGCCTGTTCTGTGGGTTCCGGACAGGGGTGAAGAGCACCTCTTCAAGGGATAGCCAGCATCACCTGCATGGGTGCAAGATTGGGTATGTGTAAGTGATTTCATGAAATGACACCTGTACTTATCACTCACATGCCTGCAGTTATTTGTTGTTCACATCCACATATCCCTGCATGAATGGAGACATTCCAACTGTCCACAATGTGTGAAGTCACATGGTCCACAGGTGTGGGTTGCATCGTCAAGTTGATGCAGGGTGTCCACTTCCTTGCCAGTGTTCATGCACTGTGGTTGCCTACGGCAGTAGTTGCTATGATCTATGTGATGTGTAGTTAATCGTATGCATTCATCCTGGCACCGTTGCCACCAGTCTCATCATGATTTGCCATTCCACGCTTGATGTTCTCATTCTGGCATGCTGCGCTTCTGTGGTGATGTGCCAGTGACTATCTGTGTATTGGCTTCGTGTGATTCATTTGTGCGCACTCATGGACGCATGTCCGGTATAGTGCTGTTCAGCAGTCATTTGCATTGGGCATACTCACAGCATGTTGCTGCATTGTGTTGCAGAGGGTACGGTCTGATGATGTGCAGTGTACGTGTTGATGGATGTGGCATGGTTGCAGTAGTGGCATGTTGTCATTGTTGTATATTGATTTCAGGTGTCAAGTTCAGTCTGGGATGCTTTGGGGCACAGTTTATTGCATTATGGGCATTGTCCAGTTGCACACCCAATGCCACTCAGGTGGAGTATGCATCTCTACCCCCATTACACGACCATGTGCTTGCCATGCAACTCACCAAGCAGCCAGGCATGTCGTCCAGCATGTCGGTCCATTTAGCGTGGTATCGTTGAGTTCCGCAGGACCATTGAATCATGGGTTTATGTGGGATATCGGGCAGAACAATGTATGATGATCTTGGTTGGGTCACATTCCATTTGCACATTGATGGAGTGTTGTTGCTTGCGATTGCGGTACACCACCTCCATGGCATGTGGGACCACCAACTCCACGTAGTTGCAGTCGAGGGCATCAATACAATTTGGCATGCCTCCCAGTGCATGGAAGCCAACATTTGTATCAAATATGTTCTGGGGAGTCCGTGGTAGGGATATATAGTCACTTTTGTGCTTCGGGAGGGCATCCTGCACTTGGTTCAGCATGTGAGAAAATAAGGGTTGTGATAAACCATGCATGTGCACCACTGTGTGCTCGTAGGTGCCTGTTGCAAGGAGGTGAAGCACCAACACTACCTTCAGCAGAGGGGGGGGTGGCGGTGCAAATTTCTATGAGGCTGACCCGTGTATCATGTCCACAATGGTGGTGATGGTGTCCCGATCTAGACGGTACAGGGTGTGGATCTGCTCAGGGGTTAGGTTGAATGGACTGGCTCTGATGCGAGGGATTGGGGGCTGCCTGCGTAATCCTTTACCGGCATCGTTTTTGCATTACCTCCAACCTTGTAATGACCCCCACTTGAGATGGTGGCTGGCCTCGATTTTTGTTGGATAACAGAAATCCCTTTCTGCTGCCAATTGACTGGGGCCCGAGATTTCCTCTCCCACCAACCGTTACGTTCCCTCCAACATCAGCACCCCCGCATTATCTTGACCCAGCCAGGGGTGGACCATCCTGGCAGCCTACGTCTAACGAGTCTAGGGGCTACGGTCCGTTGGATCGGCCACTGCCCACACCTCAGTCTAGGGCTTCCTCAGAGGTTGTTTTCTTTGGCAAATTTCAGGCCCTCATGCA
Source organism: Ambystoma mexicanum (assembly GCF_040938575.1). Classification (NCBI taxonomy): domain Eukaryota; kingdom Metazoa; phylum Chordata; class Amphibia; order Caudata; family Ambystomatidae; genus Ambystoma; species Ambystoma mexicanum. The sequence continues at coordinate 1,375,792,252 of NC_090934.1, forward strand.
CTCGGACCCAATGAAGGTGTATTTTAGGATTCTCTTCATGTATATGTTGCCTAAGCCTCAACCCATGCCGCCACTGCTTCAGAAGGCACCAGAACAGCCTCCTCTGCTCCCAATAGATACTCCTCCTCTGGTGCCTCCTCTCTCTCCGGTGCCGCCAACTCCTGTTGTTCAGCCTCCGGAGCCGAAGGTGCCTGTTCCACCACAGGTTTCAGAACAACCTTCAGTTCCAGCCAAAAAGGACAAGGGGGAGATGGACGAAGATAACGAGGACCCACTCCTCTCCATCATGACTTTCCATGACACAGTGTTGGATTGAATGGCGTTGTTAGAAATTCCAGCTCCAGAACCCCCAGCTCTGCAGGAGCGAGCTCTCTCGTGGGCGCTCACCTTAAAAACACAAGAGCGCTCAGGTCTTTTTCTACAAAAGGACATGCTCGCAGAAGCCCACAAAATTTGGCAGAAACCCCATACAGGGCATCATATTAAGAGAAAAATTGATGCTTGTTACAAACTTCAGTCATCTGAAGACATTCCTTTAGTTTCCTGTCCACTTCCTTCGTCTACTGTAGTGGCGGCGGTGGCTACGCTTCAGTCTAAGCCTTCTTCCACTTCCTCCACCACTGCTTCACAGGTATTGTCTATAGTAGACAAGATCCTCAATGGTATTGGGAAAAATGTTTTTGCCAATGCAGGGCTTCAGCTATGTCAGGCAAACACAGAGGTAACAGTTAACCTCAAGTTATGGAAAGAATTGTCAGAATTTCAGGACTGTATTCCTCAGAACAAGCTAGACGACTTCAAGGAATGTCTCTCTGATGCCAGGGTGTTGGCTCAAGACCTGCTGGAGGCAGTGGCTATCATGTGGATATGTCAGCTCGGAGCCTCATGATCGGCATTGATGTTTCCTGCCAAGCATGGCTCCATTCTACCAAGTTTTCAAGGGTGGCCCAAGAAAAGGTGCTTGATCTACCCTTCCAGGGCAAATAACTCTTCCATTCCTCCACAGATGAGGAACTAAATAAAACAAAAGTCAGTACGCTGACAGACAAGTCTTTGTCTGTTCTAACAAAACCTGCTTCTCCCAAACTGTCTTATCCTCAAAAATCAGACTGCCAATAAAGATCTTTTTCGGGCTTCAGATGGTTTCAAGACAGAAAGTTGGGCCAAACAGATTGTTCGTCCAGTGGGCCTTGGCACAAACAACAGACAAAGAAGACGATTTTTCTCCCGATTTTTCTCCTGATTCTCAGCCTCCTCTTCTGCTACAGGTGCCCTTGCCAGATTGATGTTTTCATCCGTCCCACGAGTCTCCAGTGGGAGGACGGATTTCGTCACATCTGAAGGTGTGCAGGACCATTACCGACGACTGGTGGGTTCTGTCTGCCACTCGTGCAGGCTTTCGGCTACACCTTCCAGACACCCTATCATCTCATCCTCCTTTACAACAAGGCACGGTCTCCCTCTCTCCGAGCTGAGGTGCAGAAGCAGCTGGAGGGGAGAGCTTTTATTCCCGTCTGATCACAGTGCCCAAACCCAACCAGGCTGGCCGGCGCACTATTCTAGACGTGTCCAAGTTCAAACTTTACCTTCCTCAGGAAAAATTCAAGAGGATCACCCCAAAGAGATCAGATCTTCTCCTCAGAAGAATGATTGGCTCAGCGTGGTAGATTTCCAGGATGCTTACATGCATATTGCAATATGGCCTAAACACCGCTAATTCCTTTGTTGCTCAGTAGGAACTGAATATTTTCAGTATCGAGTCCTCAGCGCAGCTCCAGGGGTCTTTACGAAAATGATGGTGGTTATTGCATTGTTACTCAGGCTACAAGAAATCCACGTCTATCCATATTTGGATGACTGGTTACTTCAGAGTCACTGTCCGCAGACAGTCTTCAGCTCCTTCTGCAGCTACCGTTCTGGCTTGGTCTGTCGGTGAACTGGCAAAAGTCGTTCATGACGGATTCTCAGGACATGTTTTCTTAAGTTTTCGCTGGAATACCATCAGAGTCAAGATTTTTCTAACCGAGGACAGTATTACAGATTTGTCAGTCACTTGCCATCTGTTCCTCAATTCACCCCACACGTCAGCCTGGTGGTTTCAGAGGCTTCTGGGCCCGATGACCTCATGTGTTCTGGCCCTTCCTCTAGCAAGGTTAAAGCTGGGACGCACACAACTGGTTCTAAGAAAGAACTGGTCTCATGCTTCATACCCAGGCTCCAAAATCTCCTCTATTATGGTTACAGATCTCCAGTGGTGGTCGGACCCCACCAACCTTTTGGGGGGTGCCTCCTTTTGGGAGCCCTCACTGCAGGTCATGATAACAACGGACTCCTTCCCTCTGGGCTGGGGTGCTACATTGAATAATCTGGAGGTTTTCGGTCTATGGACGTCCTAGGACAGGATGTTTCATATTAATTACCTCAAACTCTTGGCAATTTCTCTAGCGTTCAAAGCTTTTCTTCGTTCCATCTTTGTCAGTGTAGTCAGAATACGCACATACAATTCGGTGTCTATGTTCTATGTCAACAAACAGGGAGGTACCAGGGCTCCTCCTCTTGTGGACCTAGCCATCCAGGTTTGGAAATGGGCAGTGCAGAAGCATATCTGGTTGCAGGCAGTGCAGATTTCTGGACGCAGCAATATCGCAGCAGATTTTCTGTCGTCAGTCAGCAGCGAACCACGAGTGGGAGATGAACAAGAAGGTTCCACCTTTTTTCACAGTGGGACACTCCGACAGTGGACCTGTTGGCAACAGCAGCCAACAAGAAGCTTCTGCGCTATGCTTCCAGGGAGGGACTCATTCCATTTTCCTAGGTGAATGCTCTCAAGATTTCTTGGGACAAATCACAGCGTATCCCTTCCCTCCTTTGCCCTTGATTCATCGGACACTAGCAATTGCAATCTGTTATTCATAGCTTCTTGGTGGCCAGCAAGGTTCTGGTTCTCTGAACTTCAGCATCCGTCAATACAATATCTGATCAGGTTGTAGCAGATTCCCAATCTTCTGCACCAGAACAATCAGCAGGTGTGGCCTCCTTCCCCACAATCCTTCAGCTTAGCGGCATGGTCCCCAAGTTCAAATCTCTAGCACAGTTTAGCCTCTCAGAAGACAATATGTGTATAATTCAGGCAGCGCACAAGCCTTCAACAAGAGCTCAATACAAACGCAAATGGCTTTGATTCTGTCACTGGTGCCTTGGCAAACAGCTTGACCCTTGTCAAGCGTCTATTGACTGTGTCCTGTCATTCATATCACATCTAGCAGCCAGGGGCATCCACATTTTATCATGCAGAACTTATTTGTCTGCCATTGGGGCTTACCTTAGCACAGATGATTGCTATTTCACTCTTACAAATCTTGTCATAAAGAGACATTTCGCTGGGCTTCTTCATCTTTTCCCTCCAGTCAACGAACTTCATCCTAAATGGGATCACAATGTTGTCCTCTCAGCTCTCTGTCACAAACCCTTTGAGCCGCTGGCTACAACAGAACTCAAGTTCCTCATCTGCAAAGTAGCCTTCTTAATAGCTGCTACATCGGCCAAGCTCTTTCTATTGAGCATCCTTTCTTGACCTGTCATAAGGATAAGGTACTCCGCACACATCCTTCTTTCCTTCCATACATTGTTTCTGATTTTCACATTAACCAGTCTATTTCTTTGCCAGTTTTCTTCTCAGACGCAGTCTCAGATGCAGAAACAGTCCTCCATAATTTGGATGCTAGGAGGGCGCTAAAAATTAGCTACAAAGAACCAATGAGTTTACAGGCTCTCCTCAACTTTTTGTTAACTTTGGAAATCCTAAAGGAACTGCTTTGTGTATTTCAGAAGCTTATTCAGTACAAGGCCTTCAAGCTCCAAAGGGTATCCATGCACATTTACTGTGAGGGAAAGCAGCATCTGTTGCTTTTCAAAATTATGTTCCATGGAAGACCAATTCCAAAGCAGCTACATGGGCCTCACCTTCAGCTTTTCCTAAGTACTACTGCCTTGATCTCAGTTCCCGGGCTGATGCCCAGTTTGGGCAGGCAGTGCTGAAGAACCATTTTCTGTAAGTGAATTTCCATCCACCTGTTTGCATAATTTAGTGCTTGAGAATCTCCCAAAAGTATGGAAGAAAGGGGATGGGATGTAGGAGTATAACAAAGTTGCTCACCGTAGTCACTATCTTACTCCTAGGCCATAGTCCCCTTTGCTGCATACGCCTGCTCACCTTCCCCTATAAAAAGTTTAATTTCATTGCTTAATTGTCCTTCAACTTTGGCAATAGAAAAGGACTGACGGGCAATGCGCTGGGCGGGGCTCAGCATGTGGGCTACAGCCACACGGGGTGGCACCACATAAAAATAAAAGAAGGACAACAATGTTTTGATGCTTCAAAAAGTGCTCTGGTCCAGTCCTGAAGGACGGAATGTCCAAAAAGTATGGAGGAAAGGGGACTATGGGCTAGGACTAAGATAGTCACTACGGTGAGTAACTTTGTTATTCCCCTCCAGAGGGAGAAACATCAGAGGTCGTAGAGGAATGGGAGCGGGAAGATCCCAAGGAGCGATCTGAGGTAGGAGAGACTCACTTTACATACATGTCAGAGGGAGGACATTGCGATTTTGGCAAAACTGGCGCATGCTGTCCAGCGATGCATAGATGATGCACATGACCAGATGTTTCCATCTAGAGTTTGTGCAGACCCCTATACAAGTAACCCGGCCGAGCCACATGGTCAGGTTGCAATCGAAAGAGGCGCTCCTGCACGACGAGCTTACACAGCTCAGCCAGAAAGGAGCAATAGAGCGCTGCAGCGCACAGGACACCTGATTTGTCAGCAATATGTTTCTAGTGCACTGGAAAGAGAAAGGGCGGCCATTGATATATATAGGCACTTCAAGATGGAAGGCATTCACCAGCTGAGGGATATTCTCAGGAAAGACGACTGGCTAGCCAGGTTGGACTTGAAAGTCACCTATCTGATGGTCCCGGTAGCTCCAGAAATTCTGCCCTTTTTTGGCATTCTTCTGGGAAGGGCGATTCTGGCAATTTGAGACGCTGCCTTTTGGTCTCGCGTCCACCCCATGGGCGTTTATCAAATTGATGAAGCCTGCGCCAGCAGCCATCAGAGTGGCAGACACCAGGGAAACCTTAATATGCCAAATATGTTTGGTGAAAGAGCTTCTGTCGTCAAAGGGTTTTCTGGTGAACCACGAGAAGTCAGACGATAGACTTTCTAGGCTTTGTGGTAGACACAAGGAGTGCACAAGGAGTGCAACGCTGGAGATATAAGATATCAAGAAAGGACTAAGAGCATGCCTCAACAAGGAGGTCCTCTCTCTCCACTCCCTAGAGAGTGTAGTATGGGTATTAGCATCCTCCATTTGGGTGATATTTCCAGGGCCCCTTCATTGCAGAGTCCTGTAGAGGCTGAAGATCAAACATCTTCAACAGGTTCTGAGATATCACCAGTCAGTTCCCCTTAATCAGGAATCGCGCACGGAACTGCAATGGCGTGCCATCTTCGGGGACAGAGCAGACTTGGTCATAGCCTAAAACGGCAGCAAAGCAGGCTAGAGTGCACAGTGCAGCGTCCTAGAGACAGGAGGCAAATGGGCACCCAGAGAAATGGAGCTACATATTAACTGTCTACAACTATTAGCTGGGTCTTTCATGATCAGAGCTTTTACGAAAGACAGAGCGGACAGCTGCATCCCCTTGAGGATGGACAATATCTCGGCAGTCAGCTACATAAATTACCTTGGGGGACAAGGTCCAGACCCCTTGTAGAACTCATAATGGTTTTCGGCATTACTGCATTCAGTCCAGAATTTCAGTGATCGCATAGTATCTCCCGGGGTCCCTCAACATAGTAGTAGTAGATTGGAACTCCCGTTACCTGACGGACTCCAGCGACTGTAAGCTCAACAAAAGTATCTTTCAGCAACTGGATCGGCTATGGGGACTGATACATACAGAGATATTCACATCCAAGCTGAATGTGCAGACACCAAGATTCTTCAGCTGGAGATTAGACCTCAGCGTGCAGAGGACGGACGCGTTCCTTCAGGACTGGAGCAGAGGAGTGCATTACGCATTTCCTACCTTTGTGATGTTGAGCAGGGTGTTAGCAAAAAAAAAAGAAAGCAATAGTGATAATATTAGCGCCCGTCTTGAAATCACAAGTATGGTTTCCAGCTCTGAGACATACGACTGCTCATGGACACAGCTGGGCATTTTCATACTCAGAGCGAAGGACCCACTGACATTAATGGCCTCCAGGGTGTCAGGAGAAGATGGGTGATGCCAGGCATTTCAGGCCACGCTGCCCAGCTCATCTCAGACTCCTGGGCTCCTTCCACATGCCAGAGCTACGACGCAGCGTGGTGCAAGTGGGAAGGCTGGTGCTAAAGGAGAGGCATTCCTCCAGTTTCTGCCCTTCTACTATCAGTCCTTACACAACTGAACCAGAACGTTGTCATTCTTCAATCAACAACATATATTTTTTACTAACTAATTGAACTTGAAATTATTTTTGTCTACTTATAAACCCGGATTGGGTGCCTGTGAGAGCGGCTGTGTGACCTCGTATCTCACTTGGTCTTCTTCTGCTGCACAAGCATTACTTTACCGCCTAGCGCATGCACTGTTTGTTAACATTGTATTAACTCTGGTTTCCTTGCTATAGAACAGAGCAGTGCATTCTCCCTCCCTAATGGTGTCTCTCTGATTTTCCAGGAGACGACCAGAAGAACGGCAGGAAGTAGCTAAGAGGGTTACAGACAGGCAATATAATGGACTGCAGAAATAGATTAGAAAAAAGGTAAATGTAGCTTTTCCAGAAAAAAAAAGGAAAATGTAAAGTTTGTTTTTTTCTGTTTGAAGTGTTGAAACTGCTCAAGAGTAGATTAAAGAAGTTGAAGCATAATGCCCGCCTCCGTGTCTTTAATAGAATCAAGACTCCATAATCAAGACTGCGCTATAAGCAGGGGTAATCTAATTAATGCTCTGCATTGTTCTTATTTCAAAACCTTTTATTTAATCATTTGAAATATTTTTCAAGAGTAAAGAACAAAATATATTCAGGTATGTCGAAAATAGTTAATTAAAATCAAAACACAGAAGATGCATGGTGATACTGACGGGTGAAGTATCTGGAAAATGGATGGAATGGACAGAAAGAAAGCACAGATTAGAAGATCGTACAGTAGGTGCGGAAGTAGTGGTACAGAGAGAGGGCCAGATTGAACATGTAGGCTCATCTAAGCCTGGTGTGTATTGCGGGTCCCAAGGAAGCTAAATTATGAGATGTAATTGGACATCTGGTGAGGTTTATGAGATATCTCAATGCTTCAGAGAGTTCTATTGACCAAAGCTTCCACCTATATATGCTGTATCTGTTTTATTAGTTGAGTAGTGATTTGGGATTAATACAAATCTAGTTTGTTCCAAATGCCAATATTCCTACGGTTTGCTAAGTGTTGTTAAAAGCGAGTTATACAATTGCACATGGCATGCCCACGCCCACTAGGCATGATGGGGAATATTTGAGAGGTTTTTGCACTGGTGCATCATGGATTAAATTGCTAAGGTTATTAAGGGTTGCAGTGAAGGGAGCCTTGGTAGGTAAGTGTGTCCGAAATTGGGGAGGCAAATGTTCCCATGCATGCATTCTGGGCACAGATTACAAAGTTAATATTAAAATACTTAGAATTTCTTTTTCAAATTCCCACCAGAATGGAAGGGAATAGCATGCGTGGTTAATCTCCTTTTTTATTTTAAACCGTACCAGCAGGAGTATTTTACTGGAAGACCTGATCTATGTCATTTTTCAAGTACCCATGCTGTTTGATGTAATGTAAGGAAACAGGTCTTTGAAATGTTGCACACATGGGTGGGGGATGGAGGAGTTGCCAGATCAGTGGCTATCTGTGGTGGTTTATAGGCATAATTTGATGGTTGATAATAGAGGTGTTCCATTTATTTTCTAACTTGTTGGTTTCTTTGGGGATATGGACTTGGTATATGTTGTAGAGGCACTGTGACCCCAACATTATATCATTTATACTTATTCCTGATTCCCTTCTTAATTTGATTTTTTAAAGGCAGGCCTTCAATTTCAGACAGTTATAGAATTCAATGTTAAGAAGAGGTTGAAGTTATTGCAGTTGTGCAAAGGAAAATGGTTTGTTTTCTTTCCATAACTTTCACCAGGGATATTCCCGAAAACATGTCACTCATTCCAGGTGATTGTTTTGTGGTCTAGTTTATATGCTTTTTAATCCAGAGTGTTGGAATAAAGGGAATTCTTAACTTTGTTCGCAAACCTCTTTTCAACATTATGTAGAGACAGCATTTTATCTATGACCAATTGACAGTGTAATGGGCTATTAATTGAAGTTTTAGTCAACAGAGGTATTCACTGTGAACCAAACAGGTTAGTATGTTATTTTCTAACCATTTGCTTTGTTGAGCGGCAAGAAAGGCTGTTTGGTAACTGTGGAAGTTGGCGATATTTAGTCCACCTACTTTAGTTTATCTTTCTTGAGTTTACAAATGGCGCTTATTGTTTTTTTTTGTTAGGCCATAAACATGTACACAGCAAAGAGTCAATTGATTGTCTTGAGAGCATGCTAAGAGTGTGTTTTTTAGTGGGCCAAGTTTCTTTTTTTTTATAGTTTCTTTTGCTATGCTCCACAAAGAATGTGTTTAGGTGACCTTTTGCCAATTTTGTTGAGAATACATTTAAAGTCTTTTGTTTTTTTAAGGTTGTTTTTGAAAAACAGGCTTAACTACTTTAGTTGTTTGGGTTGCAGTTTTTGACTATGGTCTAGAATCAGCGATTTCATGCTAAGTATGGTAATTGGTTTTAATTTTGATTTAGATGAATTCAAAATGTAGCTGGGGACCACTGTATATTACCTAATATCTTGGAGGAGATCCAGTTAAGAGCTTTCTACTACAAATAAGAAAATATGAATGCCCTCTGCATAAGCCTTTGTTTCGAAGTTACCCACGTATATACATTTTATTTTATCATTGTGTCTAATATAATAGAGGTTCTGAGGCTTTGATTAAAAGTAAGAGGGGAAGAGGACAACTTGTTTAGTTCCTTGACTATGACTGAATGAAGATAGTTGCATCCTTTTTCAAGGACAAAGGCCTTGGAATCACTACAAAGGGACATACTTGATCTATGATATGATATGGCATTTATAACGTGCTTATGCACAAATGTTTCAAGGCGCGACAAGGCAAGGGAGGGGAAGCAGAGGGAAGACAGAGACAACGATCCTACTAGGCCAGGTGAAATTGAGATTGTGCAAGTGCTGGATGGGGAGGGGAGTGCGGGGCGAAAGGGGAGGGGGCAGTGCAGTGCATAGGATAACAGTAAAATAAATTAAGACAAATAAAAGTGCAGCCAGCTGGTGACAAGTCCAAGGGTAAGTGCAGACATCAGGTGTCAAGTGCTAGTAGGGATTGTAGGGATACAGAAACAGTCCCCGAGTGCAAAAGTTGCCAGGGGGGCAGTGCAGGTGTGGAACTGGTGGGGAACGGGCCCGAGATCAGAGGGTAGCCAGGTAACCAGCACAGTTTCAGAATCAGACAGGAGATCATCAGGAGACAGGAGGAGAGAAAGCAGAAGCAAAGAGTTTCAGAGAGGCATGGTGGCTGTTCCAGAAGGAGGCCCCAGCAGAGGAAAGAGATCTACCACCAACTCGCTGCTTGGAGAAGCAACTGACCCCCTGGGGTTCGGAGGCAGATGAGCAAAGAGCTTGAGAAGGAAGATATTTAGGAAGAGAGAGTTGAAGGTATTGCGGTCCCAGACCCCAGAAGGCCTTGTGGACAATGCAGGGGGTTTTGAATGTAATCCTTGCCGCCACTGGGAGCCAGTTCAGCGATTTCAGTCCTGGAGAGATACGATCCCTGGGCTTGAGGCCGACGACAAGTCTTGCAGTCCTGTTTTGGATGAGTTGCAGAGGGTGGGGAGTAGAGGCGGGCAGATTTAGAAAGAGGCTGTTGAGGTAGGCCAGCCTAGAGAGAACCAGGGCTCTGGAGAGAGTGAGCTTCTGGGGGAAGGAGAGGAAAGGAAGAATACCTCTGAGGATGTGCAGCTGGTAGTGTGACTTCTTAGAGATGTCAGAGATATGAGGAGAGAAGGAAAGTGTGGAGTCGAAGATGACCCCAAGGTTTTTAGCCTCACAGGTGAGAGCAGGAAGAGGGCCAAGAGAGGCCGGCCAGGGAGTGACAGGAAAGGAGAGAGTAAGTGTGCCGATGAGGAGAATCTCAGTCTTACTGGCATTAAGGCAGATATCATTGGCGGCACACCACTCCTGGATGGAGGACAGACAGTCAGAGATGAGAGAAGAACAGGTGGCGGAAGGGAGCCTGAAAATGAGTTTAGTGTCATACGCATAACACTGAAAGTTGGGGCAGAGAGGAGCAATGCGGTGGGCAAGAAGTGGCAGGTATTGATTGAACAGCCAAGGAGAGAGGTTAGACCCCCTGGGGAACACCACAGGTGGAGATAGAGCTAGAGGAGAGGAAGGACCCGAGTTGGACCTGGGAGGGTCGATCGGAAAGTAAAGAGGTCAGCCAAGCCAGGGCGTTATCGGTGATACCCAGGTTATCACAGCGACATTTGAGCAGGATGGCATGGTTGACCGTGTCAAAGGCAGAAGAAAGATCAAGTAAGATGAGTACACAGGGGGTGTTGGAAGAGGTTGGAGAGCAGGTCTTCACTGATGTTCAGGAGAGCAGTTTCTGTGCTTCTGGCAGCTCTGAAGCCAGACTGATTGCCAGGGAGACAACCAACAGATTCCCAGGAAAGGAGTGATGGAGATTGGGCGATAGTTAGCCGGGCAGGAAGGGACGGCAGAGGGTTTCTTAAGAAGAGGGTGCACAAGGGAGTGCTTCAAGGGGTAGGGGAAGACTCCAGTGACGAAGGAGTGGTTGCAGAAGACAGCCAGAGCAGGAGCCAGGGTGTCAATGTGGTCCTTGATGGTTTTGGAGGAACAGGGGTGAACCTGTTTTGACGAGACTTTCATAGATTGGACTTGTCTAGAAACCTTGTCTGAGGAGAACACGGGAAAGGCAGAGAAGGAGGGAGGAGAGGTGGCCGAAGAAGGGCCAGAGGAAGAGCAGGGAATAGAGGGAAAAGGGGGAGAGGAAGATAGAGAGGACAGGATGTCCTGAGTTTTAGAGATTAAATGTGAAGCCAGGGCCGTGCAGAGGGCCTGGGAGGGGACAGGAGAGGTAGAGACTGCAGCAGTATTGGCCAGCTGCTTGCAGATTTTAAAGAGTTGGGCCGAGTCGTTAGATGGCGTGGAGATGCAGGCTTGGATGTGGGCACTCTTGTTGGTGCAAACAGAGACGGTATTGCCTTTGGAGCAGGCGGCAGGCCAGTTTGTCAGAGGATGTACCGGAAGCATGCCATTTCGTCTCAGCCACGGAGCACTTGCGTTTATGGATGACGAGGTCAGAGTCGTACCAAGAATTCCACTTGGCTTTGGGCTTCAAGCGGATCCTCATGAAAGGGGCAAGAACCTCGAGAGTATCAGATATAGCAGAGTGGAGAATGGAAAGGGCTGTGTCACGGTGTGGGTCAGCCAATGGTGGAGGGATGGGGGGTGAGAAAGTGGCGGCGAAAGCCTTTACTCCTACATCCCGTCCCCTTTCCTCCATACTTTTGAACATTCCGTCCTGTGGGACGCGACTGGAGCACTTTTGTAAAAAAGCATGAAATTGAAAAATGTGTCCTTCTCTTTTTACGCGGGGTACTGCACGTGGCCGTAACGCCGCCCTCCTTAGCTCCACCCCGCACATCGCCCTTCAGTCCTTTTCTCCACGCGGTCGGGGCTGGACGCACTAGCATCACCAGGAAGACCTTTTTTCTTTCCTGTTGTCCTTCTCTACCGCTCCCGTTCTGCTGTTGCGTTGTCCTCTGTCTATGCTGGAGCGTCTGGGATTTTCCACTTGTTCCTCTTGCGAGCGTCGCTTCACTAGAGGAGATCCCCATTCTCTCTGCTTGGAGTGTCTGGGACCGGATCACTGTTGGGACTCGTGTTTCTTCTGCGACTCCTTTTTGGTCCGGGCACTGCAACATCGTGTTTGTAGGTGGGAGGAAATCTTCCAGAAGGTTTCTCCATTGAACTTCCAACTCTTCATTGAAGGAAAGAAGAGACGCCCGGTAAGTTCTTTACTTTTCAGGGCACCCTGGCCGGGGGACTCCTACTCGGGGTCCTCCAGGTCCGGGAGGGGCTTCTTGAGCTCTGCTCCCAGGGTTAATTCTGAGGTGCCTCGCAGGCCTAATAGGTGTACCAGTGTTTTCTCTGAGGGTTTCCGCGAGGGGACTGCCTGAACCGGATCATGATCCGAGGTTCACCGATCAGGTGCTAAAAGCCAGCATAGTCGTGCTGAGGCGTTGGGTAACAGAGTTGGTTCCGAGGTCTCCTCGTTAGGAGCTTCCCGCACAGACAACAGGGTGCGCCCTGAGGCCTCTTGAGGCTTTCTGTACCGAACCACGGTTCGAGGCCCCTCTTAGGGGAGCTATTAAGACCGGATTCTGTTCCGAGGTTCCTCTTAACAAGGCTAAGGTGTGTACTAACAGAAATGAGAGGCCTGTTAAGGTCTTGTCTGTGAGGTGGATTCCTCAACTTTCCCGCGCTCTCGGTGTTACCGGTTCTATTGAGGGGGCACAGGGAGAAGTCGTCGACCGTAACTCCTCTGTTACCGGCTTTGCTGAGGTTCCTCCTTTGGAGGCTAATTCAAGGGACAGGATTTCTAGTAAACATCCAAGGCCCCATAGTACCGGCTCTGCCGAGGTTCCTTGTGTCAAGGCTAAAATTTCAGTCAAGTCCCCCGACCAGTCTGTGGTGTCAACTGCCTCATCACATGTGACACAGTTCTCAGATGTTCACAAAATGGCAGGCCTTCCTTCGTGGTCTACGGTGGCCATTTTGGATTCTTCCCTCACACCCACGCTATTGTCGGCGGGTGCTGGGAACCTTCTTTTCGGTGGACAACCTTTTCCACGCGATAGTGTGAATCCGTTCCGCCCTTCCTATGACTGGCATGCTAGGATAATCAAAAAGGGGGGTGAGAGTCAAAGGCTACCCTAGTCATGGACGCAAGAGGAGGTCACCAAATGGTGGCAGCGGAGCTAGATGGCTGCTAGCTCAAAAGAGATCACCGTGAGGCGTGAATTTATCAAAATAAAGTTTAATTCAAACTAACACAAAAACATATTCACATAAATGGACATGTGCCGTAGCACGGAGGGTATGCATAATAAAGTACACTGTGGTACGCATATCGGTGAGTTAGTAAACAAGTGACAATTATTTCATGTATTGCTAGATCAATTTCAGTAGCAATGCACTATATGCATAGCCTCTGTGCTACAGCACAGGTCCATTTATGTGAATATGTTTTTGTGTTAGTTTGAATTAAAGTTTATTTTGATAATTTCACGTCTCACGGTGATCTCCTTTGAGCTAGCAGCCATCTAGCTCAGCTGCCACCGTTTGGTGACCTCCTCTTACGTCCATGACTAGGGTAGCCTTGGACTCTCACCCCCCTTTTTGATTATCCTCTCTAATCCTCTACAGTCAGGCCCACTCACAAAAAAGAGTGGGCCTGACTGTAGAGGGCCTCCCTTATTTTACCACATGGCGTGCTCGGATGCCACTACCACATTCAGTCTCGCTTCTGCCTACATCTGCCCCATTGGTCTGTGTAGACCCGTTGGGTGGCAGGCCTTCTTGGCAGCCCTCTTCACTGCGTTTGTGGGGTTATGCCCCTCATGAGAGGCCTCTGCCCACTCCAGTGCCTAAGGTTTCGGCAGAGGATGCCTTTTTTGGGAAATGAACTCTTATCCCATGAGGGAGTATGTTAGGCAGAATCCACAGGAGTAAGCAGTAAACCCAATCGGTAGCAGTCTGTACCACCCAGATTTACCTGGAAGCTGTGGCTGAGCAGTCAGACTTCTCTCAAGTAGAGTAGGGCAGTATACAGAGGATACACAATAGGGCTAAAAACACAGTAGAGCAAGCAAACACTGACCAGAGCTTGTTATCAAAAGTATATAATTATTTATTTAACACACACTTTAGAAAATACACTAGCACTATAAATCAAAAGCAAGTTCAAACACAATCAGAAAAGTATACACACCTCCCTTAGAAATGGTTAGACAAGTCTAAGTCAAAACGCCACTTTTTGTCAAAACAGAGGTGAGCGTGTAACTTTGATGGCACTCCAATAATTAAGTAAAAGGGAGAGAAAACGGCAGGTCATAAAAATAAAACAGTTCCCAACACTTTTATAGGACCAAAACAAGTTAATGAAGGCAGAGTCTACTGTAGAGCCAAAGTTCATAGGCCAGGCCCACTTTAAATGGAGCAAGGTGAAATGTGCCCAAGATCACACAGTTGAGAAATGCATTCAAGTCTTTGTAGAAATGTTCAAAAGAGGTTGGGTTGATTCAAAAGGTAAAGTAAGAAAGGTCTGGGGGCCAACTCAGTTGGAAAGCCAAGGATTTAAGGGTCACCTTTAGCAATCCATAGAAAGGGAGGCCAGCTGGAACACAGTACCTTTAAAGTTGAGGAAGCTCCAGCGGTGGCAGTTGTTCCTGGCAGCGGGTGCAGTTTGTGGTTTCGACCAGAGGAAGAGAGGATCTCGTCGAGGAGGAAACTTGGAGTTGTTGCACTGCCCAGGGAAGAAACCAGCCGCGGAGCTCATCGGTTAAAGGTACGTTCCTGGTATTCGTGGTCACAGTGGTGAAGCTCGGCTATCGGGCCGCCGGGGTGCTTGGTAAGGGCGATTCGGCCAAGAGACGTCCTGGAAGGCAAAATGGCGAACTGGTTGATCCCACCAGCTCATAGGAAGAAGACTCTTTCAGCAGAAGATCTTCTCTTGTCGTCGGGAAAGTGGTGAGGTCGTTGCAGCAGGGCTCCACCGGTGGTGTCGTCATTCCAGATGGCTCAGCTTCTCCCCTCTTCGGATTTCTTAGGTCCTGTGGCAACTTCTGAAGTTCCAGTCACAAAAGCCCTGCTTTTATGCAGAAAACCCCCCATTCAACAGCCTAGCTGTCACTCAAACATGCTAAGTGGTGAGCCGTCCGGCTCACCACTGGCCCAATCAGAACGCAGTGCGACTTGGGTTGCTAAGGCAACGCAGTCAAGGGTGCCAATTCCCCCACCCACACATCCTGTGGAACCCAGACAGAG
Organism: Ambystoma mexicanum; assembly: GCF_040938575.1. Lineage (NCBI taxonomy): Eukaryota > Metazoa > Chordata > Amphibia > Caudata > Ambystomatidae > Ambystoma > Ambystoma mexicanum. Next base: position 1,375,807,467 of record NC_090934.1, read on the forward strand.
TGGCACCAGTTGGAGGGCTTCTGTGGAGAAGTCCGACAAAAAGTGGAACAAAGGGCCCGACCTTGGTTGGAGTTACAGAGCTGGACACGAACTCCATTTTAGAAAAGAGTTCTGGCAAAAAGACCCAACCAGTGATTTTATATTAAATAAATAAACCAGCGGTATCTTTAACATTGCACCAAAAACTGGTGCGTTTAAAATCAATGGGAAAATCCCATAGGAAATATTCTGGTGGAATATTTTGCGTGGTAACCACTGCCACCAGTAAGAAACTCGACAAGGGGGGACTAGACAGTGCCCCCTTGGAAACAGACCCAGGGGCAATCTAATTAACCCCTTTCAGTACTTCCACAATATGATGGTTTGTACTGGTTCTGTTCACAATTTTGGACTAGTAAAGCCAATGGTGACTTTACATGCCCTGGGAGACAGTTGTCAGTCCCAGGGTATGGAGTCTATGTTTGGGGGTCACTATGACACCCCTGTGTTACTGCACTGAGGGTGCTGTGTAACACATACAAAAACCAGATGATACCATATGGAGTAAAGGACCCCATAGCCCATAAGCACACAAAAAGTCCAAGACATACCTCAAATCATGCCTAAGAGTGGGAGGAAAAGAGTCTCACTCTTAGCAGGAGAAAAAGACAAACCCCAAAAATCCAGCAAAGCTGCTGGGGGACTCACTAGGTTTGGGAAATTAGCCTTATAAGAGAATTCTCCCTAACAGAGTACTTTAAGGGTCTTTTTAGAGAAATCTGTCCTCAGACTCCATTGCCTGTCCCGACAGTTCCTGTCACGGCACCTGTCGCACTGGCAGTAGCTCCTCCTCAGCCTCCCGGGTCGCCTCCGGCTCTTCCGCTTCTGCTTCCCTTGTCACTGGTGGACAAGTCCTTAGCAGAACGGCAAAGCAGACGGGAGCATCATGTCCGCTCCCGTCTTCGACGGCAGTAGCGACCGCCACTCTGCAATCTAAGCCGGCTTCTGCGACTTCCGCAGCTGCGGCCCAGGTTCTGTCCAAGGAGGACAAATTACTCGTTGCAGTTGCTTCAGGCTAACACAGAGTTCATTTTAGCGGCGGCGAATATGAAACTGCAGAGAGATTTGGCTGACTTCCAAGAGTTCATTCCGGCTGACAGATTGGACGACTTCAAGGGTGGTCTGTCAGACGCCAGGGTGTTGGCGCAGGATATGCTGGAGGCTGCTGTGCACCATGTCAACACTTCGGCTCGAGGCCTCATGCTGGGGGTGGACACCTCTCGTCAAGCTTGGCTTCATGCAACAAAGTTTTCAAAGGAGGTCCAAGATAAAGTTCTGGACCTGCCTTTTGATGGCAAAGAGCTGTTTCATTCTTCGACGGATGACCAGCTCACCAAGACTAAGGCCAGCACGCAAACTGCCAAGTCTCTGTCGGTACTATTGAAAGCCCCAGTCAATTCTCAGAGATCTGGATTCCAGTCTCGGCCCTCCTCAAGCTTCAGAGGGTTCCAGGACCACAGGTCTCGTAGGACTGACCCGCCGAAAGGTAACTCCCATCGGAGACAGCAATGAGATTGTTTTTTCTCTCAGTCTTCAGCCTCCACATCAGGGACTGGTAGTCTCTCTGCCAAAAAGTCTGCAAAATTATATTTTTTGGCGCTCGCACGAGACTCCGGTGTGAGGACGAATCTCATCTCATCTGGAGGTGTGGCAAACCGTCACCGACGACTGGTCGGTTTTGTCCATCGCTCGGGTGGGCTTCTGCTTGCTCCTTCCCCCTACCCCACCCTTCAATCCTCCCTTTCAGCAGTCGGGGATGCCCTCCCTCAGAGCTGAGGTCCAGAAGCTTCTAGATCTCAGGGCGATAGAACCCGTTCCCCCAAGGGAACGAGGGGAGGGCTTATACTCTTGTCTGTTTACGGTGCCAAAACCCAACCAGGCTGGCCTGCGCACCATTCTAGACCTTTCCCAGTTCAACATTTCTCTTCCCCAAGAGAAATTCAAGATGATTACGCCCTGCCAAATAAAGTCCTCTCTTCAGAAGGGCGACTGGCTCAGCTTTGTGGATCTTCAGGAGGCCTATATGCATATCCTGATCTGGAGCCCGCATCGGAAATATCTGCGGTTCTCCCTGGGAGAGGAGCACCATCAGTTTCGATTGCTCCCTTTTGGTCTCAGCTCTGCGCCGCGTGTCTTCACAAAGATTATGTCAGTGATTTCAGCTTTTTTAACGCTACAGTGTATTCATGTGTATCCATATTTGGACGACTGACTTCTGTGCAGTCCCTGTCTGGTGAAAGCCTTGAGCAATCTTCAGTCTCTCCTTCAGCTCCTGTTCCGTCTTGGGCTGTCAGTGAACTGGCAGAAATCCTCCATGACGATCTCTCAGGACCTGATATTCCTGGGTTTCCGTTGGAACACGATCGACAGCAGGGTTTACTTGACTTGAAGGTGGACAGGATGGTGGATCTGTTAGCCACATGTCAAGTCTTCATTCTGTCAGAGAGCATGTCTGCCTGGTGGTTCCAGAGGCTTCTGGGCCTCATGGCCTTGTGCGTGCTTGCTCTTCCCCCCTGGCGCGTCTCAAGATGCGACTTACACAGTTGGCTCTTCGGAGCTCCTGGCTCCAGGCGGTGGACCCGGACACCAAAATAATCCCGGTTCCACCCTACATGATGTCAGATCTCCTTTGGTGGTCTTCTTCCAGCAATCTGTCAGTGGGTGTGCCCTTTCAGGAGCCCTTCCCCCAGGTGACCATTACGACAGACTCCTCCCTTATAAGGTGGGGCGCGACAATGGATCATCTTCAGGTTTTCGACCTGTGGTCACCGCAGGGCAGACAATTTCACATAAATTTTCTGGAACTACTGGCGATTTTCCTGGCGCTCAAAGCATTCAAGCCAGGGATTGTGAACAAGGTGGACCGCATCCGCACGGACAATGCAGTATACATGTTTTACGTCAACAAGCAGCGGGTACCAGTTGACCTCCCCTTGTAGATCTAGCCATTCAGATTTGGGAAATGGGCCACCCAGTAAGGTGTTTGGCTGTTGACAGTACACATTCCGGGCCAGCTGAATGTAACAGCTGACTTTCTCAGCCGGTGAGCGGTGGTCAGCTACGAGTGGGAGCTAACCACAGAGATCCTCTCCGAACTTTTTCACCATTGGGGCACTCCAGAAGTGGACCTCTTTGCAACGTCATTGAACAGGAAACTTCCTCTTTACGCTTCCAGGAATGGGCTCGGAGCCTTTTCCCTGGGGGATGCTCTCGAGATTTTGTGGCACAACATACAGGCTTACGCCTTCCAGCCTCTTCCTCTGATTCACCGGGCACTATGCAAGCTCAGGAACACATTGAATTGCACTCTCCTGCTCATAGCCCCGTGGTGGCCAGCCATATTCTGGTTTTCAGGGCTTCAGCATCTGTCAGTCTGCTCACCGGTCAGGCTTCCGCTGATTCCCGACCTGCTTCACCAGAGCGATCAGCAGTTGTGGCACCCCTTCCCACAATCATTCAGCTTGGCGGCCTGGTGCCTGAGTTAAAATCTTTAGAGAGTTTCAATTTGTCCGCGGATAATATGCACATTATCCAAGTAGCTAGAAAACCTTCGACCAGGTCTCAGTATAGGAGCAAATGGCTCAGTTTCTGTCACTGGTGTTTAGCAAAAATGCTGGACCCCAGAGAAGCTGCTATCGACACAGTGCTGTCTTTCATTTCTCATCTGGCAGCTTCAGGCATGCATGTTTTGTCTTGTAAGACTTATTTGTCGGCTATTGCCGCGTACCTGTCCATGGACTCTTGCTCTTTTTCTTTGACACACCCTGTCATTAAAAGGCACTTTGCAGGTTTGTTGCATCTGTATCCATGGTGCGCAGCCCGCATCCAAAGTGGGATCTGAATGTGGTCCTTACTGCTTTATGTCATAAACCCTTTGAACCCATGGCTTCGGCAGACTTGAAATTCCTTTCATGGAAAATGGCCTTTATGATTGCAGTAACTACGAAAAGGCATGTAAGCGAGCTTCGGGCCTTGTTGGTAAAACATCCATTCCTCACCTTTCACAAGGATAAGGTTGTCCTCCGGACCAATCCCTCTTTCCTTCCAAAGGTGGTATCTGATTTTCATCTGAACCAGTCTATTTCCTTACCAGTTTTCATCCCAGAACTAGCTTCAGATGCCGAGAGGGCTCTGCATAATTTGGATGTAAGTCGAGCTCTTAATCTTCGGCGCTCTTCCCAGCTCTTGCTGACCTTCAGGAACCCAAAAGGAAAGCCGGCTTTGAAGGCAACTATCTCCCAATGGATTGCTTCCCCTATCTCTGAAGCGTATTCCGGTAAGGGGCTTTAACCTCCAAAGGGAATTCATGCCCATCTTGTGCGGGGCAATGCAGCTGCCATTGCCTTCCAAAAATATGTTCCCTGGGAAACCATTGCCAAGGCAGCCACATCAGCTTTTGTGAAGAATTCCTACTTAGACCTGAGCTCCAGGGCTGATGCTCAGTTTGGGCAAGCTGTTCTTAAAAACCTCTTTCAGTAAAGGAGTTCCATCCACCCGTTATCCTGTAAGAAGTGCTTGGTAATCTCCCAAAAGTATGGAGGAAAGGGGACGGGACGTAGGAGTATAATAAAGTTACTCACCGTAGAGACTACCTTACTCCAAGTCATTAGTCCCCTTTCCTCCATACGCCCGCTCGCCGTCCTCTCTAATAAGTATCCTCTATTATTGCTTAAATGGTCTCAGACCTGGCGATAGAAAAGGACTGAAGGGTGATGCGCAGGGTGGAGCTAAGAAGGGCAGGGTTACGGCAGAGTGCTGTACCCCGTGTAAAAAGAGAAGAAGGACAAATTGTTCAATTTGATGCTTTTTTACAAAAGTGCTCCGGTCCAGTCCCGCAGGACAGAATATCCAAAAGTATGGAGGAAAGGGGACTATGGACTAGGAGTAAGGTAGTCACTATGGTGAGTAACTTTATTAAACTGACATACGCTTCATGGGTCGGATAACCGAGAAGGTAGGTGGCAGTGCTGGAGTTGGCTTGGCCTGAGGGGTAGAGAGCGTGTCATGGAAGGAAAGGAGAAAGTGATCACTCCAGGAGAGAGGAGTGGTGACAGGGATTGAAAGGGGAAGATTTGAAGAGAACAGAACATCCAGAGTGTTCCCTGCAGAGTGAGTTGGGCCAGAGGGGAGAATAGAGAGTGAGAGAGAGTCGCAGAGGTCGCGAAAGAGTCCAGTGGAAGGACAGGAAGCATTCAGGCGGATGTTGAAGTCTCCAAGTAGGAGGAGTTTAGTGGTTCAGACCAGGAGGGAAGAGGCGAGGTATGCCCACTCAGAGAGGAAGGACAAGAACTGACCAGGTGGCCGATAGATGGTAGCCACAGTAAGGGAATGACCAGGAGAGAGAGCCTGCAGACGAGGCATTCAAAGGAGGAGTGGGCCTGCGTAGGAATGACAGAGGCAGGAATCCACTTAAGGAAGATCAGGGCTACACCCCCTCCAGAACATTTGGATATGGGCGCAGAGGGGATCTTGTAGCCATCAGGGAGGAGAGTGTTAAAGCTTGTGACAGAGCTGGCCATGAACCATGTCTCAGTGAGACCGAGGACATTGAGATCAAGTTCTTCCAGGAGGCGGCAGATGTCAGAGGAGTGTTTGATAGCTGAGCAAGAGATTAGAGTGGCAATATGGAGAAGGTTGCCGTCCTTGAAAGACTTCAGGGGAGGGGTACAAATCAGAGGTACACCCTGCAGAGGTCTAGAAGCAGTCGGAGGAGGGGCAGAAGAGGAAGGAGGCAAGGGAAAGGTAGCCAAGGAGGAGACAGCAGAGGGAGGCGAGGAAGCTGTGGAGGGGGAAAGAGGGGGCAGCTAGAAAAAAAAGGAAGTTTGTTGGATAAACTGGTGGCTTTAAGGTTGCAGACAGGAAGGACCAGGAGACATTATCAAATGCCTTTTCAGTGTCAAATCCAACTACTGCTTCAGTGGAATCAATTTATTTTGACTGACGCAGAATATTACATAACATAAGGCTGTTAAGGGGTGTGGCCAGGCAGTACACCTTAGAGACTTGCCTGCTGTGAGCTCCTTGTAGGGGTGCCCGATCATAACTAAGCACCCCGAGAAATGGATCCCGTACTCACACATTTTGAAACCAGGAATGCCGTAGAGTGAGGGGCTGAACATCGAGGCGAAACCGCAGTGTGAAATGCCACAGAATAGACGTTTTTGCCCCGGATGCCGAAGCGGACCCAAAGCCAAGATGGCGGCCCACGTGCCAGAACTGGAGATGCAGTGCGACCCTGAATGCGGATGAGGCCATGCACCCTTGCACCCTCTGATTGCCTTCCGGAGGAGCTGACGCAGTGGACCTGCGGGGAGCGGGAGAACCGGCTCGTGACCCAGCCTCGCGTTGCTGCCGGGCGGACCGAGTGCTTCAGTAGTGGTTGGACCTCCGTGGCCGCCCAGGCAATGAGGTGAAAAGCGAGCTGAGAAATGTAAGTGTGCAGGGGAGCTCTGGCAGCAGTGGCATCACAGAGGTTCTCCCCCTTTCACCCCACCCATGGACTGCTGGTGGGGAGAGCTGGCATTACGGACACCCAAAGAGGCTCTACAGCTGCTGCAGACCCAAGCCCAGTGGGGTAAGCGGAAGGGGAGTGCCTCACCAGAGCAGGCCTTCCCTGCCTGGCCCTCCACACTACCTCTGCCTCCCACCCTCACCCCCCCAGCTATGCTCATAACACCACCATCAACCACGGAGCAGCCTCTGTGCCCATGAGACTGGGCCTGGCTTTTTCACTCTCTCCACATTACAACTGACCCAGTCCCTGGGAGGGCCTTCTGATTTGGCCGGCGGGAGACATCAGGGGGACATACACGATCGGCGCCAGAGGAGGAGACCGTCCCCCTCACCCCCAGACACCAATAATACTGAGGACCCTGCCACAACCAGAAGAAGCTGAGATTGTGGGCCCAAGGCTAAACAAGCTGCACTATACTAGGACAGATACACACCCTGATACTGCGCGGGGGCCTGGATAGTGGTACCACTGCATGGGAGTTCCATTGCAGAGTGGACAGTCATCTCATCCCAGAGTCCACACTTCTGGATTTTGATCTGCTGGTGATTCCCCAGATCAGCGCTAGAGGGCCTCTGCTCACTGAGATTGCTGACCTCCCGATCCACTCAGGGGTACACACCATCATAATCCCCACACAAATGGGGCGAGAGTTACGCTAAGTGGCTCCCGGAGTCCTCCCTGAACCTCAGCTCAGCTCGCTGCCCATTTGCTGGGGGCGCCTCACCCTCCCCCCTCCGCCAGAAGCACATTTACTTTCTCAACAATGCCCAAAGCAGCGGCGAAGAGAAAAGCAACAGACATCACTGTGTTTCCAACCCCTCAATGCACAGGTCCGGGAATGCAGGCACTGAGAGTAGATGTCCTCTCGCCCCCTCCGGGCCACTCTCTCCCGGACTCTGCTCTCACCAAGCGGGATCTCGAGGACATGTTGAAGGGCTTAAAACAAGACATCATGCACAAGATAAAACAGGAGATAGAAAGCTCCACGGACTCCCTGGCACGGTCAATCGCAAACCTGAGTTCTCACCTGCTGGGCCTAAAATCTCGAGTTAACTACCTTGAAAATACAGCATGTGAACAAATGCACGACTATGCAGGGCTCACAAAGAGTGTAGGGAACTGAGGCACACCTTGAGGACGTCTGGGCGAAAGAAGCCGACTTGGAAAACAGGTTGAGAAGGAACAATGTTGGCCTACGGAGGATCACGCGCCACGTCACAGACCAAGAACTCCCAGCATATGTGAGTGCTCTCTTCAAGTCATTGCTTGACCTCCCAGACTCGGAAGAACTTATCCTAGACAGGACCCATTGGGTCTACTCCTCCACCCAACAGAGACACAACCTGCTGCCGGACATCCTCTCCTGAGTACATTTCTACCATCAAAAAGATGAGATTATGGCCGCGGCTAGAAAGTCTGAGAAAGTGAATTTCTGAGGGGCCTCCCTCATGCTATTCCAGGACATCTCGCCCTATACCCTAACAAACCGCTGGCATCTCCAAAAGGCCACCTCATGGCTACAGGCCAGGAAAGTCTGCTATCATTGGGAGTTCCCCTGTAACTTACTCTTTGATTATCACAATCGGTACTACATCATCAGCTCCGCAGAGAAAGCCAAGGAGTTAATGGATGAGGCGAACAACATTGACTCCTCGGGGGTCGGGGAGCCGGGTGCCCCCCAACTTGAGCCCACTTCAAGAGATAAGAGGAGGAAACCCAGAGATCCGCTTACTCTACAATCGACACAGAGGTCAGAGTCTGAGTACTCAAAACCCCCCTGATTGATCCCCCGGTTTTTGTATTCCCCCGCACGGCCACTAATAACTTCAGAAGCGACGAACTTGACCGGCGGTGCAGCACCAAATTGAAAACCACACACCACTAGAGTGGTGTAACATAGCGAAGATCGCTAATGCAAGCCCTCTCCCCCATATTTCCATTCATTCTCGCTTGCTGCCATTCAATATAAGAAGAAACGGGAATTGGCACTTATCGAGCTCCCCAAGCGGATTGTGCAACTTACTGTTGACAATATCTAATTCTTTAAAAAGTTCTTGAAAGTTCAGAAAGGTTTTATGTTTTTTTTGTTGTTTAAACCTAAACCCCATGAATCTCTTCTCATACTGTAACACAATGTCGGTAAACACGGACATAATGACAATCGGGCTCACTGACCCACCCCCTGTTGAGAAAACAATATCTATTGCTTTATAAATACACCTGGGCGACCTTGGGATGGCGACTCCTGACATTAACTGCCTCACCCTGAATGTACAGGGTCTAAACTCCCCATTGAAGCGCAAAGCACTCTTCCACAGAATGGCAGCCTTTAACCCCTCGCTCCTGTTCCTTCAGAAGACCCACCTCTTGCCCTGAGATCAATTTCGACTCAACAATAAATTGTACCCCACTAGATTCTGTGCCTCCAGCGGTTTGAAAAAATGCAGAGTTGCCATCCTGATATGCAAGGGAAGAAAATTCAACCAGGAATAGCGTGACCACACATTTTTATCGGCCGTTCACAAGGATGATCCAGGCTGGAAATGTTCGTCCTCAATGACACTCTTATCCCACAAGTAATTAGCATTGAAATTCTGCCAAAGGCTTTATCGGACCACACCTCATTGTTGCTTACTGCGAATCCCCCATACCCAACCACCCCCGCTTAACCCCCCTTGGCGCCTGAACAAATGTCTCCTGGAGGATGTCTTTGAAGCAATAAAACTCAATTTTTTGGAAAATAACACCGTAGACCTGGGAATGTGGCACAGTCTGATGCTGTGAAGGCGGTTATCTTAGCCTACATTATAGACCAAGCCGTGGCACGAGGGAAAGCTCGGAAACAACCTCAGGCCCACCTGGAGGGGGAGCTCAGAGGTAAAGAGGAAATCCATAGAGAGAAGGGGTCCCAGCACTCACTCCGGGATCTGCGAATAGCTAGGAAGTCTCTAGTGGCACATCAAATGGGGTGCGCAGCACACTCCCTACTGCTTACAAATCAATACTTCTACACGAGACAGAATAAGTCCAAAAAGCTGCTAGCGGCAAAATTTAAAAAACAGGCCAGGCGTTACCATATAGGAGCTTTACAGGATGTTGCTGGGAAAGGCGAGACCTCGGAGGAGAGCAAACTCCGAATTATGAAAGACTTCTACCGGGTGCACTCGCCGCCTCACCACGGTGACTGGCAAACTACTCAAGACTTTATACTCACTTCTCACCATGGATGTAGGACATGGGGGGATAGGGGGACAAATCCACCCCACAATTTTAAGTGGGGGGATACAATGGCATTTATCCTGCCCCAGTTTGTGTGTCTCTCTTCTGCACCAGTTTCTGTGTCTGGAGCGTGTCCCTGTGCAGTGATTTGTGCAAACTTCAGACTCTGAAGTTTGCATGCAGTTCAGAGACTGGCGTAACAGTGGCCCCTGCAGCCCCTGAGTGCGGGGGGCCCGCTAGCACATGCCCTGGGAGATGCCCCCCCCCGGAGAAAAAAAATGAAAAAATATATTTTTTCAATTTTTTTTATGTTTTTTTTGTAGTCACTCTGCATTCATAAAGAAATGATTTCTGTAACAGAAATAATTTCTTTATGAAGCCAAAGTGACTACAGAAAGAAACTTTCTTTTTGAAGTCTGAGGGCTCTCACCACCCCATACCATGGAAGACCCCAGGCGGTAGGCCGCCATGTCATGGGGTGGGGGAGCCCTATGACTTCAAAAAGAAATAGTTTAGTTTTGAAGGCACTCTGCCTTCATAATGAAATTATTTCCGTTCTGGATGGGTCCTTAATGGAAATAATTGCTTTATGAAGTCAGAGTGACTTCAAAAAGAAACACTTTCTTTTTGAAGTAATAGGGCTCCCCTCAACCCCTTAACGTGTGTGTGTCTAAGTGTATTATGAAAGGGTGTACACTTAAACGTGTAGGTGGCTGCCTGTGTGAGTGTATGGTGAAAGGGTGCACACAAATGTATTTGTGGTTGGGTGTGCGTGTGTGCATGTATGGTGAAAGGGTGCACACTTAAATGTACGGTTGGCTGCTTGGGTGTGCCTGCATGGTGAAAGGGTGCACACTTAAATGTATGGATGGCTGCCTGGGTGTGCCTGTATGGTGAAAGGGTGCACACTTAAATGTATGGATGGCTGCCTGGGTGTGCATGTATGGTGAAAGAGTGCACACTTAAATGTATGGATGGCTGGGTGTGGGTGTGTGTATATGGTGAATGGTGTGTGCTTGTGTTCAGGGGTGCAACAAAACCTACATTTCGGGGGGGCTAATCCTTCAAATGTTAGGAGAGGTGCTACCTTCACAGGCGGTGGGGGAGGGGAAAACATATTTGTATGGGGGCATCTAACTTATTTACACATTTTAATGAGACTATTCTAGTGCAGCTTCAATGTTACACGCAGTTAACTCTCTCCTTTACGTCTGAAAGCACCCATTTATGGACTGCTATGAGAATGAGCGGTCTCCTGCCCCCTTCTCTACCCTTCCAATCACTCCCCTGACATGCAAGTACTAAACCCACATCACGATTTCAATTGCATAAAAAATGTGCATTTGAATGCAGGTACTAACAGTGACATGTTTTACGTTAGTAATTGCTGGGCCCTTGTTAACAGCAAAACCCAGGTGCCGTTTAACATCTGTGTACTGTTCTGTCTGGCAAATGTTCTGAAGGTCAGCTAGGTTGAGTGAACAGAGCCCAAAATTTCAGTGGTGGGGGGGTGTTGAAGCCCAGTTAACTCAACGGTGTTATGGCACTACTTGTGTTTAATGCCTTGATTACTTATTGGTAATCATCATTACTCCTAGCCCTATTCTTCCTTGTCCCTGTACTTGTGTATGAGGCAGTACTTGTGTATGAGGCACTATGCCTCATACACAAGTACTGGGATGAGGTAGAGGTACATGGAGGTAATGCCTGATTTAGCTACCGGTAATTTTCATTACTCCTAGTCCCACTCTTCCTCATCCCAATACTTACCTATGAGGCAAGGAGCCTCCTACGTAAGCTCTGGGACAAGGAAAAGGGACGTGAAGGTACTTCGGGCCAATTAGCTGATTTTGGAGGATGGGGTAGGAGATGGGAGAGAGTGGAGATGTGTGGCGGTCGGGATTGTGCAATAAATCATAATGGTTGTCCATGTCCAGGCTAAGCAGGCAAGGTATGTGCCATTAGTGCCTAAAAAGGCATGTTGGTGCAGCCAGTCTAGTCATTCATTAGTTTGGTATGACTTTTTTTTAACTGCGCATTTCTGATAAAGCAGACCTGCTAAGTGTAAATACCTGGCTAGACTGGCATTCGGGTGCTTCCAGTCTAGCCGTTTCTTACTGTGGCATTGTATATTTTTCTGGACATCTGTGATAAAATGATATAAGTCATTTATAACAGGTCTGTACACAAGCGTTTCTAGGCACGACAGGACAAGAGAGGGAAGACAGAGGGAGAACAAGGCAAGTAGGCCTTGTGTCATTCAGATCGTACAAGTGCGAGAATGAGAAATGGGAGGTAGAGTGCAAGGAAGAGGGGAGGGAAAAACAGGGCAGTAATACTCTGAGTGGGTGCAGCCAGGGCAGCGCGGCTCTGGGTAGTGCAAGGAGAACAAGAGACTATAGGGTTACAGTTACAGCCCCTTTGTGCGTGGTAGGCCTGGAGGAAGTGCAAGGGTGACTGATCAAGAAAGAGCCTGGACTAGGTGAGACTCTGAGGGTAGCCAAGCAACTAGTCGGTACAGCCGACAGGTAGGTCAGGAAGGTCAGCAGCGGAGGGAGAGAGAGAAAGCAGAGGAGAAGAGGAAAGTTTGAGCTGCTTCCGGAACTTCAGGTGGTCTGCTCAAGTTTGAGAGGGGCAGGGAGGCCATTTCAGAGGGAGGCACATGCAAAGGAGAGAGATCTACCCCCGATCCCTGCCTGGAGAAGCTTCTAACCCTTAGAGAGTTGCAGGTATCTGGGGGAAGGGCTCGGGAAGGAAGGTATTTTGGAGTGTTGGATGTCGTGTGGGCCCCGGCCAGGGGAGTTGCTAGGTCTGGAAAAGACCCGGGGCTACGCTGATGTCGGAACTGTTGGGACTGGGGGCTAGCTGGTCTTTTGGCTGTAGCTCCTGAGATTCTATCAGGGGCTACAACCAAAAGATATGGGGCTGTAGCCCCTTTAGCCCCCCCCCAGCAACGTCCCTGGCCCCAGTCCCAGAAAGCCTTGTGGACAATGCAAAGGGTCTTGAACTTGATCCTTGCAGCCACCGAGAGCCAGTGGAGAGATTTCAGGGCTGGAGAGATACAATCCCTCAGCTTGAGGCCAAGGATAAGTCTCTCAGTCCTGTTCTGGATTAGTTGCAGAGGGCGGAGAGTAGAGGAAGACAGATTGAGAAGGAGGTTGCTGCAGTAGTCCAAATTGACACGGGGGGTCCTCGAAGTCCCTCTGCCAGACATTAGTCCTCGTTATGAGGATCTTACCCAGAGTCTTTACCTCACTATCTTTGACAGAGAAGAAATATCCCAAACATATCAGTCTTTGTCCTGCCCTGGGGCAGTCCAGCACCGAAATGCTAGGCAATTCTCCTCTGAACAAGAGTACCAACAGCATCCCCAGACAAGTGTTTCGGTCTGGTTGGACCTCATCAGTAGTCCAGCATAGAGCGAAACAGGGCTCTGGAGACAGTGAGCTTCTGTGGGAAAGTGAGAAAGGGAAGAGTCCCTTTGAGGGGGAGCAGCTGGTAGTGGGACTTCTTGGCGACATCCGAGATGTGAGGAGAGAAAGAGTGAGGTATTTTGCCTCGAAGGAACGTGAAGGAAGATGGCCCATGGTGGGCGGCTAGAGTGAGAGAGGGAAAGCAGGGGCAGGCGTCCAAATGAGAATGATCTCCGTCTTACTGGCAGTAAGGCAGAGATCGCTGGAGGCGCACCAATCTTGAATCGCGGTTAGACAGTCAGAAATGAGCAGGGAGAGGAGAGGAGCCTGAAGGAATGCTGAGTGTCAACCGCATAACACTGGAAGTTACAGGAGAAGCTAGAGATCAGGTGGGCCAATGGGGCCAAGTAGAGTTTGAAAAACCTGGGTGAGAGGATTAAGACCTGGGGAACGCCACAGGTAGAGAGAGGTGGTAGATAGAAAGGGACCAAGTTGGACTTGGAGGGGCAGTCCATGAGGAAGGAGGTCGGACACTCCAGGGCCTGATCCGTGATGCCCAGGTTCTCATGTAGTTGATTGATCAGGATGGCATGGTTGACTGTGTCGAAAGTAGAGGAAAGATCAAGGAGGATTAGGATAGAAGAAATGCTGGAATCAAGATTAGAGAGCAGATCTTCACGGGTGTTCAGCAGAGCAGTTTCCGGCCTCCGGCAGCTCTAAAGCCAGACTGATGGTCATGGAGACAACCAACAGATTCAGTGTGGAGAGTAAGCTGGGAGATGGCCAGCTTTTCCAAGAGTTTGCCCAGGAAAGAGGTGATGGAGATTGGGCAATAGTTTGCCGGGCTGGTAGGATCGGCATACAGTTTCTTGCGGAGTGGGTGCATAAGGGAGTGCTTAACGGGAGAGGGGAACGTTCCAGTGGCGAAAGAGTGATTTCAGAAATCGGCCAAGGCTGGAGTCAGGGTGTCAATATGGTCCTTGATGGTTCTAGAGGAGCAGGGGAGCACCTGTTTGGATGACACTTTCATAGATCAGACTTGTCTAGAAACCTTGTCAGGTATTGTCAGAGAGAAAGAGGAGAAAGGTGGAGGAGAGGTAGAGATGGCCATAGGGGGGCTTAGAGAGGAAGAGGGAGAGGAAGAGGAGATAGAGGACAGCATATCCTGAGTTTTAGCAGAGACGTGAGAGGCTAGAGCCATACAGAGGGTCTTGGAGGGAACAGGAGGGGTGGAGACCGCAGCAGGATTGACCTGTTCCTTGCAGATTTTAAAGAGTTTGGCTGTGCTGTTAGAGGCCACAGAGACCTGGGCATGAATGTGTGCTCTCTTCTTGATGAGTGTTATTGCTTCGACTGGCATTTTGGTGCAACCAGTCTACGTTTGTCTAAATGTGGCCTGGTGTGAAGGACCGGAGGGGGGGGTGTCTGTACTTCTGCTCTCTATAAGGAGAGGCACAGAGGACCCCAGCCAAGATTCTCTATTATTGGTGCGTGGTCGAACAATCAAGGCCTAGCTTCTCAGGAGGTGATGTGGGCTGGTTCTTAAGTACAGTGTAGTCCCCAAGCACCCACAAAGGAATGTCCGCACACTGTATTAGTTAAAACACAATCTTTATATAATTAATATTCAAGGTTATGTACAATATCACGATAACTCACTTTGTACTCGGTTATCTATAATAGCAAATATACAGTTCTACGTGGTACCACAATTACTATTAGATCGCTTTAAAGTGCATCAGCTGTACGGTTAAAGGGCACACAAATCAGTTTGTAAATGAAACCAACAATAGATATAAGAGGAAAGCAGTTGGTTAGAACAATTGGCAGAATACTGGCCCCTACCACTAGACACAGTTCTGTGTGGAGATCCCCCCACCTGGCCAACCTGTAGAATAAAGATATATCACAAGCCTAGTCTATATGTTGTTCACAAGAGACTTTCCAATAGTTCTGCAACCCCAAAGTACCTGGCGTTGTAGCGTTCCTCGTCGGGGAATCGACGGCCCTTCTTGAGTGCCCTCCCTTTAAGGCAGGAGTCAGGGGTCATCGAACGTCTGACGGAGAACAGGGTGAGCTATGACGGTGAAGTGGCAGCTTCTCTCCTAGAGGTGCTCGTCGATGGGGAAGCGTAAACGTCCTGCAAGGAAGAGGCGTGCAGGGCACCTCGGTGTCGATAGTTCTGGACTGCAAAGAGTTTGAAGAACTGTGGCCCAGCAAGGGCATCGAGTTGTCGGCGTCTCTGTGGTCTTTGGGTGGTGGGAAACCCACGGGCGGATGCTCCACGGCGCGTCGACAGCCTGGCCTTCTCTGGCGGGATAAGGCAGGCGGCGGTGTGGACGAGCACGTCTGGGAATCGAAGGCTCTTAGGCAACGGGAGCACTGCGGCTCCGGTCGGCGACGGCGGTCATCGACAGTGGCGGACAACAGCCCGGGTGCATCTCTTTGGGATGCCGCAGCAGTCCCCGTCTTCGGTCGGCAGCCTGTCATAGGTCTGTCTACCAGGGAGCTTTCGCAAAGATCAGCTGGTGCACGATGGTCCCTCGTAGCTTGGGAAGAGGGCGCCTTACCAGGTCCTCTCTGGGTCAGTCCTTGGAGACACAGCAGCTTTCAGATCGATGAAGAAGGGCAATAGCAATTCTTCTCTTCCAGCAGGGCTTCAAGGTTAAGCTTCAGGTTTGCTCCACTTACTCGTCGTAGTGGACTTCAGCTTCCGAACACGATTCCTAGCAGTGAGAGGTCCCCAGATATACTGTTGATCTCCCATTCATTCCTATGGGTCATACTCAAGCATCCAATCACTGCAAAGGGCATTCATGCAGGCAGGCAGCCAATCGGGTGCATAGTGCATTCAGGCCATTCACTTCTCTCCAGACACTCACAACAAGTTATGTGTATTGGGACAAGTACCCAGCCATTCAACACTCCACACTGCATTCATACCAGTTTCGGGCAGGGCTGTCTCAGTCATTGTGTCAAACACCAGATACTAGACATCCACAACACAGTGTGTATTCGTCACACACTCCATTCACCCAGGGCCCACCCACAGGGCGTACCCACCACATACAGTCGTTGGGAAGGCTACAGCCAGTCTGGTCGGCACTTCCCCACACTACCATATATGGAACTTCCACCCAACAGCCAGTCAGGGGAAGGGACAGAGTCAGGGCTTCCTGGGACTTCGGGAAGATCAAGGTAACAGGCGATGGAAGGCAAGAGGCCAGGGGGGCCATCTTGTCTGAATCAGGAATCTACAGATTCAAATGACAGGGCCTGGGCACCCCAAAATGGAGGACGCTCAGGGCACCAGTCAATTCAGCATGGAGCTGCCACCAGCCCGTACCCTGCTCTGTGGGCCACACACAGGTGCCCAAAAACTTACACTAGGGGCACAGGGTTGTACCCCCACCCATGGGTGCCATAAGGGTATCCCATGGGTCTGTTCACCAAAACCAAAAGAGAGCTGCACCGCCAGGAGTCCCACATGAACTCCTGCACGGAAAACACGACGGAACACATGATAAAAGGCAGTAAAGGACAAGGATACGGAGGCCCTTTCCCTCCGATGCATTTCCAGCATTAAACCTGCCATGATTTACAGTAACGTTATTATGTGTCTACACTGGTCTACATTGTGCAACCAGTGGGACATGTTTTCAATGTAGCATGGAATTTTCAATAGCAACGCATTAATGTTCCTGTGCACTGTGGGTAACTTGCATGTATTAGATTGGCATTACCCTGAAAACCAATTGATAACACACTGACTTTTTAGCCAATTTTTCTCAGAAAGTGTGCTGTATATTGCATTAAAACACATATTTATATATTTCTCCTAGTACAGTTTGCGACATACCCCTTCAGCAGCACGTTTGTACATATTGTGCAAACGTGACATTCTAGGCTGGCCCAGAGTGTGGCACGACCCGTGATTTGTTGCGGAGATGGGGGGCTCCCTCAGCATGGCTGGCAGCGGGGCCCCCACATTTTGTGTTACACCACTGAGTTCAGACAGTCAGCAGCAGCGCTGTGGCCCGGCTATTATGGTAATGGTAAAAAAACAAGATTCTTAACTCTGCTGCCTGCTGCGCAGCTCGCTCATGCGTTCCACCACCCACTCCCCCCTGTGCCTGTCGCCTGCGCATTTGGAGCGTCACATGCCTAGGCCGGAATACTGCACGTGCCCCTGCGAGTGCGCAGCCTCAGCTTCAGAAGCCACTAGCCAGGCAGCGATGCGTGCTCCTGGCTACTGACAGCGTGAGAGAAGTGTGACTCCGCTGACTCTACCTCCTGGAGACTGGAGTCCTGAGGAGAGACCTCACACTTACTCAACCTGCTAAGTAAGGTAAGTCAAGTCAAAGAGGCCCCAGGCAGGTGTGTTTTCATGCAGGGGTGCCACAGCGATGCACCTCTGCCTGTTTAGTCAATGTTTAGAAAAGCCTGCAAGCCCTCTAATGGCACCGAGCAGGGAGCTAGGGGGTTTTGTGCGGCACGGTTTCTCACCACACAAACCTGCGCTGCTCGTTCATAGACCATGGGTCTAAGCAAAAGATTGTGCACAGCTGTGAAGTCCCCCCTCCCCTCGTGTCCTGTCTGACACCCTGGGAGGTGCAGTGCAGGCCGGGCCGGGCCGGCATCGGGTGTTGGAGGAGGAGGATTTAATTAGAGGGAACAAGCGTCCGTCATATTAAACACACTGCGCGTGTTAACTGTATAAATATATTTATACAGTTAACATGTGCGGCGCATTGAAGTTGAAGGAGCTGTTAGTGCTACCTCAGTGTGGGCCCGCCCCATGCAGCCTTGCATGCCCTCCGTGGGCAGGCGGCATACTTGCCAACATTCTGTGACCAAAAAGTCTAAGATGTAGGATTTTTCAAGTTTCAAAAATAATACTTAGCATAACCATGACATCACAGGAAATTACAAACCATACATTGTTGGCACCACTGGAGCATTCTAAAATGCACAACCCATCAAACAGCACAACATGGAGGGATGTTGAAATGTTTACAATGTATTTTGAATGGTAAGTTAACACTAAATTGAATTACCCACCTTCACAGAAGGTAATCACACAGAGCTGGTATGCAACGTGTGCCACTCATCTGTAGCATCAGCCCGGGTAGTACATATTTATTACTGCAGTGGAGGTGCAACACTGAACAACATGGAGACTGATACCCTCCTCAGTCTGATAGGCAAATGCTGTGTGATGGCGGTACGCTCTGCAACTTGTCTTCACTGGTGGTTAACGTAAGGTCGGTACCTGCAAGAGTGCAGGGCAGAGTCATGTAGCTGTCAGGTCAGTGGATTGATCTGAGCCCATCACTTAAATGTATCACTTATCCGGCCACCGCACAGACAGATTAATTGCCTTAGAGTCACATAAATTACCTGCCACTGTAAAAAGCAGTAGCTGCGTCAGTTGTGCGACTAATACTGCCGTACGTCAAGCTGCATCCAGGCCCACCATCGGGGATAGACCTTAAAATACTAGAGCGGCAAAAGACCCACAGATTAGCTGCATGCGATAGACTTCTGGAAAGCGCCACACCGGAGGAGAAACTCCCCTACATGCTAGCATGGGAAAAAAAGCTGGCTGAGGAGATTCCAGTGGAATCTTGGCAGAGGATATGAACCTGGGCCCAAAAAAGCTCTCCGTGCATCGCCGTGAACGAGGGAGCGATTAAGTTGTGATTCAGCTAGTACTTATCCCCGCAACGCCTCCATGCTATGAATCCTGCCTACCCCGGCAGATGCTGGCACGGACGTGGGGAACGGAGAGACCTTGCGCATATGTGGTGGCACTGCCCGGTAATACAATCTTCTCCAGCATTGGATCTTTCATAGATTCAGATGCTTGAATATTCCCCGTCGTTAGACTGGGAATCCTCGGTGATAAATTTAATAATAAATTTTTTTTTTTTTTTTTTAAATATATACACATTGCTACCTAGCAGTGCATGTACATAGCCCATTATGGCCTATGAGCCATTTCATTGTGTAGTCCCTCCACCTCACTTTGGTCCTTTATGGCCCCAGCCAATGAGGTGGCAGGGCTTAAGCTCCGCCCCCGGCAGCCATCTTTAGATTTTTCACCGCAGTCTAACAGACACAGGGAATCGTCAAGCTCTCTGAGCTTTTTTCAAATTCTTTCTACTTTTGTGTGGAATATATTTAGTAAATATATTCCATTTTGTTCCCCTTCCCAGGGGCTTTGTTTCCAATTAACCTGGGAGACAAAACTTGTTGTTTTCCTCTCAAAATCGTCGACTGAACTTCTCTTCAGAAATGGAGGCACCTCAGGCTGTCAGGAAGCCTTCCCTGTTCAGGGACTGCACGAGGTGCAAAAAGAAATTGGTTTACAACAAAGACCCCCACGATGGCCATTATGGCCTATGAGCCATTTCATTGTGTAGTCCCTCCACCTCACTTTGGTCCTTTATGGCCCCAGCCAATGAGGTGGCAGGGCTTAAGCTCCGCCCCCGGCAGCCATCTTTAGATTTTTCACCGCAGTCTAACAGACACAGGGAATCGTCAAGCTCTCTGAGCTTTTTTCAAATTCTTTCTACTTTTGTGTGGAATATATTTAGTAAATATATTCCATTTTGTTCCCCTTCCCAGGGGCTTTGTTTCCAATTAACCTGGGAGACAAAACTTGTTGTTTTCCTCTCAAAATCGTCGACTGAACTTCTCTTCAGAAATGGAGGCACCTCAGGCTGTCAGGAAGCCTTCCCTGTTCAGGGACTGCACGAGGTGCAAAAAGAAATTGGTTTACAACAAAGACCCCCACGAGCATTGCATTTATTGTCTGTACCCACATGACATTAAAAAATGCGAGATTTGTAGAACTTTTTCCACCAAGACCCTTCATGACAGGCATAGAAGACTCCTTTCTTACCTGGAATCCAGGGATCAATCTTCGGACGAAGAGTCTGTCAGAACAGCTCCTGTCCAATCCAGCACTCCATCTGAGAGACAAACTTCTAAGAGAAGGGCCTCTTCAGTGGAAAGGAGTTCAACTCCCAAGTACAAAAAGAGGAAGCTGGAATTGATACCCTTCCTGCCTCCAGTTGACTTACCAAGCCAGAAGAAGTCTGCAAAATCTGCCTCCAGAGGTAAGGAGGAGTTTGCAAAAAACGGGGGGGGGGGGCAGTCGTCGGCGGGGAATCCGCCCACGAATGAAGGGAAAGGTAAAGGCCCGTCATCGGCCATACCGTCGACGAAACCAGCAACGACGACGACCACGCTTAAGACATCGTCGACAATAAGATCATCGTCATCGGACACGTCGACCGCGAAGCAATCGTCGACGAGCAAACACCACTCGTCCACGAAGCATTCATCCATGACGCAGTCGTCCACGAAACGCATTCCACATTCGTCAACGAAGCTCTCGTCGACGGCGAAGCCCTCGTCGACGGGAAAAGCTCAGTCGTCGACGGGAAAATCTCAGCCGTCGCCGGCGAAGCCCTCGTCGACGGGAAAATCTCAGTCGTCAACGAAATCTCATACGGGATGTTTGTTGAAGAAGATAGCACCGCAAATTACGGAGGAATTGCGGCCTTCCACATTTGAAACTCCTGTCATTGAAAGCAATGTCATTGAGAAGAATACTGAAACTGAACCACTGGTACAGCAATTTTCACCTTTGGGTCACATGACAGAGCTTCCGGATGTAATTCTTCAGGAAGAATTCTCTGATGCGGAAGTGATGGAAGAGTCCACCGGTCCCTTACCTAAACAATACAGCCCTCCTTGGCAACCGTCCACGGGAGAATCCGAATACCCTCATGACCCGATACTCATGTTATCCGTTCAGAGGATTGTAGAAGAATTTTACAGGCGGCAAAAGGAGAAGCAAATTCCGATTGATCCCATAGAACCAGGAATTATTCCTAGAGAGTCTTCTCCGATTCCAGGCACATCTGGTTGTTCTCCTCACAGGAGTAGACCGCAAAAACGGATGGGATCACCGGAACCTGCTCGAAGACCAAGGAGCAGCACCCACAGTGCTTCACCTACAAGAGTCCCGTCGCCACAGTCATCGCGCAGACCGCGATCTCCGGATGTGGACCCCACTATGGTACCGTCCACCATTTCGGTATCAGACTGGCAGGAGGATCTTTTTAGAGAATTCTCGGAACCAGAAGAAGGAGAAATAACACAGGAGCCAGACGCATCCAGTGAGTGGGATGACTACGTAGTCGAGAAGCCAAGGAGGAGAGACTCGCCGGGCAAGGCCTCATCGCCGGATGATCTCGTCTCTTTCCACACCATTATAGGTAAAGCCGCAGAATTGTTTAAAATTCAGGTTTCTTCTGAGGAAAGGAAATCAGTGCTCTATGAGCACAGGGACAAACGAAGGAGGACAGTTACCACAATTCCTCTCCTCGATACCATCTAGGATTCCGGATCCAAGATCCTATCCACACCCTTATCGACTCCGGCGCTGGTGTCCAGGCCAGAAAAGAAATATAAAGCTCCGGATTCGGCACCTCTTTGTTTGAGAGGTCATACGAAACCAGACTCGGTTATCACAGTGGCGGCCAGAAAGAAACTCGCCAACCCCTCCTCACCGTTGTCGGCACCACCGGATAAGGACGGACGTAAACTGGAAGCCATGGGCAGGAAAGTATCATCTTCTGCATCACTTATAGCTGGCCAAGTTATTACAGTCCAGACAGACAACACGACCTCCATGCACTATACAAACAAGCAGGGAGGCACGAGGTCACAGATCCTGTCGCAAGAAGCCCAACAGCTTTGGGCATGGGCCTTGCACTACGGGGTGCAGATCAGGGCAGAGCATCTTCCAGGAGTGGACAATGTCCTAGCGGACAGGCTAAGCAGAGAATACTCAGCGTCCCACGAGTGGGAGCTGGACGAAAAGGAAACCCAACGGATATTTGCCTTATGGGGCCATCCGCAGATCGACCTTTTTGCCACCAGGAACAACAAAAAATGCAAGAGATTTGCTTCAAGGTACCCGGAGCACCAATCACTGGGAGACGCGTTCTCAGTGAATTGGTCGGGGAAGTTCCTCTATGCCTTCCCACCCATTCCCCTCATGTCGAGGGTACTTCGCAGGGTAAAAGAACAGGATTCTAATTGCACCGGATTGGGCACGGCAAGTCTGGTACCCGACGCTGAGGCACCTATCCTGTCAACCCCCGATTCGTCTCAAGACGCATCAATATCTACTGACGCAACAGAACCGCAAGGTCCTCCACCACGACCCGAGGAGCCTGCCTCTCAAAGCATGGTTCCTGAGCAGAGCAAACTGATGCACCTAAAGTTACCATCGGAATGCTGGGATATCATCAGGGCCGCTAGAGCCCCGTCCACGCAAGTCACCTACACCAGGAAATGGACCAGGTTTTCCAAATGGTGCGAGACCTCTGCAATCGATCCCCTCACGGCCTCGGTTAATCAGATTCTGCCCTACTTGTTGCACCTGGCTAAGTCAGGGCTCTCACTGTCCTCTATCAAGGTCCATCTGTCAGCCATAGCGGCTTACACAGTAACCGCGGAGACGCAAACCTTACTTTCCTTACCAGCGGTTAAAATCTTCCTGAAAGGACTGATGCGTACTTATCCGCCTACACCTACACCAGTTCCGGAATGGAGCCTCAACACCGTCTTAACAGCCCTCATGCAACCTCCCTTCGAACCCATTCACAGATGCGAAATGAAATTCTTGTCCTGGAAGACATCTTTCCTGATAGCCATCACATCAGCCAGAAGGATCAGTGAGTTACAAGCTTTGTCTTCTGAACCCCAGTTTACTTTGTTCCAGAAGGACCGCGTCATCTTAAGGCCTCACCCGAAGTTCCTCCCCAAGGTACTTTCGGAGATGTCGTTCACTGAGCGCATTGTTTTACCAACCTTCTTCCAGAATCACGCTTCTGAAGCGGAAAGAACATTACATTCTCTAGACGTTGCTAGAGTGTTGAAGTTTTACTTGCAAAGAACCAAGGAGTTCCGCTCCTCAAACCGGCTATTCATTTCTTTCTCTGGCCGTACCAAGGGTCAGCATATATCTAAACAAAGTCTGGCACGCTGGGTATCGTCCTGCATCACCCACTGCCATCAGTTGAAAGGCGACCCTTTAACTAGACCGCCGTCTGCGCACTCCACCAGAGGAAGGGCGGCGTCAACAGCATTCCACGTAGGGGTGGCATTGAAGGACATATGCAGAGCCGCCACGTGGAGCACTCTGCATACTTTCGCCAAACACTACTGCCTGGCTGAAGATACCAGCAAAGAAGCTGCAGTTGGACAGGCAGTGCTCCGCCATCTCTTTGTATAAGGTAGGACCAGCCTCTTTTCCCACCTTTCCCGAAGTATGTAACCGTTGTGTTGCTGCATGGTAAAGGTTTGATCAGAAATATGTTTTTTCTGTATTTATGCATATATATATATATATATAAAATGGTGGCATGTTTTAACTGCTTGGTATTCTATTCAAGCATCTGAATCTATGAAAGATCCAATGCTGGAGAAGTCTTAGTTACTTACCTGTAACTGTATTTCTCCAGCATTGGTATCTTTCATAGATTCACATGCGCCCGCCCGCCTCCCCTGAGAGGCTGCTTCTAGGCTCGGCATCCATCATACTGTAATCTCTACGGTTCAAAATCTAAAGATGGCTGCCGGGGGCGGAGCTTAAGCCCTGCCACCTCATTGGCTGGGGCCATAAAGGACCAAAGTGAGGTGGAGGGACTACACAATGAAATGGCTCATAGGCCATAATGGGCTATGTACATGCACTGCTAGGTAGCAATGTGTATATATTGTTTTTAAAAAAAATTTATTATTAAATTTATCACCGAGAATTCCCAGTCTGACGACGGGGAATATTCAAGCATGTGAATCTATGAAAGATACCAATGCTGGAGAAATACAGTTACAGGTAAGTAACTAAGACTTTCTGGTTAGAGGTTCGCTCCAAAATTAAAGAGATCACAGGCACCCTCCTCTGCATTGACCCAGGGGTCTTACTACTGGCCGATGTCCCCGACGATGGGTCCTTTCCAATGTCAGGGACCAGAGCCAAACTAACCTCCCAACTGCTCATGGTAGCCCGAATTACCAGAGCACGCTTCTGGAAGTTAGTGGAGGGTCCACATATCTCCTATTGGTGGGTGAAGTTGTGGGAACTACTGGGAATGGAAAAACTCACAGCATCAGTGGATGGAAGGTTGCCCAAATTCTCACGTATATTGGTGCCCTTTTTGGAATACATTGTTCTTGAAGCACCTCACGAAGCCATGACTCCATGAATCGGATCCCAATGGCTGAGCCCTTCATCATGCTCAAGTGAAAGACTGTACTGTAGGCAATGTGTTACTTTCTGGTGTTTCCCCTTTTTTTCTCCTTTTCTTTCCACTCTTCCCTCTTGCTCATCTCTTCTATCGTCTCTCTTCTTTACCTCTCTCCCTCCAGTTCCTCCCAATGATTGTACAGCTGTATGAAGCATAACAGTTATTCAATTACAAAACCGAAATTCTGATGCCAAACTGTTTTCTTCGAATTCCATATGAAGTTATTTTTGTGCTATGCTCATCGGAGTTTCAATAAAATATATGTTATCAAAAAAAACATAAGGGTGTTGTTTATTTTTAATGAAACGTTATTTGGACAGGGAAATCATTATATGGATAACCTCTGATTGTCTAGAGCCCATGATTTATGCATACAGAATAAAACCTAAAACCTTAAAACCTAAATTTAGAAGTGAAATAGGCCTGCAGTTTGCAGGATTTCATTTTTATTTAGGGATGACTGTTGTTGTCATGTGGTACGCTCCAAGGATGATGGCTGTGTTCTATGTTTATTCTTAGCAAAACAAAGAGCATAATTAGGCTTCTGAAGACTTTACAGACCATTTGAGGCAGAAAGAGCGCTGGAAAACCTGGTGACGGACATTTCCGTGATACTGTGGGTGAGATAACCAATAAGGGGGGGGGGCATCCATAGTTTACTAGCAGAATACTGCAACTGCAGAGCAGACTGTAGGGCAAAGCTAATGCCTCAAAATGCTTTCAGGGTGCAATATTTGTGATCAGATTGCCCAACTGGACCGTCTAATCCTAGTAGAGCTACTTGGCTGGTCTCCTGTGTACCATACACTTGCTATTTGAAGGACAGATGGCTGAGGGCAGCGAGTCCCTGTCCCTGGAGAACAGGCTGGGTTGGCATGAGAATGACACTGAGAGCCAGAGGCTGAACTTGTATGTGTCCAATATGGCTTTGTTGTCCCATCGAGGTTTTTAATCATATATTTAAAAAGTTGCTTACCTTCACCACCCCAAGCGAATAGAACACATTTCTACAAGACATTAAGGTGGAAGAAATGGTTATATGATGTGGCCAAGTGAAGAACACCATCTTATTTGGTGTCCAATTGCTGGTTCCCTGTCTGATCGCGGCCGGTCCACCACGTTTGGTGAAACAGTAATTTTGCTGCATGGTTTGCAATATTTCTTTTCAGGGTAGTACGCTAAGCGTACATGAAATATTTTTTGGGAGAGGTGATAGGCGTCCGTGGGGGGTATGCTGGCCTGCCACATAAACAAGTGTTGCTAAAAATTGCAGCAAAACGTCAGCATGATCAGATGTCCCTGATCCTCTCTTGCTTTGCCCCACCGTAACTGAAGGAACATCTTAACCCATAATGTCCTTACTGCTTATACCTTGACAATCATGCGTGCAGGGGTTTTGCTAGGTCGGGAAAAGATCAGGGGCTAAGCTAATGTCGGGACTGGTGGGACTCGGGGCTAGCTAGCCTTTTGGTTGTAGCACCTGAGCTACATGTACCCACACATACGCTCACAAACATCTACCCCTTACTTACACCTCCACCTCAAACTTATAGATAGAGGGTGTATTGATAACATACCAGTCAATTCCAAGAAAGTGTTGGTACCTTCCAAATTGTTCTCCCTCATCATCCTTCATTACATCTGCATTTGTTTTTTATATAGTGCACACAGAGCTTGGGGGCAACAGAGTGCTGTATATGGGTGAGAGAGAACAAGATGGATAAATCTGCGACACAGTCCCGCAGCAGTGGTAATCTGGGGGCAATGGATCCTAAATCACATCGAGGAATACCCCTAAAAAGCAGTGTCTTAAGTTTGTTTCAGAAGTGCAAGAGTGTTGGAGTGGTTCTGATCGCAACAGAGATGATATTAGAATGCTGATTAGTGGCAGGAAGACTGCTTTCGGTGTCGTCCTTGTGTGCAAGTTTTACTTGCATGCTCGCGGTGGTCCAACTCCTGGAGAAGTGTGTGCTGCCAGAAGTGGTAGGTTTGCCAACAAGGTAGGTATTCGAGTGGTTGTTGCCATGTGTATGATGAAGGAGATTTTGAAGAGAATCTGACTTGGATAGGTAGCCAGTGTATGTCATGCAAATTTAAGATGATGTGGTCGAATTTCTTGGGACCAGTTACCAGGAGTGCCACAGCGTGATAGAACACCTTTTAGAGCGGCCCGGTGTCTGGTAGTGAGCCCACACAAGGAGACATTTCCCTCATCAATTTGTGCAATCACGAGGGTCTGTACTGTGTTTCAGAAGTCTTGTGGTATGGGAAAGGGCTTACTTTTGCAGAGCAGTGTGAGCTGATTCCAAGCGCTCTAAGCGCTTTTGTTAATATGCTGCTGGAAGGAGATGTTACAGTCTACAATGAACTTGAGGGATTTGGCAGAGGGGGCAAGCTGAGTCATGAACCCATCTACGGGCATGTCATTCAGCCATCTTTTGATGATTTCCTGTTTTCATGTGTGTCCAAGGAGAACGAATTCCTTTTGGTTTGGTTGAGCTTTAGTTATGTTCTTGTCATTGAAATTTGAATATTGGCAAGACATTTCTGTAGGCAACTAATATCATCGTAGAAGTACTCTGAGGGACAGGTCATTTGCATATTGGTGTAGAGAGATGTTTGAATCGTTAAGGAGCGAAAGTAGTGGTTCTATGTATTGGTTGAAAATCCCTGGCGAGTGTGTTGAGCCCTGTAGATCACCGCAGAAAACCAGGCAGCAGCTGGATCAGAAGGTGCCCAACTGAACCGCTTAGTGTCTGTTTGACAGGCAAAAGGAGAACCAGTTAACAACTGTGTATGAGTAGGCCCTTCTTTGCGCATCTTTGCGCAAGAAGGCTAGTCAGTATGTGGTGGTCATCCATATCAAAGGTGGAAGAAAGGTCCAGAAGGACAAGGAGGCAAGAATGCCTGTTGCCCAGGATCTACAGAGCATCGTCAAGCACGTAGATATTAGTTTCTGTAATGTATTTGGGATGTACCCAGATTGGCAATGCCTAAGCAGGCCGCAGCAAATTATCTACTCATGGGGTTCATTTGCTACTTCCTTCTCAAAGATTGTACTAGTAAATGGGAGGCTGGCGATTGGCCGGTAGTTGGCGAGGTCCTCCTCTGGGTCCAGGGTGGGTCTTAAGGAGCAAGGGGATCAATCCTATTTTTAGGAAGATTGGGTAAATGCCTCGACTGAGCGAGGCATTAACTATTTATAGGAAAGCAGTGGAGGCAGGTCCTGTGATCTTTTTTTAATATGGCAGATGGTAGGACATTGTCACCTACAACCGTACACCTTACATCACTCATATGCCAAATTAAGAGCACAATTATAAAATTAACCATCTCCTTTAAAACATGGATTCACAATGATTGATAACTTGTATTATGTCGCCGTATAACAAAAACATTTGAGTTTTCTGTTCTCTCAAGGGTAGCTTAATCTTTGTATGCATGTAAACTGCACATTGATAACAAGTGCCTATTTTCGTTACACATACTAATTTTGGATGGGTCTTATCACATCTATGAAAATGACCAAAGATTAAACAACTCTATCCAAGTGGACAGACCAATGTTCAAAATGTTAATTTTATTAAAATGTCTATAATAAACATCAACTGTACATTTTTTGGCATCGATTCGAATAGTTTGAGTCTTGCAATTCAGACCCACAATGTCTTTCGAGGATCACCTTTGCTTGTTCAAGTGCTAAAACATAATAAGAAATAAAATAATTTAAAGATATCTGCATAGATGGAATGGTAATGACTTCACTGCTCATTTCACACACTTCTAACAAATAAATGAAAGTGAAGGAATCAGTTACTTACCTGTAATTCTGGTTCTCCAGCATTGGTATCTTTCATACGTTCACATGCTGTGAATATTCCCTATCGACAGGCTGGGAAACCTCTGCAACATAGAGCAGTTTAAACTGAACACTTTCAGTCACTTTTGTGGTCCATCATAGTCATTTTGGGTCATACTGCTCACATCCAAAAGGAACAGCTCCTTTAGCTCCCCCCGTCGGCTATCTTCAGATTTGGCAGCGCACGTGAGTTGCAATAAGAACCAAAAGACGAGCCATGCGGGCTAGGTGGGAGGGTCGCATGTGAATCTATGAAGGTTAACAATGCTGGAGAACCAGAGTTACAGGTAAGTAGCATATTCCTTCTCGAGCATTGGATCTTTCATAGATTCACACGCTGTGAATAGAATACAAAGCAGTATTTTAACACCACCCATGGTCGGAGGCAAGCTTCCAGCATAACTTGCCACTGGAGGCTTACCCACCCCATGGAAAAAGGTTCAGCAGAACCGATTGGCCAACTCTAGACTCTTCTGCAGAATGTCTGTAGACACAGTAGAACCTGGTGAATGTATGCACCAATCTCCAGGTGGTGCTGCACGGCATATGTCACGCAGTGGAATTCTGGAGAGGAAAGCAGTGGTTGCAGCTACTGCTCTGGTAGAGTGAGCTCGGGGCCTGCCGGGAAGCGGTCTGCCGGCTTGCTGATGGCAGAATGAGATAAAGGCAGAAATCCATCTTGCAATGGAGGACTTTGAGAAAGCCTTCCCAGGCCCAGAAGGTCCAAATGAAACAAACAGTTGATCTGTTGTACAGAAGGACTTAGTGCGTGCTGCATCGTACTTGAGAGCGTGCACCACATCCAGTGTGTGCAGTGTTCGCTCTGCTGGAGATGTTTGTGTGCCAAATAATACAGGCAGAACTGCCTGCTGATTTAAATGGAAGGCAGATGGCACCTTTGGCATGAATGTTGAGTCAGTACGTAGGACAGCCGTGTCCTTGTGAAACATCAAATAGGGCAGTTTAACAGAAAACACCTGGATCTTCCCACTCGCCTGGCCAAAGTTATGTCCACCAAGAACGTTGTTTTCCAAGAAAGATGCTTGATAGATGCTTGATGCATGGGTTCAAACAGTGGTTTCATGAGTCTTGTGAGTAGCACATTGAGCTCCCATGCTGGAGCTGGGTAACAGACAGGTGGGAAAGACCGGAACAGCCCACACAAAAACTCCTTCACCAGCCGGTGAGAGCACAGGGAGGGTGCCCCTGCAGTGCGGTTGAACCTGGAGATCTCTGCTAGGTGCATGTTAATGTAGGAATGCGTTAAACCAGACTGAGCCAGGGACAACAGGTATGGCAACAAAGCTTCCGACGGATGGTCTGAGGTTGCAGTCGTTTGTTTTTGCACTATACTTGAAAACGTTTCCACCTGCTCATGTAGCATTTCAAGGTGTCTTGCGTAAGGGACAGAGCACTGAATTCTAGGAACACAGGAGCCAGGCCTTCAGATTGAGGGGCCAGGTTGTGATGCCGTACCGCTCCCTGATTCCTGGACAGGAGTGACTGGTGTGGGTGCAACTTGATCTGTGTTGCTGACGAGAGAGCAAGGAGGTCCGAGTACCAAAACTGCCTCAGCCATGCCGGGGCCACTAATATCAGTTTGCACTGATACGGTCTGAAGGTGTGGAGGACTCGAGGCACCAGAGGAATCTGGGGGACAGCATCTCCGGATGGGGGAAGCGGCTGGCAAAGGTCTTGCAGCAACTGTTTTCATGGGAGGCAAAGAGGTCGATCTCTGGGGCGCTCCATGTTTGAAACAAGAAGTGAAGCTGGTCGTTGTGCAGTTCCCACTTGTGGCAAAAGTGTAACTCCCCACTGAGGGATTCCGCCAGTGTTCTGAATTACTGGTCGATGAAGGGGAATGAGAAACACGCCCTGCTGTAGAGCCCAATGCCACAGGGCTTGGGCCTCCCTGGAAAGCTGCGAGGACCTTGTTCCTCCTTGTTTGCGAACATAAAACAAACATCGATGCCGTGTTGTCGGTATAAATTCGTACCACCTTCCCCTCTTCAGGGGCCAAAAAATTGCTTGTAGCTCTAGCAGGTTGACGTGCTGGCTCTTTTCCCCCCTCTGACCAAAGGCCCCTGAGTGCGCTGGTCCTGACAGTGGGCCCTCGAATGAAGCAGCCATTGTCACAGTGGCCTGATGGTCTGGCAAACCTGAAGGGGGTGCCCTGCACCAGATGTTCCCTCACTGACCACCAGCGAAGGCTCTTTTGAAAACCGGTGCTAGAGCAATGTGGTTGTCCCAGGACCCTGACGCTTGGATCATTTGGGCATCCAAGAATTCCTACACCGGTCTCATGTGTAACCAACAGTTGATGATCAACAGGATCCATGATGACATCCCCAGTAGGGATTTGTAGTTGCAAACTGGCATTACCCGGGCGCTGTTGAGACAGCGCACCTTGTGCAGAAGAGCTGCCATCCTTTTCTCTGAGTGTCTGGCGGTGCAGGATTGGGTGTCGAGCCTTGCTCCAAGATAGAGTGCCTGTTGAGATGGAACCTGGCATGACTTGGGGAAGTTGGTGGAGAAACCCAGTTCCTGTAGACACTGTATGGTGGTGGCACTCTTACTAACCAGTCGTCCAGATATGGGTAGAGGTGAACGCCCCTCCGCCGCAGGTGAGCCACCACTGGCGCAAGGCATTTGGTGAACACCCGTGGAGCAGCCCGAAGGCCTAATGGAAGGGCCTTGAACTGATAGTGTACTCCTGCCACCACGAAGCGTAGGTAGCACCAGTGTGAGAGGCGAATAGAGATATGAAAGTAGGCGTCCTCGGACACCAAGAGATCTCCTTGCTGTAGCTGGGATATCTGCTGTAGCATTACCATGCAGAACATTTGCGCCTTTAGGAACTAGATGAGCACCCTCAGATCTAATATGGGCCTGGATCCCCCTGACTTGTTGTGCAGAGACCTATTCCATAGCAGGAAGTAGCAGGAGTCTACTCCTGTGCCCAGCTCGTCCTTGGGAACCTTTTCCACTGCACCCTTCTGCTGCAGAGCTTGCACTTTCTGAAGCAAGAGGTGTCGCAACTTCTCAGGTTTGTATGCAGGAGGAATGTCCGGTGGATAGTCCATGAACTCCAGCGAGTGGCCCTGCTGCAGGAGGGATAGCCCCCATTCGTCAGTCATGATATGTGTCTATTCTTCTATGAACCTTGGCAGACGTCCTCCCACAGGGGTGCTGAAGTGGGAGGACTTGGCCGTGGACTGGTCATGCTTTGTTTGCCGGACTGGCCCATAGACTGGGAAGAGCCACATCATCGCTGAAAACCCCTACAGTACTAGGACTTTTCCCTGTACTGGTTCCCTGATGAGTATGAGGTTTTGTAGGAGGAGGAAGACTGGTACATGGTGCAGTTATACCGCAAGGTCCTGCCATAGCACACTTTTCTTGAACAAAAGGACTGGCACCTCTGCTGTAGTGTGCCCAAGGCGTGAGCGGTTTCCTGTCTGTCTTTATGAACTGTAAGGCCTCATCCATCTTCTTTCCAAAAAGGGCAGATCCGTCAAAGGGCATAGCCACAACCCTGGACTGGAAATCGGGTCAAACATCTGTGGCCTTGAGCCAACCATGCCTCCCCTCTGTCCTCATCTTACTCGATCTCTCTCCTGCCTTTGACAGGGTCAACCATGCCATCCTACTCAACCGCCTCCGTGATAACCTGGGTATCACTGATCAGACCCTGGCCTGGTTGACCTCTTTCCTCTCCGACCGACACTCCCAGGTCCAACGTGGGTCCTTCCTTTCCTCCATCTCACTCTCCAGCTGTGGTGTTCCCCAGGGGTCTAACCTCGCTCCCTGGCTCTTCAATCAATACCTGGCACCCCTCGCCCACCACATTGCTGCTCTTTGTTCCAACTGTCAGTGCTATCAAATGACACCCAACTTGTTTTCAGGCTCCCCTCTGTCACCGCCTCTCCATCTCTCATCTCTGACTGTCTGCAATCCAGGAGTGGTGTGCCGCAAAAGACCTCTGCCTCAATGCCAGTAAGACAGAGATCCTTCTCATCGCACTCCTGCACCTTCCTTTCCTGTCACTCTCTGGCCGGCCTCCCGTGGCCCTCTCCCTGCTCCCACCTGTGAGGCTTTGACTCCACGCTTTCCTTTTCTCCTTACATCTCTGACGTCTCTAAGAAGTCACACTACCAACTGCACCTCCAGAGGGGTATTCTTCCTTTCTTCTCCTTCTCCCAGAATCTCACTATCTCTAGAGCTTTGGTTCTCTCTAGGCTGGACTACTGCAACTGTCTTTTTCTAAATCTACCTGCCTCAAGCTCTGCCCCTTGCAACTTATCCAGAACAGGACTGCAAGACTTGTCATTGGCCTCAAGCCCAGGGATCGTATCTCTCCAGCCTTGAAATCTCTACATTGGCTCCCAGTGGCTGCAAGGATTAAAATCAAGACCCTCTGCATTGTCCACAAGGCCTTCTGGGGCCTGGGCCTCAATAACTTCAACTGTCCCCCCGGAAATACCTTCCTACTCGAGCTGTTCGCTTCTCTACCGCCAACACCCTCAGGGTGAGTCGCTTCTCCAAGCAACGATTTGGCGGTAGATCTCGGTCTTCGGCTGGCGCCTCCCTCTGGAACAGCCTCCCTGCCCCTCTAAAGCTTGAGGAGAACAATCTTTGGTTCCGGAAGCACCTCAAGACCTTCTTCTTTGCTTCCACCTTCTCTCTTCCTCTCCCCAACTAATCTCTGTCTGTCTGTTTCTGCACTGGGCTCCTGGCTACACTCTGTACTCAGGCCCAGATACCAGTCCACCCACATGCACTGCATCCCGGAATCACTTGAACTTGGTTCTGTATCTGCAACTCTACAGTCCCCTTAACTGCACTTATCAGACACCCGCTGTCTACGTTTAATTATTGCACTTACCAACTTGATGGCCGCACTACCTTTTGTTGTTTCATCACATGTTCAGCACTTTCCACTCCTCTTCGCCTTGCACTTTCCCCCTTCCCTCTCCCCTGCACTTGCATGTTCTCAATATCACTGGGCCTAGTAAGGTTGTTGTTTTTTTCCTCCCTTGTACCCCTCTCTTTACCTCGTCACGCCCTGAAACACTTGTTTATGGGTGCATTATAAATAAACTATCATACCATACATAGGACTGCTCCAATCGCTAGCTGGCGAAACCTAGTGTCAGCAATGTCCACGGAGACCATAATGGCATAGTCTGACGCAAACTCGCCTTCATGGAAGATGTCAAAGGCCTCTTGCTTTTTGTAATCCGGCAGGAACTACAGCAAGAGACCCAACTTGTACCACAGCTCGCGATTGTAATGTGCGAGTGTTAGGAAAGATTTAATAATTGTATGTAATTTTCCCTCCATGTGTACACCCCCAAACATTTTGCTGCTGTTTAGACACCATAGACTAACTTTGCCAGAGAAGCACAGCCTTCAGCTGCACTCCTCTGGGCTTTCGCACACTTTTAATGCGGAAACTGACAGGCCCTGAAGGCAGTCAGTACTGGGAGACTTGGTTTCCCTTAGTCCTTTTCCAATGTTGCAACTTTTCTGCAACATGTAACAATTACACAATGTACCTTCCGGGACAGTGTACTTGGGTCTGTAGTCATATTCCAAAGGCCCTAGACACTCCTGATGGATTTTTTGTGAAATGTGCAGATGCGTCATGGACAGGGCTGGTGGCAGCTATATGTTCGCATTATTATTATTATTTTTTCTTTTTTAAATTTGGTTTTATTAGTTTTGAAAGAATAAAAAAGGAAACATTTCACATTATATAATACACCTTTGTTAGCGTGTGGTAGCTTAACAGAAACAGAACATATTATATCATTTCACTTTCTTAGCTTAACATTGGTTCCATATTTCTGGGTGTATCACATTGACTATTAACCTTTACCTACACCCACCCCCTCCTTGCATTAGCACACATCCATCATATGAGCGTTATTGTAGCGTGGGAGCTACAAATCCACAGTGAACATAGTTACATTGTCTGGTCGCTCTGTTGGCACTTAATATGAGTTTCCTTCCGTGGTGATTTATTGGGTTTGAGAATCGGAGGTTGTTGCGAGGTATTTATTTTTGAAGTCCATCCATAAAGCTTTGCATTGTGCAGCTTTTATCATTTAAGGAGGCAGTAATTGTTTCCATCGAATAAATGTTTGAGGCTAAGTTGATCCATTCATTCTTTCTCGGAACTGTTGTGGATTTCCATTTGATCACTAATAAGGCCCGAGCGCCAACAATAGGTGGGGGGTTAGACCTTTCACTCTGATCCAGTCATCTTTGTCTCTTTCTAGGCTAAATAGTATTAAATAGTGGTCGGCGTCCCTTTGAATACCATCTATTTCTTTGATCCACCCTACGACCTCGTCCCAGAACACTTTGATGTGCGGGCAACCCCACCACATATGCCAGTAATTAGCTATTTCTCCACATTTTCTCCAGCATCTTGGGCTCATTGTTTGGGACATTTTGGAGAGTCTGAGGGGGTTGTATTGCTACCTGTGTAAGAGCTTAATGGCGTGGAGTTTGTATTGACTGGATATGGAGGTTTTGGATGCAGCTCTACACATTATTTCCCATTGGTCAGGATGAATTTCTTCTCCAATATCTTTTTCCCATCTAGCTCTCAGGGGGTCCGTGGATCCATCTCCTGCCGCTATTAACTCTTGGTACATAGCAGATATGAGGCCTTTTATATCGGATTTAGAGTCTAAGAGTCTCTCGAATGGGGTAAGGTCTCTTAAGTTTGTCTCTCCATTCTGGCTTCGTTAGCACACCTTTTAGTTGGATATACTGGAATGTGGATAGAGTGCCTATACCCAATGCCTCCGTCAGATCTGGCAGAGTGATGAACAAATCTTTTCTCTGCAACTGCCCCACCCTTTCTAGGCCCGCCTCATACCATGATTGGAAGCTCCCCACGTTGGGAATGTGATTGTTTATGCCAGGTGACCTTAAGTGGCTGAGCGGGGATGGCCAGGTAGTGATTTTGCGCATTTCCTTGCCTATTCACCATATACTCCATATGGTGCTCAATATGGGGTGGCCTTTGATTTTCCTTTGTACCCTTTTATGTGGGGTCCATAGCCATTCCGATACTGTAGCTGGGGACAGGTAATAGTTGTCTATTTGCACCCATTGGAGGTTTTTACGATCCCTAAGGTGTGGAATTAGGATACGCAACTGGGCGGCTTTGTAGTAAGTTCTCAGGTCAGGGAGCCCCACTCCTCCCTTATCTTTGGGAAGTGTTAACGTATTGTATGGAATTCTCGCTTTCTTCACCTGCCAGATGAATCGCATCATAATCTTTTTGGCTTCCATAAAGAACCCTTTCGGTATCTCAACTGGTAACATTTAGAAGGGGTACAGGAATTGGGGGAGGCATACCATTTTGACAGCATTAATTTGCCCTAGCCAGGATATCGTGAGTTTATTTCATTTTTTTAGATCAGCTGCGAATCGCCGGAGAAGTAGGGGGAAATTGGCTTCTTATAGGTCATTCAGGGTGTTGGTGATCTGTATGCCCAGGTATTGCAATGTGGTGTGTTCCAGCTTAAGGCTTAGAGGGAGGAACTTGGCGTCGTTCTCTTCAGCAGATCCCTAGAGAGGGAACAGTATGGACTTGGTTCTATTTACTTTGAACCCAGAGAATCGGCCATATTCGTCTATTAGGTTAAGGGCATGGGGGATGGATTGTAAAGGATTAGTTATGTGCAAGAGAATGTTGTCTCTGTAGAGTGCTACTTTATATTCCTTTGTCCCTAGTCGAATTCCCTCTATTTTAGGGTCAGCTCTCATTTTTTGTGCTAGGGGTTCTAAGGAGAGTGCAAATAGAATCGCAGAGAGGGGGCATCCCTGCCTAGTCCCTCGTTTCAGTTTAAACCATCAGGAGTATTCTCCGTTTACAAATATCGACGCCTTGGGGGATGTGTACATCGCTCGTATTCCATCTCGAATTCTCGGGCCTATTCAAACCTTCTGTGGGACTGCTCCCAGAAATTCCCACTCTACCCTATCAAAGGCTTTCTCTGCATCGATTGATAAAAGGGAAGGATCGCCGGGGAGACTATGAGCTGCGTGGATGAGGTGTAGTGTTTTGCACATGGTATCGGCTCCCTGTCTCCCCAGAATAAACCCGACCTGGTCAGGGTGACTCAAGGGGGGCATTAGTGTTTCCAGTCTTGCAGCCAATACTCTGGCATAGATTTTGGCATTGAGGTTAAGGAGGGAAAAGTGTTTGGGGTCTCTCCCATCTTTGGGGATCACTGTTATCAGTGCTCTTTTGAAATAATCTGGTGCCACCCCCGTCTCTATTATCTTGTTGAATAGTTCTGTTAAAAAAAGGTGTTAGTTGCTTAGTAAAGGTTTTATAGAAGCCGGCGGTGTAACTGTCTTCCCCAGGACATTTACCCAACGTTAACCTTTTGATTGCATCTTGGATTTCCTGTTCAGCGATTGGGGAGTCAAGGAGCTCGGCTTCATCGTGCGTTATTGTGGGCATGGTGATTGAAGATAGATAGGAGTTTGTGTCTAATTGGCCGGAAGTTATTTCAGAGGTATATAAGTTCTCGTAGAAATTGGCAAAGCACTCTGGGATAGAGCGGGGAGGGTGAGCCGAGGGGGTGGAGTCCTCTATTATTTCCTTTACCTTGCGTTCCGCTCTTTGCTCCCTAAGTCTGGCGGCTAATAGTGCATCAGCCTTGTCTCCCTTTTGCGTAGAATTTCTGTTTGAGAAACTGCAATTTACAATCTACTTGTTCGTGTTCCAACAGCCGTAGTTCCTCCCTTTTTCGTAGGGCTGCTTTCATTTTATCAGGGTCCACCTCAGAGTCTTTTCTTACCTCTCCCTCTAGTTGGCGTATTTCAGCTCGTAATCTGTGTTCTATGATCTTTCGCTCCCTTTTCTTAGAGGACCCCTCTCGTATTAAAATGCCTCTCCATGTGGCCTTCCCAGCCTCCCAGATTATTTGTTAGGAAACTTCCCCATTGTTATTCGTTTTAAAGTATTCATCAATTTCGGTCTCCATTTCAGCTTTGAAAATCGCATCTTTCCAGAGGGTCTCGTTGCACCGCCAGATCCCTCCTGTAACAGGTAAGTCTGCCCAGTTGATAACTACTAGTACCATGTCATGATCCGACCATGTTATCAGGGTGATGTCTGAGTAGTGTGTGGTGCTTGTGAGATCGGTTGTGAGAAATATATAGTCAATACGTGTGAATGTGTTGTGGGGGTTTGAATAGAAGGTGTATCCGCTTTCGCTGGGGTGTAAGACTCTCCACACATCTTTCATTTCATACAGTTCCATTATTTCAGACAGTTCGGTGCGATCTCCCCTATATTGGTTTCTCGTTTCAGGTTTACCTGGTTTCCAGTCTTTGGACGGATCAGCCCATTGGTTAAAGTAACCTCCCAGGATGATATGTCCTGCAGCTTCTAACATTATTTTAGGGATCGTTTTCTCAAGGAATGCGGCCAGTCCAGTGTTGGGCGAGTATACAGTGGCAATTGTTACTTGTACTTTCACAATTTTTCCCGTCATCAGGAGAGCACAACCTCCCACATCGGACCATGTCTTATCCACTTCAAATTTAATTCCCTTCTTGAGTAAGATTCCGACACCTCCCTTCCTAAGTGGAGCTGAACCCCAAAACTCCAGGCCCCCACACCTCCCCAGAATGCTTCACTCCTCTCCCTTGGCAAACTTTGTCTCCTGCAGGAGAAGGATGTCAGTATTGGATCTGCGAAATTCCCTAAGCACCAGTGACCTCTTAGTTGGTGAGTTCAAGCCCTTCACATTGATGGCCCCCACTCTGAGGGAGTTCTTCTCTTTGGGCTCATCTGATGATGCCATCGTTGGTTATTTTTGGGAAGTTGCTCACTTTCAGCAGCCAGACAATTATTCGCTCTCCCAGTCCCACATTATCTTTGGTATTTCGGATTAGTTCAGATGGTGCTACTACCTTTCCCAAGTTTCTATCCCCCTTTCCCTCCCCCTCGCCCTCCCTTCCCTTCCCTTCCCTTCACTTCCCTTCCTGAGTTGATGGTGTTCGAGTGAACCCAGGAACTGAGGATGCAACATTTGCAGCCTTTGAGAGCGTCCGGCTCGGATTTGATGAAAGTGTTCAGTCCAGTGTCGGACCACCAGTGGGGACCGTTGCCTCACGGTCCCAATCAAGTATACCATCTCAATAGAAAATTGAGCCCCTTTCCTGTCCCCCCCCCCCCCCCCAACATCATATATTTCAAAAGTAACGATAAAAAACATACAAAGGTGTAACATTACGTGCATTCTCTGGCCCTTTCTT
The DNA here is from genome assembly GCF_040938575.1 of Ambystoma mexicanum. NCBI lineage: Eukaryota > Metazoa > Chordata > Amphibia > Caudata > Ambystomatidae > Ambystoma > Ambystoma mexicanum. Next base: position 1,375,846,140 of record NC_090934.1, read on the forward strand.
TGGAAGTTTGTTTCCCCACTTACTTCAGGGGGGAGCTCTGCGGTCGGCTGCCCCCATGTCAACTGCGTTCCTGGCTCTCAGTCCCAGTGGGGGTCTGTTTCGGGTATTTCAGCCATGGATTTCGATGCGGTTCGTGAGACGAGACTCGCCTTCATTTTCCGCTTTCGGGCGGATTGTTAGGGCGCCTATATTTTCTCAATCCGTTCACTCTTTCTCCTAGGGCCCTGGAGCTCCCATTGTATTCCAGCCCGCTCGGTTTCACCCCCTTCGCCGTCTCTTGGGCCTGTTCCGAGAATGTCCGCAATGCAGTCTTTGATCTCCTCCTCGGATCGCAGGGTTATTTTCCTGCTTCTGTGCTCAAAGGTGAGTGAGAAGGGGCATCCCCACCTATATCGCGTGCCCTGTTCTTTGAGCCATTTCGTCAAGGGGCTGCAGAGGCGTCTTAGCGGCAGCGTGAGTGAGGATAGGTCCTGAAATATAGTAATTTGGGCACCTCACATTGTGAGTGGGCCTCCAGATCGGGCCTTCTCAAGGATCCTAGTTCTGTCTTGGTATCGATGGAATTTGGCAAGGACCGAGCATAGGCCGCCAGGGTGTCCACCTGCTCTGTGTATTCGTTCAGTTTTGGATTCGTCAATTTCTTCATCTGCCGTTAGAATTTCAATGACGTTATGTATCATGCTTTTGAAGTCCTCTTCGGTTTCACCCTCGCGTTCCGGAATTCCAAAAAAATGTAGGTTATTCCTTCTTTCTCTGTTTTCTAAATCATCCATTTTCAGGCGTATCTCCTCCCTTTTTTCAATTGTTGTATCCTTATGTCCATTTGGGTTTCAAGGGTATCAATCGAGGCCTGATTGTCTCGACACCCTCCAGTCTCTCTTCAATGTTGTCCATTCTCTGGGTGATCCTGTCAATTTTACCACCTAGATTGGCTCCCATGTTTTTTATCTTGCTTAACAATGTGGCAATGTCCCCCTTAGTAGCAGCTGCCCCCGCTTCGACGGCATCCGTTGACATGGTGGCTTTGCGTTCGGGGGCTTGGGAGGATGGGGCGTAGGCGTATCTAGCTAGCCTGCTTTTTACGCTCATAGAATGGTTTTCTATGTTAGAGGAGGCACACGCCCCTGGATTGGGGGCCTTACCCTCTTTGGGTGCTGCGTAAATCGGTGATAACAGGGCAGACCCAAGTGTTCAAATCGTTATGCGATTCGGTGTGAGGCTGGTGGGGGATTCAATAGGTGGTCTGCAGTGTCAGTTGGCTTTTCATCCGAGGGGTTCACCTGGAGATGCCTCTCATGGGGGCGAGGGGGTTCACAGGGTCCGAGTCCTGTTCACAGTCTGTTTAAAATTCGCCGTTTTCTGGTTGTGGTACTTGTGGGATATTGTGATTGACCGTAGGCCTAAGGTACCACAGGCAATGGGAATTATTTGACTGCTGGGATGGGGTGGGCTACGATGCTCCCGGGTGTCTGTGGGAGGCCCGGGGTGGCCTTGCGCCGTGCCGATGTGTAGTCTTTTGGGGTACACCTCTTTCCTCCTTCGTGTTGGAGCGATGTTTACTTGGTTCCTCCTAGTAAGGGGGCTTTGGCAGTCCTAGGATTGTGTCATGATTCCTGCCCCTCATGTCCCCAGCCCTCCAAGATGTCAGGCTGGATCCAGGCCACGATCACCTACATGGCCCTCGAGGGCCTCTCCATCCCTCCAAAGACCCACTTGGAGTCAGACTTGGCGCTTGTGGCACCAGACTCACTCACTCCCATAGGATAACATTGGGGATTGGACTTGTAGTGCTTTGATGGGGACAAGATGGATGCCCCCACATATTTAGGCACCCAGAACTGCATGTGCAGTCTAGTCTTTTGGGTGTGGTTCAGCCCAGAGACACCTGGGATACCCAGAGACTATTTAAGCCACGCCCAGGCTGAGAAACATGCTTTGTGTTTTCTGCACCTGCAGCGTGACACTCACCGTGTTCGGATCGGTCTCCAGTAGGCCTGCATCTTTCTTCTGCGCTCAGCTCCTGCAAGAACAAGAACACCGTTAGGAACAGCCTTACCTTGCGGCGCTTCGGCCCATCATTCATCGCTTCTTCTGTTCTGCGGGCATCTTCGGCGGTGTCATTCCCATCCCAGCATGCTGCTTTCTAAGAAAAAGGGAAAAGAACAGAAAAAAGGCATTAGTGCATTCAGCAAATCTTCGCGTTTTTTTTTAAGACTGTACGAGCTTCAAACGCTTACCTGAATCCCAGCCGCTCTGGGGGAACTCTGTCTTCGCAACTTCACATCCATCTGCAAGAGGGAAAAGACACTCCAGGTTAGGGTGGAAACATCTAGAGGCGCTGCATACCGCGCTTACTCACCGCATTTCTTCTTTATAACCGGCATCCACGCTGAAAACGTTGCGGCACCTAAAAGACACAGAAAAAGAACTCAGTTCAATACAAATACAAAAAAGGGTCGCATTGCGCATCGCGCTCTCACTCACCTTCAGCGCTACCCATTTCAGCAGCACGTCGCCATCCCCGGACGCCGGCCATCATCTAAGGAAGGAAAGGAACGAAGTTAGAGAACTACTTACCCGTCAGACTCTTGCCAGTGAAGTAACTAGGCAGCAACGAGCCCACGTCAATCAACGCGTCCCTGTGCTGAAAGCAGGACGGAGAGCACACCTTCCAAGAAAACAAGGTGAGCTGTGGATCAAAGGGAAGGGTTGGACCCCGGGGAAGAAGGGGTTCAAGCACACATAGACAATAGGGAGTAAAATTCTACCAATCCTGTGTTTCAAGCCCAGTCTCTAGTCGAGTAGACTCCAGGGAAGGGTTTGAGGTCGTAAGAGGTCAGAACAGGCTGAGTGACGTCCCCGTGGATACCAGGTGAGCATTACAGATTGAGATCCTACTCTTCTCCCAAATAACCAGCTTCATGCATGAGTCGCAGGGTTAGTATGGCGAGCTGTGTTGCTTTGGCAGTACTGCGTAGGCAGTTTCATTGGGAAAGGGCCGTGTAGTGCTCTCATTACCTTGTGCGGGGTCCAGGCTGTTCTTCACTCACAAGCTCATGCACCATGTCTTTATTAGGGGAGGGCTGGGGGGGTGTTGCGCGCCAGTGATCCAGGTGTTCAGTGGCGCTTCGTCTGCACTGTACCGGCGGGCGGCGCGTGCTATAGTGCGGGAGCCACTGCCACGTGCTCTGCAGGCGGCCACCTTTCACCCGCTCTTCAGCGCCTAGGCGGCCGTGCCGCACAGCTCTGGATGCGGATTGTGTCGCGGATGCGGGGCAGTCAGGGGCTCGGGACCCATTTTACGTGCTGGAGAGGCGTGTTGGGGGCCCTGGCAAGGCCCAAAGGGCTCTTCCACGGAGGGTCTCCAGGCAGACGATGCTAGACCCTCCGCCCCGCGGCTGGTTCACGTCAAAGGCTGCAGTCCAGTGGCCCAGGGGGGGAAGCGGGGGGGCAGGACGTCGCACACTCCCTCAGAAATCTTTGTGCACGGGAAGGTCATCCTTGGCTCCTCGGGATGAAGCTGCGTAGGCTCCACGCTCCCTGGGCTCTCTTTCTCGTCACAGGTGGGAAACTTCAGCAGTAGATTTCTCCTGCTTACACTGTCCGATTTTTATCTGGTTTTTTTGTGTGTTGGTGGGGGGGCCTTCACACGTCCGATCCACCGCTGTGCATCCGGGGGGCGCAATGTGGGGGCTCAATTCACATTTCGGACCTGCAAGGACAGAGCTCACACAGGGAGGTTGCTCATCCGTGCGCCCCCTGGTGGCCAGAGTTTTGCATTATTTTTAACCCTTTCCTGCCATGTTAACCGCGTTTGGCACGAATAGGTGGCCTGGCTCCAAAATGGCCATGCCACGATGTTCGTTGTCCTGTCCTTTGGCCATCTTGCCCCTTTTCCTTCCCCAGGTCGGGTCGACCCGGGTAAGTCCTTATTTGGACATGCAGTTTCCCACGTAACGCCAAGCTTTCGCTGGCTTCTGCATGCCTTGTGTGTTTACCTCCAGGATGTGGGCTGGGATGTCTGTCCCCAATGCACATCCTGGGTGCCAGAGAGTCTAGTGTGCTGTGAATGACTGGGACGACTGTGGTTCAGGATTGGTCCATGTATGGAGTGTGTGTTTGTGATCAGATCTCCCATTGGGTCCTCTCCATTTTGGTGTGAAGGGAACTTTGGATAAAAGGAGGCTGAAAACACCCATGCCATGTCGATCTCTGGAGTTCTCACTGAACAAAGGATAGGATCCAAGTATCCTGAAACTACGAAGCTGAGTCAAGGAACAGCTGGTGACCCATTTGGCACCCTGAGCCCCCTCTTGTCCTGTGGGACCCCTCTGCATATGGTCGTCCTAGAAGGTCTGCGAAGACGCCTTTACCCATTGGAATAGTGGGACCAACTATTCTCGGCACCTTCATCAAAACCTGCAAGTAAGCTTTCTCGGAAGTTTCCCTGGCCCAACAAGTGAACTGACCAGCTTACCCAGTTGCTTTGCTCTGTCACCGCCACCGTTTCAAGGAGGCGCTCGAAACTTGGTAAACTGCTAGCTCTGTGTCCACGGCACCCTGACACCGAATTTTGTACACTTGGCATTTCCAGGTCTGAAGTGAGACGAGTGCGCCCGGACCGGAGCATACACGGTTACTGTGTTGCCCTGCCGCGGCAACAACCCTTGCAAGTGCACTGCATTTGTGACCCTCTTGCCCATGAAGCCCGCTGCAGTGAAACCAGGTCGATTCATCCACATGGAGCGGAGAAACTGCCATCGTCCTGTTAGGGAATCCTCGCTGTATCTCAGGAACTGAATGCCACAGACGTCCTTTTTGTTGCGTTCGAACCTGCAAGTGAAGTGGACTGAACTGGCGAAGTTTGGGTCTGAGTGCGCCTGGGACCGGTGAGTACTTCCAACACTAGCCGGTGACCCCTAGCGCCAGGGCCCCTTTTTACGCACGAGTGGCCTTTGAGGGTCCCTCTCCTTTCCACTGGTAGTGCAAAGTAGCGACTCCATCCCGATCTCTGGAAATGCATCTGCCTTCAAGTGGAGGTCCTCCCTGAATAGTGGGAACTTATTCTTCATCGCCTCATCCACATTTCTGACCTGCTAGAGATGCCTGAAGAGACCCAGTTTTGCCCATTGGAACAACTGCGTGCACTTGCATTGCCTGTACTATTGAGCACAAGGCTCCTCTCTTCTTAGGGCTTGGACTGCCTCTTGGGTGTGTTGCTGATGTCGAAGGGGCCTAAAGACTATCTGCACTGTCTGTTTCCTTCCCATCTAAGTTGTCGACATATTTTGTGCATTTAACCCTTTAGACCCCAATGGTTTTGTATATACATTGTATTGATAGTGTTGTGTTGATTTACTTAGTATTGCTGTGATTCTTTTTCTATGGTCTGCGTTACAAAGGCCTTGTAATAAATGTGTTTATATTTTTGATATAAGACCTGTCTGGGAGTAATTTGTAAGTGTCCTTACTCTGTGTGCTCATTGAGGTCTTGCAGTCACGCTCACCACTCCTGAGACTTAGTCTTGACCGCCTGCCATAGCTACCTTGATTGGTCTGGCTTGTCTAGAGGTTACCCTGTTCCAAGAAACTAGTCTGGCCTAAATATCTGCCCACCAGGTCAGAGTTTAGAAATCCATCTCAACGGTGAGTATGGCCATTGCATTAGCCGCCTTGAGAGTCATGACTGCGGTGGTAACGATCTTCTTACGGAAGGCGTCAAGGCGTTTGCCTTCTCAGTTTGGGGGACAGAGCAGGATGATGAAGGGTTAGCCAAACTTTTTTCTGACAGCCGCCGAGACAACAGAGTCTGGTGTGGGTTGGGTGCAGAGGCAAGCTCTCTGGGGCTCTGTATTTTTTGTTGAGCCAGTCTTTTTTAGCGGGGGCAGTTGCGGGATGCGCCAAGATGATGAAGCCCTCCTCCCAGATGTCTTCCAACAGAGGGATAGACATGACTGATTTCCTGCGCTGCTACAACACACTCTCCTTTAGCTGCTGCTGCTCCGGCGCAAGGCCAAACAGTGTGGCTGCCCTGGACATGAGAGCATGGAAGGCCCCTACTTCATCAGGGGGTGAGTTTCTGAGAAAAACGCCATCTGTTTCCAATCAGCTGTGATGAAATCGTCGAATTCATCAGTCTGGGTTGTGTGTATGGAGACCCTGTCGTCAGGATCTGTGTCTGTTCCAATATCCGGCAGCCTCTGCGGTACTGACTGGCGCTTACCCCTTCTGGGGGGACAAGGGATGTTACCAATTTCCTTGGAAGGTCCAGGGGCCTCTGAGCGAGGTCGCCTGATCGGTTCAGTAACTGGGGCTGGAGCAGGCAGCCATTGTTGCAAGGTCGCCACCAGAGTGGTTACAGTAGATAACATGTCTAGTGACAGAGGCAGCGATGGCTCTGGTAGATCGATGACTTGAGCTGAATGTAGAGGTGGTAAACATGGTAGCTTGATCAGACATGATGGGATGAAGGAAGTCGAGGCAGTCGTCATGGTGATCCTCCAGATAGACATTTGTCAGTCCACAACAGGCGCATGCCTTCAGATGGCGTTTCCTCATGGATTCTGCCATGAGGTAGGCTCAACTGCGCAGACAAAGCTTTGTCGAACATTACCGGTGGCGGGGAACGGTCCACAGGGGTAGCACTGTCACCACCTATATATATTGTTCATAGAAAAGTTGCCAAATTGCAATTTTATTCGTAGAAAAGTTGAACAGATGATTTTTGAGGACTCCCTACACTAACGTGAGGTAAACAAATCTGAAGTTGGCCGACAGGGGAGGAGCTAAGGGAGGTGTTCCTATTGGCTGTGAGCAGCATGACCCAAAATGACTATGATAGAGCACAAAAGTGACTGAAAGTTTTCAGTTTAAGTTTAAACTGCTCTATGTCACAGAGGATTCCCAGCCTGACGATGGGGAATTTTCCAAGCATGCAAATCTATGCAAGATCCAATGCTGGAGAATTACGCCGACTCCTCAAAGTGCATACTACACTCAGTGAAACATGACATCTGCAGCCATGAGTGTCTTCTCAGCACTTTCCGTTAGCCCATTGAATTGGCCACACAATCAACCATGACAGGCCTGATTAAGGGATCTGGTGTGCTGCCGCTTTGCCATCTAACACCAATTTGGCGGAACCCACCTTCATCTCCAGCAAAGACAAATTGTCAGCAGCCTCAGAAATTACAATCCACAGGGTATTTGACAGGGACTCAAGTCACACTGATAGCCCGCAAAGCCAGACGTAAAGAAGTAACGTTTCAAGGAAACAAGCTTTTTGCTTTACTTGTTTTGCAGTAACAAAGGGAACATAGTCTTATTGCACTCCACAGTAAAAGCCTAGACCCCCAGATTTTTAGTTTGGGATGAGTGAAAAACTAAATCCACAGCAGTAGGGTGATGCCTTGTAGCAAGGTCCCCGTCCATGGCCATAGCTGAGGCAGGCTTCAGCCATACAGCCTTGGTATGGCCAGCAATGCTGACATTGAATGGGAGAAGCATTTCCTTGGGGGGGGGCGGGGTCCCTGCTTGAGAATATACGTACAGTTGCACTGGACCCGATGCATCCAAGGAGCAGGCAGTCCAAGCATCTCTGTGGCTTTAACAATGGCCATTTGAAAGGAAATCTTGGGCTTTCTGCAGGCTGTGGCCTGCATACGTTCTGCAAAGCTGTCCGCGCCACTGATGTTGTGCAAGTCAGAGGCCAAGGCGATCCATCTCATACTGCCCATAGAAGTCTTGGAGAAAGTCCTCAATCGAACCTCACTCAATGGGTTTCAACACAAAGGACTAGAATCTTCCTCATCAAATGTGACCCATCTTTGAGATCTTGAACTTAGAGTATTCATAATCGAGGTCCTGGCTACGAGTGGCTCTGTGACTGAAGCAGATCGTCCATGTGGCAAGGCTACAGTGCCAGAAGGCAAAGCCGAGTGACACTGGAGGAGAGCAGTCTCTACAACTGGAGCCAGAACAAAACTTATTGATGTTGGGTCAAGGGCCGTAGAAGTTCCTCTGCCAGCCTCAAAAGGCGCAGTGTGACCTGACTCCACAAGATGTGACAAGGCCACAGCTAGCTGCCAGCACTGGGAATCTGATGAAAAATGTCAAGTATTTTGCACCTGTATTGCTCCCTCTGATCTGGTGTGGAGGAAATGCTGAGGAAAGGTTCTTGTACCAAAGCACATGGTGATCCCACAGATGAGTCAGTGTCCCTGTAGCGGGTACGACACTGTTGCTTACTAGATCATGAAGAATGACTATTTGAAGAGTCGCTGGGGCAGTGTGACCTATTAAAGTGATGTTTCTTTCTATTTTCTTTTTTTAAAGGTATATTTATTGAAACGCCAATGAACATAATACAAGTGGCAACACATCCTATACAAGGAAAACAGCTTGTCATCAGAGTTTCAGCTCTTGTGGATATTTCACTGCTGTACTCAACTCTGCTGCATAATCATCAGAAAAGAGGGGGGGGGGGAGAGGACCGGGCTAAAGAAAGAAGGTGGGGCAACAGAGAAGAAAAAACACATACTAGCAACACAGTGCCCATTGGACAGCCTTTATCTTGATCATGGTGGGACTCCCAGTCTGGTTCGCCTTTATCAGGTCATGGGCTCGTAAAGTACTTCAAGAGCAACGGCTGACAGTACATTTGCTCCCTCCCCGCCACGTGTTCCAGAAACGGTCCCCATATACGTGAGAATTTGGGCAACATTCCCTCTGCCAGTGCTGCAAGATTCTCCATCCCCAACAGTTTCCAGACCTTCACCCACCAATAAGAAATGTGTGGGCCCACCACTACCTTCCAGAAACGAGCTTGGGTGATCCGGGCAGCCATAAGCAACTCGGAGGTCAGTTGGGCTCTAGCGCCTGTAATAGGAAAGGAAACGTTGTCAGGGACATCCCCCAGTAACAAGACCCGTGGGTCCATTGGGGGTGAAGTGCCTGCGATCTCTTTAATTTTAGAGCGAACCTCCAACCAGAATGTTTGTATTAGGGGCCACTGCCACCACATATGAGCCTGGTCTCCCCATCAGTACATTATTAATAAGTACAGATAAAAATAATTATCTTAGATTGAGCCTTAAATAATCACGCTATGCTTTACAACTATGATGAATTTATAATTAATAAATATATTGTTCACATTGTAAAATTAATAAGCGTTATTGAAAAAAATAACTTAAAATAAAGTGTTTACAAAGGACAAGGCATTATTTGGAGGGGCCCATCATTTTAGTGATATTTCTTAATGTACTGTTTTTGTTGTGTTATGGTTTAAATAAACCTTTCACAAATAAATAACACATTATCGTTATACAATCCGTATACATACAATTCATCAGTAAATTATGAATAAATACAGAGACAAATAATGATCTTAGATTGAGCCTTAAATAATCCCTCTATGCTTTAAAACTACGATGTATTTATCATTCATAAATGTATTGCTGAAATTGTAAGATTAAAAAGCGTTATTGAAAAAAATAACTTAAAATAAAGTGTTTACAAAGGGCAAGGCATTTTTTGGAAGCGCCACATAATTTTAAAATGACTCCTCTAGCAATATGATCAGTGTGAAAATCAAGGAAGGCTGTGTTCCTGCCCTCAAATGGTACCAAAACACTCCTAAGGGCAAAGTTTAGACAACATACAATGTGGTTCTGCCACCTTGCAGCCACGAGTCACTCACAGTCAATGGGGCTTTGAGGGTTAACAGTGCTTCTTTCTTGGATTGGTTGCTTTTTACTGCTTTAGTCACAGTCAAGATGCTAAGTAGTCTAGGTGCAGTGCCGGACCCGAGGGGTTGGAGCTTGTTTTAGGCAATGGCACATCTGGGAAAAGCTTCGCCAGATCTCACTGGGACCACAAGAAATCTTCAGGTGGGAGTCTTGGTGACTGCCAACCAGGCAATCGGATGGCACTAGGTGGTCAGGCACCTATTCCCCTGGTCCTCTCTAGACCCTCCTTAAACATCTTCTGTGCTTCATGCTCTATCTTCTCACTCCATTTCCTCTACTGCCAGCATCCATCAGTTTCTCTTCAATACCCCCTCTTAGTTTCTCTCCTCTGCTAAGTGATTCCATTCTTTCACACTGCACACTCTTCCTTTCCTTGATCTTCACATGTCTACATTCCCCTCTCTTCGTTCTCCATCCGTCCTATGTCTTTATACTGTCTGCATCATTCTCTGCCTACTACCCTACGCCTCTTTCACTTTCTGTTCACCTCTCCAGGTCTTTCCTCTCTTTGGTTTGCACCCAGTTCCTCATTCTATTCTCCTCTGCAGGTGGCTCACCTCCCTCCGAACTCTATACTTCTGTAAAAGCTACATCGCCTCTTTCCTGCTCGACCATCTCTTCTTTGCACTTAAGATACGCACCCTTTTCCTCCTCCTCCTAACACCCACCACAAGTGCAGACTGAAGGCTGCATTTAAAATAGCACAGACCTGACTCCCAGAGCCAAGCAATCACAACTGCGTTCAGTTGTGGCACAGTGGAGGCTGAGCACAGGGATTGGTTGCTTGATTTTAAAAGATTTTCCCAGCTCTGTCGAGTTGTTCCATGACCCCTGGAGTAACTATTTGACTATACCCTTAAAACGGTTGTTGATCATTTTAGATTTCAGTTCGGTCTGGGGTTTGTTTCCACCAGAATCCAAACCTGTGGTAGTCATCTGAACAGTCCAAGGCTCACGCCATCCTGTGAGTAAACCTTTTACCACATGGAAGTAGATGCCAGCCTTAATTACATGAAACCAGTGGTGAATGCTAGTTGTTTGATGGCAGCAGAACCTTGAGGTTATGGCCTGCCTCGGGGTTTCCGCTGACTCAGGTGGCTTGAGTTGTACATTGTGCTGTTGACAAGCTCTGCTAAGTACAAGGGTCTCTGGCCAAGCCAGCTAAATTTTCCACAATTGCCCCTCTATGGTCTGATGCAGAGTTGGTGGACTTTGATGCAAGTCAGGCTTTTGAACAGTAAGGGGGTTGTAACAAGGTCCACTATTATGGGTGGTGGGTGTTAAGTGAAAGGGGATGAATAACGGAGATGGGTTCAATGAATCCAAGGTTCTGGGGGTTTCCTTAAAGGCATGTGAAAATGCTTCCTATGGTGGAGACCATTGGGTTTGGGAGCCTTAACAAGGGGTTATAGGTACTTGGGAGTTGCCCCTCCTTCCTTTTCCAACAGCTGTGTCCCTCATCTTTGGCTATTGTATTTCTCATAAGACTAGTTAATGCCTCATTGCCTTGGTCATATCACCTCATGGGGTCCCTCTATGCTTGAGGAGACCAATCCCCTTATCCTGTGGTGTCTTGGGCTGTGCTTGGGAGTGTTACACTTTAGACTGGAGAGCCAGGGGTCCACCAGTTGCCCTCAACTGGCCCTGTGTCATAAAGCGGTTGGGGTTAATCAAGCCTGCATGATTTCCTGCCACCCTCACCAAGTCCCATCACCCAACCTAATACCTGTGGTTTTGCCACAGCCCTACGTACATAAATATGAGCAGCATAGATGAAGAGGGCAAAGGGTTCTGCTAATTGTTGACTTTGTCCTCTCAATTTTCCACTAACATGCAGAAGCACAAGACCCACCGTGCATCATTTGCAGGTTTTCTATTAAACAAGTCTGACACCTAATATGTTCAGTGGTAGAATTGTCAGAATTATTATGTATTGCCCACACTAAGCCTGAACGATAAAGGGCAACCGTGCAGTAAAAAGCACCAAACGCTATGCTGCATGGAAGACCAGAAGCAAAGGGGAGGCAGAGGAAAAAATCAAAGAAGATCAGCCAGGAATGTATCTATGATGGATCTGTGAGAGGAAGCAATCCATCAGAAGAACTTATATCAGAACAGGGGCAACACCTCCCGATCTCCTTCTTAAAAGTCAAGGACTAGTGTTGCGTGTTGCAGCTGTGCCAAATCTTTAAATAGCAAGGGATTAGTCTTCGATATTTAGGGAAACAATTTACGTGCAGTTACAAGAGCAGAAGTCAGATTGGCACATGTCAAAGAGTACACTGCTAAGTATCCGTTGCTACAGTTGATTAGCTGCTCCTTTCCTAATCGCTATTCTAAAGGGAGTTGGGCACTTGGAGGAACTGGACAAAGTCCAGAAAGTAAGTCTGTTTAGGACTAGTTATGCAGCGGGATGGTTTAAGAGTGTAAGGTGCGGATTATGATGTCTAGCAGCCTAGTCTGATGTTTGATTAATGTTCTCGGACACATGTCAAGGTTGCAAACAGGGCTACATTTCAAATACATATTTTTGGGTTTCTTTGTTTATGTGATGAACTGGTTGTACTTTTTAAAATGTATTGATTTCTGAAGTGAAGCGGTCCAGGAACTACAATTTGGGGTGGCTCTGTATTTGATTCATCCAATGTTAGAGTTTATGCATGATGTTGAAAAGGTCTTTTGTATGATTTAGATTCTGTCGGCCTTTCCCTATAGATCAAGTAAAGAGTAGTGTCCTAAAGTGGCGGACACTCCCGTCCCCTACACACCATTTATACTGAAGCAAGTCAGTCAACAATTGTGTATATTCATAGATAATTACAATCCTTAGACATAATACAAGGTACTGAAATATGTCGGTGTATATTTTGATTAAAACAATTCTAATTAGAAACAAAACAATGAGCTCTACAAGTTTCGGGAGTTGTATCCCTTTGTCAGGAGCAGCATATCTTTAACAAAAGATGTTTATGTATTTCTTCATGAGTCTACAAAAGTAAGTGAACATTTCAGCAAGTAAGAGAAGTTCAAACAGTCACAACAGTACCTGCTAAATGACATTATCTCAATGTGCCTTATAAGTTATAAGCTAAAATCCACCTCAGTAACAACACAGGGACAGTTGTACTGTGGAAGTCTTTTTGGTATTCTAACCAATTTTCTTAATTGGAGAAGGAGGGTGATTCCACCTAGTGTAATATGTCACATTAGTTGTCATCTCTCTGGTTCATGATAAGAACATTGAAGGTCATGAGATTCATGGTTAACCAAGCAATACATGGCCTCCCTTGTTTCTTGAAGTATAAGTGGGAATGAGATACAGGGCCCTAAGTCCCGGGAAGGAAGTCTGTGGGCTGCACAGATGTTCACAATCTTGAATCTGTGCGTACCTGTACACTGACTAGTTAGTTCAGTTGCTGTGGTTTATGGAGGGCCAACCTTTTCTAACAAACAGGGCTGCAAAGGTGAGAAGTACTCACGTAATCCAGATTCACAGGTTTGATTGTCGGGGTTCTTCTTGTGTGGGTACTACAGCATTACTGGAAGATGGCAATGCCATCAAGTGTCTCCAGTTTCTTACTTGGTCAGCAAGCATTCACTGGTTAAAAGATGTCTATTTTTATGTTAATAAACTCCTTAAAGATGGACAATGATGCAGTGAAATTAAAGGTGAGATTGTGCAGTTATACTTAACAGTACGTTTGCGGACCTCTCTGACCAAGGCACAAGCACGCCAATGATCAAAGATGGCTGCTTTTTATATTGCCTGAAAGAACGTTAACACAGACACAATGATATCATTGTTGTGACGTGTATTGTTGTTGTACAGGCAGTCCATGTGTGTGCCTGTATTGTCTGGGAAATGTAATGCCTCGTGGCTAGATCCACAATATGTATAACTTAAAATAGGGGCTGACCATGAGGGAACAGTATCCCTACAGAACACTTTTTTATACAAATAAAAATCAAAGGTCAGGAATTCATAATCCTACCTAGCATGAGGTTTAAGAAGCGAATGGGCGGGCAGGACTGAAAGGAGGGTACATACTCTTTTTTAAAAAAAAATATTATTTTATTTTGTGTTCACAAAATAGAAACAACATACTTTGTAAACACAACAAGGCAACCCACTTTACCCCCCCCCCCCCCTCCCATTCTCACACCCCAGATAACAGAGTCTTCTATAATTCAAATTAACATTAACCAAAAAAACAAAAACTTCGGTTGTCTAGCATGGGATTGAAATAAAGTGATGAATTACACATATATCCGTGGCCGCCTACTGAGCCTTTCCAAATTCTTAGGCCATAGTCCGATTTGCAGGGGGGTCCCCCGAGGGATAGCTCTTTCCCATCATCACTGCACACTCCCCTATGTCTATGTCCTTGTATTGAACACCACCTTACTTCAATTATTCATGTATTTGGTAATTAAATCCCCCAACATGGTCCCATGGGATGCTGCCCTCCCATGAAGTGCTGCAGTGAACCTTTCCATGGTACATATATTCAATGCCACATTGACCCAGTCCCTCTTACCTGGAGTTGGGTACTTTTCCATTTCATAACTAGGCAGGCCCACACTGCAAGCAGCAGGGGCGCTGCCACCCAATCCCCCCCACCCTCCCCCGGTCTTGCCAAGTTCTCCATCAATTTCCTCCTTCCCAAACAGGATCAACAATGGCATTTTGGATTGTTGAATACCATCAATTTCCTTTATCCAGCCATACACTTCATCCCAAAATATCTTCACCCCTGGGCATCCACATCACATATGCCATTAGTCGGCCCTTTCCCCACACAGGCGCCAGCACTCATGGCTCACATTCTGAAACATCCTGGAAAGCCTGACTGGGTCATATTGCCACCTTTGTAATGTAATGTATGCTTCTATAGCGCCGGTAGCCCGCAGGCATCAGGGCGCATTAACAAAGACAAACAAACTATCTGGGAGGACTCACTAGACTGCTAATGGTGTTGTGTTATGAATGAGAGAGGGTTACTTGAAAAGATGAGTCTTCAGGAGTTTACGAAATTGTGTGCGATTCTCCTGTTTTCTCAAGTTCAGGGGAATGGAGTTCCACAACTGAGCTGCCTGCACTACAAATTACCTGCCCATGGCTAATTTAAGTTTGTGTTTTTGTATTACCAGCATGTTTTTTCCTGCTGAGCGCAGCGGTCTCTTAGGTGTGTGGATAACCAGGTTCTTTTTTAGGTAGTCGGGTGCATTTCCGAAAATACATTTGTGCACTAGGATAAGAGATTTGAACTTGATCCTTTCTTCAACTCCAAGCCAATGGAGCAATTTCCTGGCCTTATTAACATGATCTCTTCTCGAGAGATGTTTAATTAGTCTTACAGCATCATTCATCATTCTGTAATATCTTGATGGCATGCAGCTTGTATTGGCTGGAAATCGATGTCTGAAATGCCCCTCTACACAGTCTCAGCCACAATACTGGTTCCATTTCCCTCTCGAAGTCATTTTCCTATCTCCGTTTCAGCTTTTCCATAGATCCCTACCCCGCAATCACCAGTTCTCTGTACATGACCGAGATCAAGCCCTTCATTTCCACGCTCTTATCTAAAAGCTGTTCAAAAGGAGTAATGTCCCTCTGTAACTTTTCTTTCCATTTTCCACACGTGAGCACCCCTTTCAATTGAAGATATGAGAAGGCCAAGAGTGTACCCAAACCCAGCTCCCCCTTCAGTTCACTTATAGTGACAAAAGTACCGTTCCTCCTTAATTGACCCACCCTTTCAACACCTGCCTCAAACCAAGCCTAGAATCTCTCGGTGTTTGGGACTGCATTACATATTTCTGGCACCCACAGGTGGCTAAACAAGGAGGCCCAGGCCGTCACCTCCTGCATTTCCGTGCCATGGGGACCACAAATCCCATATTGTGCCCAGGATAGAGTGGTTGCAGAATCTGCGGGGGAGCCTACTTCTAGGCACCCACAGCCATTCCCCAACGGAGGCAGGGGACAGGTGGAGATTTTCCAGATCTACCCATTGGTACTCCCTCTGCATTCTCAGGTGTGGAATAAGGACCCGTAGCTGTGAGGCTTTGTAGCACAGTTTCATATAAGGGAACCGCACCCCTCCCCTGTCTTTTGGTAAGGACCTCAAAGGATATTCTTGTATTTTTCACCTGCCACAGGAATTTCACCACAGCAGCATTTATTTCACGAAAAAATGCTTAAGGGACATAAATGGGGAGCATTTGAAACGCGTAGAAGAACCTCGGTAAGCACACCATCTTAAGGGCGTTGAGTCGTCCGAGCCACAAGATGGTTGTCCCCATCTTTCAAGATCCGTCCAAAACCCAGGATAATAACGTGGGGAAGTTGCCCTGAGATAGGTCTTCCAAGACCCTTGTGAAGTTAATTCCCAAGTATCTTAACATACCCTGGCTAATCACCATCCCCAGGGCGGTGAACCTTTGTATATCTCCGTCCCTGTTCCTGTCCAGCAGGAAAAGGATTGATTTCGAACTGTTAATCTTAAACCCAGAGAGGTCTTCGTACTGTTCAATCAAACCAATTACCCTGGGTATGGAGGATAGGGGATTCTGCATATGCAAGAGCATGTCATCAGTGTACAACACAACCTTATATTACATTCCCCCGCAACGTGAGTCCCACTACTCCTGGGTCATCTCTAATTCTCTGTGCTAATGGTTCTAGAGAGAGGGCAAATAAAATCGGAGAAAGAGGGCAACCCTGTCTCATACCCCTGCTCAGAGCAAACCATCGGGAAAAGCCACCTTTAACCGCCAAGCAAGCCTGGGGGGGAGGGAACTATAGACTGCCATAATGCCTCGCTTGAACCTCGGACCCAGACCCACTTTGCCCAGTACATCCTTGAGAAAGCCCCACTCAACTCGATCAAAGGCTTTTTCCGCGTCAACCGATAGAGGAACGGGGTATCCCCCCATACCTTGCGCTTCATGGATCAGATGTAAGGTCTTACAAAATGTGTCCGCCCCCTGGCGTCCTTTTATAAAGCCCACTGGGTTTGAGTGGATCAATTGGGGCATGTGTGACTCTAGTCTTGCCACCAGAACTCTTGTATACATTTTGGCATCAATATTCAGGAGGGAGATAGGACGATAAGAACTGCAGATTTCGGGGTCTCTTCCCTCCTTTGGTATAACTGTAATCATTGCTCAGGAGAAAGTTTCCGGGCTTCCCCCGTCTCCAGAATATCATTGAACAATTCTACTATGAATGGGATCAGGGGGTAAGAAAAAACTTAATAAAGCCTACCGAGAAGTCATCCTCCCCTGGGGCCTTCCCGGTAGGAACCCTTGCAACCACCCTCCTTATTTCATCAGCCATTTTTGGGGCTTCCATTGCCTCGGCATCCTCCTGGGAGAGCATGGGCATCCGAATTCCCTCCAAGTACTGTGTTATCTCTACAGTAGCCGGATTGGTGTCTGTTTTATAGAGGTCTTCGTAGAATGACGCAAACACCTCTCGGATTCTGTCCCACCCTTGGTCCCCCGTTTTCCCCACCCCCTCTAAGGCGGTCACCCACCTATCGGCTTGCTGTCCCCCGAGTCTCGCGGCCAGCAATGCATCCGCTTTGTCTCCCTTTTCATAGAACTTTTGTTTCAGAAACTGCAGCTTCCTAACAAACTGACCTTCCTCAAGGAGTCGTAGTTCTTCCAGTTTCCTTCTCGATTCCAAGACCCTTTCTTCCCTCCCCTCTACGGTGTCCCCAACCCTCCTTTCTAACTGGGCGATTTCGGCACGTAATTTAGTTTCAATTAATTTCCATGCTTGTTTTTTCTGAGCCCCTACCCTGATCAGGATCCCTCTCCATGTCGCCTTGCCCGCTTTCCAATACCGTTCTCCTAGAGACCTCCCCTGTATTATTTGTTTTGAAATATTCAACAATCTCCCTGGACACTCCTCATGGTACACAGGGTCTTTCCATAGGGAGTCGTTGCACCTCCATTTAGATGGCCTGGGTACCATCCCTTTCCAATTCAGATCCACCAACACCAGATCGTGGTCGGACCACGTAATCAGAGAAATCACTGAGCTCAGCACATCCTCTCATAGACGCCTTGATATGTAAATGTAATCAATTCTGGTGAAAGTGCTATGTGGGGCCGAGTAAAAGGTATACCGACTTTTCTCCGCGTGTAAGTGTCGCAATATGTCCCGCAGCCCATAGACCTCCAACATTCCCAAGACTTCACCATGGAGAGGTATAGGCACTTCTTCCGTCCCTCCCTTCCGGGTTTGTCTGCTAGTCATATAATCTGCCCACATATTAAAATCACCCCCGAGAATGATATGGCCCATAGCTTCGAGCATTATCTCTGGAAGGGTTTTTAAAAGATAACTCTTTTGCCCCTGATCTAGGCAATAGATTGTCGCAAATGAGAACCCCATCTTGCTCATGGTCCCAGAAACCAGGAGGGCCCTACCGTCTTCATCAGCCAAGACCTCTGTGACTTTCATTCTGAGCCATTTGGCAAGAAGGATTCCAACCCCCGCTTTTCTTAGGGGGCCTGACCCCCAGTATTCCTGCCCCAGTGCCCAGCCCGGAACCTTATGTTCTTCCCCTCTAGCGTACTTGTTCTCCTGAAGGAACAGCACATCAAAGCCAGCTCTATGAAATTCCCTGGCCACCAGTGACCTCTTTGTGGCAGAGTTCATCCCCTTTACATTCAGCGTCCCTGCCCCCAGGAGGCCTCCCCCCTTTTCTCCTGAAACTACAGCCATCCTCCCATATTCCCTCTCCTTGGACCATTAAGCGTTCTGGGCGGCCTGTGCACATAAATCCATCCCATCACAACCAGTAAACACCACTTAGAGAAGACCTTTATCCTACCACCATTCAAAGATAACCCACCCACCCCCCATCTTAACCCTCCTCAGAGCCCGATTCCCCCCAGCTGATATCACCAGAGAAAGATCGGACCCCCAGTTGGAACCAGCTCCCTTCCGGTCTGTGCACATCTAACCTCTTAAACTTCGAGCCCCCCCCCCATCTCTCCTATATCAAACCTCTCCCCCCCCCCCCTTTGCTTGATCATACATCACCTAATTACACCCTGATAAGCGACGGCCTGGTCCTGTGTCCTCGTCCCAGATGTTTTCCAGTCTGAGTCAGGTGTCTGCCATTGGCGACGTGTTCAACTTCCTGTATTTCCTGGATCCCGGAATCAGTCTTCTACTTGGACCCTTGATCAGCCACTGCCTTTCGCCTGCCACCTTGTTGCCCTGATTCTCTGAAGTGCCGGCATTTCCAAGCAACTCTGCAGTGACTTTTCCGAATGTCTTCCTCCGTCATCAGCCTATATTTCCGGGCGTCCAATTCAAATGAAATGGAGAACGGGAACCCCCGCCTATACCTCACTCCTTTCTTGTTTAGCTATGTGGTCAGGGGGGAGCACATTCTCTGCTTGGTTAAGGTCAAAGAGGACAAGTCCTGAAAGATCGTCACTCTGGATGTGCCGTATGTAACCGGGCCTCTCAGCCTTGCTTGTTCGAGAATGTTCACTTTGTCGGCATAGTTATGGAACTTAGCAAGGACAGACCTCGGGTCCCCCGGAGCCCCGCCGGCACAGTGAATTCTTTCAATCTTTGCTTCATCAATGGTGTTGTGCTCGAAGACCAGTTTTGTAACCTCATATAACCTCTCTTCAGGTCGAGCACTGTTTCCCTCTCTAGATCCGGAATACCAAAAAGTCTGAGGTTGTTCCGCCTCTTGCGATTTTCCAAATCATCCATCTTCATTCTTACCTCCTCCTCGCGTTTCTCCATTTCGGTAATCTGCATTTCCATTTACGTCTGTAGGATGTCAAGGGAGGATTGTGCTCGACTTCCTCAAGTCTCTCCTCCATTTTGTCTATCCGTTGAGTGATCCTATCCACTCTACTCCCAATGTCCGCCCTCATATTTCGTATTTCCTCCATTAGTGCAGCGGCATCCTTCTTTGTTGCTGCGGATTCCTCTGGTGCAGTGGCCATGCTGGGCTGTACTGTGTCTCGGACTCCCGTACTCCTCGAAGTGTACTCGCAGAACGCCAACTTCAGCCTTGCCTCCATGCGCCTATTTTCCCGCTGTCTCCTACTGGTCTTCCATGGGGTGTCCCCCTCCGTGTTCCGCAGGTGCCGGCTGTTGGTGTCCCCTTGGCTCCTATGTCAGCCTTTTGCGTGTGGTGGGTTCCGGCCCACCCGGATGATATATGGCATTTGTAATGCGCCTATGAACAAGTGTTTCAAGGTGCGACGAGGCAATGAATGGGGAACAGAGGGAGAACAGAGACAACGATCTTACTGGGCCAAGTGATATTGAGATCGCGCAAGTGCAGGGGAGGAGGGAGAGGAAAAGTGCCAGGGGAAAGGGGAGGGGGCTGTACATGGGATCAAAACAATCACAAGAAGTGTGGCCGGCAGGTGGCAGGTGCAAGGGTAAGCGCAAACAGCAAAAGCCAAAAGTGCAGGTAGGGGGACTGTAGGGTTACAGATACGGACCCAAGTGCAAGGGTTGCTGGGAGGCAGTGTGGGTGTTCAACTGGGCGGGCAGGTACCTGGGCCTGAAATAAGAGGGTAGCCAGGTGACCAGAGCAGTATCAGACAGGAAATCAGCAGGGGAGAGGAAGAAAGAAGGCAGAAGCAAAGAGGAAGGTCTTCAGGTGCTTCCGGAACTGGAGATGGTACTCCTTGAGTTTCAGAGAGGCAGGGAGGTGTAAAGACCGGGGAGGGCGGAGGGGGGGCACTGTACTTCTGCTCTCTATATGGTAGAGGAGAGGCACAGAGGACCCCAGCCAAAATTCTCTATTATTGGTAAACGTGGGTGAGCAGTCAAGGCCTAGCTTCTCAGGAGGTGATGCATGCTGGTTCTTAAGTACAGTGTAGTCCACAAGTCCACACACTGTATTAGTTAAAACACAGTCTTTACATAATAAAGTTCAAGGTTATGTACACAATCAACAATAACTCACTTTGTGTGCAGTAAATCTAGAATGGCAAATATATACCGCTCTAAGTGGTACCACAATTATTATCAGATTAAAGTGCATCAACGGTACTCTGGTTAAATGTCGCACAAATCACTTAATAAAGGTAATCAACAATAGATATAAGAGGAAAGCAGTCGGTTAGAACAATAGGCAGAATACTGGCCCCTACCCCTAGATCCTCCCCCCCACCTGGGCAACCTGTAAAATAAAAATATAGCACAAGCCCAGTCAATATATTGTTCTATAAGTCTTATTTCCTTCTATAATGTTGTACAACCCCAAAGTACCTGGAAAAGTAGATTTTCGACGTCAGGTTGTCAACGGATCTTTCTTGAGCGGCTCCCTTTAAAGCTGGAGCTACTGATCGTCGAGATCCGACCAGGAAAAGGGTTGAACGACGATGGTGAGGTGGCAGCTTTGTTCCTAGCAGTGCTCGTTGATGGTGAAGCGTTGGCGTCCTGCAAGGAAGAGGTGTGCGGGGCACCTCGGTGTCGATAGTTCTGGACCGCAAAGAGTTTGAATAACTGTGGCCCAGCAAGGGCGTCGAGTCGTCGGCGTCTGTGGTCTTTGGGTGGCGGGAAAACCACCGGTGGATGATCCTCAGCGCGTCGACGGCCTGGCCTTCTCCGGCAGGATAAGGCAGGCCGCGGTGAGGATGAGCACGTCTGTGAATCGAAAGTTCTTAGGCAACGGGAGCTCGACGGCTCCGGTCGGCGACAGTGGTCGTCGATAGTGGCGGACAACAGTCCGGGTGCTTCTCTTTGAGATTCCACAGCATTCCCCCGTCTCCGGTCGGCAGCCTGTCGTAGGTGTGTCTATCAGTGAGCTTTGGCAAAGATCAGCTGGTGCACGATGGTCCCTTGTAGCTCAGGAAGAGGGCTCCTTACCAGGTCCTCTCTGGGTCAGTCCTTGGAGACACAGCAGCATTCAGATCGATGAAGTAGAGCAACAGCAAGACTTCTCTTCCAGCAGGGCTTCAAGATTAAACTTCAGTTACTCATCATAGCGAACTTCAGCTCCAGAACACGCATTCTAGCAGTGAGAGGCACCCAGATATACTAATTGATCTCCCATTCATTCTGCTGGGTCACACTCAGGCAACCAATCGGTCAGAAGTGCATTCATGCAGGCAGGCAGCCAATCAGGTGCTTAGTGCATTCAGGCCATTCACTTCTCTCCAGACACTCACAACAAGTTATGTGTATTGGGACAAGTACCCAGCCATTCAACACACCACACTGCATTTATACCAGTTTCGGGCAGGGCTGTCTCAGTCATTGTGTCAAACACCAGAAACCAGACATCCACAACAAGAAGTGCATATTGGTCACACACTCCATTCACCCAGATCCCACCCACAGGCGTACCCACAACATACAGTCACTGGGAAGGCTCCAGGCAGTCTGGCCTGGACTTCACAACAACACCGTATATGGAACTTCCACCCAACAGACAGTCAGGGGGAAGGGACAGAGTCAGGGCTTCCCAGGACTTTGGGAAAACAAGGTAACAGGCAATAGAAAGTAAGAGGCCACAGGGGCCATCTTGTTTCCTATCAGGAATCAACTGATTCCAATGGCAGGCCCTGGGTATCCCAAAATGGAGGATCCTCAGGGCACCTGTCAAATTCAGCATGGAGTTTCCACCAGCCCATACCCTGCTCTGTGGACCACACACAGGTGCCCAAAAACATACACTAGGGGCACAGGGTTGTACCCCCACCTATGGGTGCCAGAAGGGTATCCCATGGGTCTGCCCACCAAACCAGAAGAGAGAGCTGCCCCGCCAGGAGTCCCACATGAACTCCTGTGCAGAAAACATGACAGAACACATGATACAAACAGTAAAGGACAAGGATACAGAGGCCCTGTCCCTCCGATGCATTTCCAGCATCACTGGAGATTGTTCCAGAGGGATGCCACAGCAGAAGAAAGAGATCTACCACCAACTTGTTGGTTGGAGAAGCGACTGACCCTGAGGGAGTTGGAGGAGTGAATAGCTCGAGTAGGAAGGTATTTAAAAAGAGAGAGTTGGAAGTTTTGAGGACCCAGGCCCCAGAAGGCCTTGTGGACAATGCAGAGGGTCTCGTACTTAATCCTTGCAGCCACTGGGAGCCAATGCAGAGATTTCAGTGCTGGAGAGACACACTCCCTGGGCTTGAGGCCAAGGACAATCCTTACAGTCCTGTTCTGGATGAGTTGTAGAGGATGGAGAGTAAAAGCAAGCAGATTTAGAAAGAAGCTGTTGCAGCAGTCCAGCCTAGAGACAACCAGAGCTCTAGAGACATTGAGCTTCTGGGGGAAGGAGAGGAAAGGAAGAATACCTCTGAGGAGGTGCAGTTGGTGGCGCTATGCCTTGTGTCCTGTAGGAATATGGAGGGGCTGCAGTACTTCAAAGCCCTCAGTTAGGTTCCTTCTCCGCTGCCCACCCTCTGTGAGGGATCTGCTTGTCGGAGGCCCTGAGAGTGGAAACAGTTCCGTAATATATGATGCTCACCTTCTGCCCACCATGCTCTTTATGAAAGGGGTTCCAGCCGAGACCACCATAGTTCATTATGCTTCGGCGTCCCCAGTAAACGGTGGGCTTGGCATGGTAAGATTGGCTCAGAGACTGGGACAACACTCTCCTTCTCCCAGCTCTGTCAGTCCCCTTGGGAAGGCAGGCACACACCCCTGAAAAGGGGCCCCTCACCTCCCTCTGGCTGCAACAGTCAAAGCCTAACTGTATCCACACTCCAGGCTGGACCTCTCCTCGTGGTTTTCACAGAAGGGAGCAGTCCATGCATGCCTTAGACATGAAGACTGTAAGTCTGTAACTGGACCATAGATTAGGAAACACAGAGACACTTCGCCCCCACGCCCCTTCAAGTGGTGTGTATAGACCCTTCACAGTACAACAAGGGTGCACCAGTTAAAACAGAGATGCAGTGTACCGTTTCAATATTGAGCCTTGGGTGAGGAAGCCTTATACATTTCCCCCTTGTCCGTCACTGTTCAGCTTTTATTTACTTGGGCTGCCTCCCCGCGTGTGTTCTTGTATTCCAAAGGGGAGTGGCCGGGCCACTGCCAGCACCTTTGATTCCTCGGCCCCCGGACCCTCCGTTCTCCCCACCCTCGCCACAGGCTGGAAGTCGGCAGCAAGGGTGGGAGGGTGGTTAGGGGGACGGTGAACCACCTCCTGCTGCCTGGCGGCACTCCACCGACGTTCCAGGGACACACCTCTGTTCTGTCCCTCACTGGGGCGTGGCATCCGGTCTTCAGCTGCTTCACCTCCAGAGCCTGCACGGGTAGGTGGCGCTCAATATTGCCTAATTTTCGGGGGGTGAGAAGGCCCAGTGCCCCTCACTGGAACTGAGGCCCTGGCCCAGCTTTTTCGTCAACACATCTTGCCCCAGACTCACTGGGAGGAGGCTCTTCCTCTCTTCTCCGTTCGTTGTGCAGTGTCCCGTTCTGGGCTTTCCGGAGGGCCCCGCCCTCGGGATTGCACCTAAATGATCAGTGGGTGTTCCCCAACCACTGGTGCTACCCTTTCGTAACGGGTGGTCGTTTAGAAGGGGGGTGGGGTCTCTGGTCCCGTAACGGCCCGGAATATTGGAAGCTGCTCTGCACTCAGGCTGCCATCGCCTGCGGGCCCCGTGGTTGCTGTTGTGTTCCACACTCCCAACTGAGATGTCGGCGGGAGAATGGAGGTGAAGGCCTTGGGCAGCAAGGCCACGCTGCGCAGCTCCAGCGGGAGCAAGGAAACACACAGACACACGTGCGTTGGTGTCTTGCCCGGAACTGCTCGTGTGGAGCGGGGGCGGGGCCTTTATTCGGGACGCAAGGCGGATGTAACATTCCTCCTTTATTTTAAACAAAACATTAACCAACAAACATTGCTTGGGCAAACTGTTCTAACCAGGGAGTTAGGTAGTCTCTCGATTGGGTCTTCTACCACAAATAGTCTCCGAGTCTGGCCGGGGCCGCGGAGCAGTTCTTAAACTATATCGTCCACCCCTGGCTCCCATCGGGTTGCTCACCTTCATCATTCGGCTCATCCAGTTCTGGTTCACTCGGTGGCTCCTCCATTCTGTCATCCATGGTCGCTTCATCTTCCGGGTGGTCATGTCCCTCCCCCATGGGCAGGTCCTCTTCTTCCTCCGGTTGCGGCTCTCCGTCTGTACATAGATCCTTTGATACTGCCTTGAACCAAGACGCATTTCTCGTTTCTTGTCTTTGTTCCCTCTTGGCTATTATCATGGTGCCGTGCCTCTGGCTTACAGTCCATGGGACAGCGTCGTATTGGGTGTCTAATTTTGATCTCGATGGGTTCCTCACAATGACCACTTGATCACCAACTCGGTGATGGGACCTCTTGGCATTCCTTTTGTTACTCATGTGTGCATTAGCCACGGTCCTCCTTAGTTCGGCGCGTTCGTGGTCATACATGTCTGTGCTCATGCTCGGATGGTGCGGGATGGATGAGTTGATGATCGTTCCATACATCATGTCTGCCGGCAGTATTCCCGTAGTGCTGTGGGGTGTTACCCTGTAGTTCCTTAGGAATCGGTATAAGTCCACTCTCCAAAGGCTCGCGTTAACGCGCGACAAGCGCAAAACTTTGTTCATTGTTCGCATGAAACATTCAACGTCGCCATTGGCCTGCGGCCATCTCGGCATTATGTGATGGTAGTGGATATTGAGGTCCGTGAGGTATTTCTTGAATTCCTCTCCTTGGAACGGTGGGCTGTTGTCACTCCTAATCCTCCTCGGAAGTCCGTGCATTGCGAACATTTTCTCGATTGCGGGCATGACCGCCTCCGCTACCGTGGAGTTGACTATTTCGACCTCGGGGTATCTGGAGTGGTCATCGATCGCCACCAATAGGTATGTGCCTTCCTGTAGTTTGCAAAAGTCTATGCTGATGGCGTCCCATCTAGCGGACCCTTGCTCCGCTGATAGGATGGGTTCGGGACTGGGCGGTGCCCCCGTTATTTGGCATGGGAGGCAGGTGTTGACTAGCTGCTCAACTTTGCCATCAATGTGGGGGAACGAGACGCAGTGCCTTATCCGGGCCTTGGTCCTCACCATCCCCTGGTGGCCTTTGTGCGCCAGCGCCACTACTCTGTCTTGTAGGCTTGCAGGGATGACGATCCGGGTCCCTCGTAGGATGAGCCCCTCTTCTGTGATGGATAGGTCCTGTCTGGCCGTGAAGATCCCTGTGAGGAATTCTTTGGCTTCTGCTGTTCTGTTGTGGATGTTTCGTAGGAAAGATTTCCATTCCGCCGAGATGATCGTGTCTTTCACCAGATCACAACATGGGTCACTTTGCGTGGCCTCTACGATGTCTTCTATTCCGATGGCTCTTGGCTTCGTGTGTACCACCTGGTAAATGTGTTCCTCCGTCTCTTCTGCCACATGTATTTCCCCCGGTGTCGCTGCTCTCGGGTGTCTCGACAGGAAATCGGCCGGGTTACCACTGCCTGGCTGACATGCTAGCTCGAAGTCATATTGTTGTAGATGTAACAGCCACTTTACAATCCTGGCAGGGGGATGTGATGAAGTGCCTGTGAAGATCAGGAGTAGTGGTTTGTGGTCGGTATAGGTCTTGAACTTTCAGCCGTATAGTATAGAGGAAAATGGCGGCAGCCCCACAGTACTGCGATCGCTTCTTTTTCGATGTGGGAGTGCCATTGCTCCGTCAGTGTCAGTGCACGGGATGCATAGGCAATCGACAGACTCTCCTGTGTTAGCCACTTGTATGAGGATGGATCCCAGACCACATACAGTTCGGTTGCCAGTGCAGGGTCGTAATATGCCATGGTTGTGTCTGCCGAGAGTGATGCCTTGATGTGTTCGAATGCTTCTTGGCAGGAGGGCCCCCAAGCCCATTTCGTGCTGGCTTTCGTGAGTTCTCAAAGGGGTTCTGATAGCGTGGCTAGGCTCGGGATGAACCTCTCGCAGTAAGTGGCTATTCCTAGGAAACTGCAAACTTCTATTTCTATTGGTGTGGTGGGGGGTGAGGCAGCCTGGATATCCGCTACTTGCTGTGGGTCTGCCGAAATGCCAGCGCTGTTGAAAGTGTACCCAAAAAAAAGAGCTTTAGGAACTCGCATTTTTCTTTGTGAATTGTCAAATCAGCACTCTCTAATCTGCTGAACAGCATATGAATCCGTATGTGTTTTTCTTATTTTCTGTATGAATGAGAATGTCATCACTGACGTTTAGGACCCCCGGAATGTCACGTTTGCACAGAATGGTTTGCTGAAAAACTTCGGCCGCCGAGGAGATTCCGAAGCTGAGCCGCTTGTATCTGCGGAGGCCGATGTGAGTAAAGAATGTCGTGATGTACCGGGAATCACGATGTAGCTTCAGTTGGTGATCTCCGGCGTTCAGGTCAACCTTTGAGAATATCTTGGATCCTGTGAGATCTGCTACTATTTCATCGAGGGTCTGGGTGATGTAACGCTCCCGTTTTATCGCCGCGTTGGGGAGGCGCATGTCAATGCATATTCTCACTTTCCCAGGTTGTTTGGGCTTCTTGGTGACAACCATGGGTGACACCCACGGTGTAGGCCCAGTCAACTCCTCAATGATGCCCGCTTTCTCAAGTGCCTGAAGCTCCTTTTCCACCTGGTTCCGTATGTGGAACGGCGTTCTTCGGTGTCGCACTGCTCGCGGTTGGACAGACTCATCGATGTGCAGCTTGATTGACTTCCCTTTTAGGCATCCAATCCCTTTGAGGAGGTTCGGGTATTTCTTGAGAATGTTGTTGACGTCTTGTGAGTCGGTCACTTCGCATATGAAGCTTATCAGCCCCAGGTCCTCGGCTGCGTCTCTGCTCAGAAGACATTCGATGCCTGCGTTCACCACGTACATTTTTGACTGCAGTGATTTTCCACCCTTGCTAAGTGTGGTTCAGAATCTGCCTACTATGGGCAGTGGAGTCTTGCACCCATATGCAAACAGTAGTGTGTCCGTCGATTTCAGGGCAGGTTGGGGCTGTAATTTTCTGAATGCGGTCCGTGGCATGACGTTGACGGACGCCCCCGTGTCTATAGTCATTTGCGTGTCTTGCCCTTGGATCGCTACATGGCATTTTCGCCTTTGGAGTTTCCTTTTGGGTGTTGTGCTTCCATAGTTTAGTGCTGAAACTAGGTATATTTTCTTTCCTTTTTTCCATTGGTCGTTTGCAGCTTCTTGCTGGGTGTGTGTCACATCGTCCCCTTCCTCCTCGGTCGACGAGTTTGTGGTTTTGATGCGGCGGGCGCTGGCCTGTTTTTTACTTTCCTGCATTTTTGTCCTGGGGTGCTTGTGGTTGTTGTTGTCGCACCCCCGACGATCTGCACACTTTGGCGTAGTGGTCTTTCCTGCTGCATGCCCCGCATGTGGTACCTTGTGCCGGGCAGTTGCGTCGTCCGTGGCGAGGCCCTCCGCACCCCCCGCATTCCATTGGGTCCTGGGATTCTGTGCTGCCATCTGGGGTGCGTGCTGTTTCCACTGGCCTCATCCCTCGTGTATTGGCGATTCGTGATTTGGGCCACGGTTGCCATCGTGAGAGCCGGCTGTAGTTTCTGTAGGGTGGTGCCCATGTGTGCTGCCCTGGCATGTGCTCGTTCCCTCTGGCGGCCAAGTTCCAGGATTCTGGTCAGGGAGATTCCTTTTTCGCTTAGCACATCCTCCTTAGCTTCTCTGAGTGTATCCTATTTACGAGTTGGCGTCGGATCTCCTTTTCAATGTCCGTGAATTCACATGAGATCACGAGTTTCCAGAGCCTGGTGTGATAGGCATCCAGTGTCTCGTCCTCCATCTGGATGGTGGTGCAGAATATAAATGTTTCATAGTCTGGATCGAGCTGGGGCATGAAGTGGGCAGTCAGGGCGTCCTTCATTTGCTGGTAAACATTGAGGCCGTCCGTGATTGCAAGCAAATTGAAAATGCATAGGACCTCATCCCCAACATTAATTAGGAGGAGCAACTTCAATTTCCTTGATGTGGTAATGTCTTTGCACTCCATGGCCATCTCAAATTTCTGTATCCACAACTGCCATCGTGGGTCAACTGATGATGGGTCGGTGTATGGATCAAAAGGGTTGAGTGCAATGGTTGTTCCTCCATGCGGGCGTGCTTGCGGCGTGGACAGTGATAGGTTAGCGGCTATTCTGCAGGGCGTGCTGGGAGTGGACGTGCCTGTCACCATATTTCGTGGATCTGACGTCTATCCATGCGCACTTCTGGCAATGCTCCCTTACCTTGGGAAACTGTGGACGATTCCTCTTGGCTTCCCCGTCGTGTGTCGTGTTGGGCACCCGGCTTCTTCCTCTGCTAGCTGTTGGACCTCAAGCTGCCTGCCAGATGGTGTACGGGCCTTCCCGTGCAGTATTTTTGTGGCCGTAGGTGTGGGCAAATCGTTGCCATCCAATTGTGTGCTGTGTAGGCTGTTTCGGTTTTCTTGAGGAAAATGAATTTTTTTTCCCCCCCTCGGTGGGGGTTTGGGTGCCCCCACCGCGATTCCAAAAATGTCACCCTTTCTGAGGGCTGTGTGTTTTGGGCAGCAGTGTCGCGTGTGCCATTTTGTATCGCTTCCTCGGCGCCAGTGTTGTGTTCCACACTCCCGACAGAGGCGTCGGCGGAAGAATGGAGGTGCTCCAGCGGGAGCAAGGAAACACACAGACACACGTGCGTTGGTGTCTTGCCCGGCACTGCTCGCGTTAAGCGGGGCCTTTATTCAGAACGCCTTGCGTCACCGCGTAGCGGGACGCAAGGCGGATGTAACAGTTGCCTCTCCTTATGATTGGCACACTGTTTCAAGTCTGTGCAATTGGAAACGAGGAGGGGTTGTGATGATTTCAAAGTTGTGGGAGAAAAACTGTTTGGGATTGTATCTGTCCCACTGAGCTCTTACATCTAGAGATGTGCTGGTTTTGTTTACAACAGACGTGCATGTGAACAAGGGAGGGGGATTGGGCTTCGCCTTTGTGAGATCAACCTAAAAAGTACAGTGAATTTCTCAGCGACACCACGAGCAACGTGCAGGTCTGAACCCCACAATGTAGTGGGAAGGTAACCCCCTGGTAAAACATTTTGAAAAATGGGCTCCAAAATGTACAATTTACATCACAACTTCACAAAAGCTTCACAACAAAAGCGTTAGGTTTTAGGTACTAATGATAAATTGCTCTGATGTATGCAATATTATTCAATTGAATATAGCTGGTACAAAAATGTTTAACACACAAAAACATCATTACCATTTATTTCTCTAAATGAAGACATCGGTGTGTAGTATGCACTAATTAAACAATGTGATACCTGCTCACAACACAAACAGAGCGATTCTGAAGGCTTACATGTGATGTACACTTAGGGGCTGTGGTTTGACAACTGCTTGCATGAGGGGTGCTTACAATATATGGATGAGGATTGTGTGGATGTGACACAAAAGGTTAACACTAAGGGAGCAATTACGCTGTATCAACTGCATGCATCATTTGAAATATGAATCCATATACGATTCCAAAAGATCACATCTGCTGGGTACTCACAACCATTCTTCACATACCAGATACCCCATCCGTATGGGTACTCGGGTACTCATTTTCCTAAAGTGCATCGTTCTGGAAGCACCCAGAACATCATGTATTAAAACCTTGCACTCTGTATATCCCCAGCCTGAAGCTTGTGAAAAGAACACTTTGATCATATAACGAATGCCTGTGTGAACAGAAAACAAGCAAGACCACTTCAGACATGACAACATGGTCTCCTCATAAAACCTCCAGTGCATAACGTTGCAGAACTAGTCAAAGGCCAACTATCACATAATCGACACCAATTAGCATCAATACATCATGGACACTCTTAAGGTGGCGCCGTGTAAATGCAGTGTTACAAACAAACTACAGCTGTTCTAATAGCTGATAACAGTTATGATCAGCACCAGCGCACGACCCCAATCAATGGGGACTTTTCAAACTCAACTCCCACTTTCTATCTCATTTGTTATTACCGAAATCCACAGCGAGGTAGGACAGCGGCTTTACTCAAAAATGACAGTTCAGCATATTGTTCTTTTTCTCACTGTCGACGCGTCCATCTAGCATGAGTTTGCAAGTTTCTCAGTGGGCATCTTCACCTCTGTGACGCACACTAATACTGGCTCTGTTGCTTGCAATGGTAATGGTATTAGCGTCAGGTCATGGCCGCCACCACAGGTTCTTTTGTCAGCCCTTAAACCCCAACACCTACCTCCAACTCCACTCTCCTTCTCAGCAGTGAGGCTCCCCTGGAGGTCTTTGAAGGAGGCCGCTCGGTGCCCATGACGACTCGTCCAGCTTTGGCAGGCTCCTGTGCTTGATCACGCACACAAACATCCTCTTCTTAAGCGTGGGCGGACCCACGCAGGCGCTTCCCCATCCACGCTCAGAGCCCGAAAGGCCTACTTCTGCACCTCAAACATTCGGTTTCCATTGGCTCAAAAGCAGCCAATGAAGATTGAGTTTTC
Source organism: Ambystoma mexicanum (assembly GCF_040938575.1). Taxonomy (NCBI): domain Eukaryota; kingdom Metazoa; phylum Chordata; class Amphibia; order Caudata; family Ambystomatidae; genus Ambystoma; species Ambystoma mexicanum. Next base: position 1,375,877,356 of record NC_090934.1, read on the forward strand.
GAATGACTGTTAGCAGACTCTGGATTTAGACTGGCCAAGGTCTGGTGTTAGTCATAGAAGTTTGATGTTGGTACAATCCTGCGCTATTTGCCTAGATTCAGAGAGGCAGCGGAGCCTGACAACGAATGCCCCGAAGGCCTTTGAATTGAAAAGCCTTACGTGGGTTGCGTACAGCACTGGGCTCAGTGCAGCAAAACGTTGAGAAAGACTTCTTAGCAAGGGACGCGCCCCTGCGCAGGCCATATCATCTACGCAGCCTGGTAAGCAACGCATGCGCAAAAAGTGTATTAAACACTCCCACAGCTGCTTCTGATAGCAGATCATGCTGCAGCAGCGGCGCTGCTCTAGGTGAAAGATGTGTGTGTGTTTTCCATACAAACGTACATCTTTCACCAAGCACAAAAACAATGAGGACGGTGCCCTTGCGCCCAACCATAGGAGCCGCCACTGCTCAAGTGTGGGTGTGTGTGAGAGAGAGAGAGAAAGGGTGAGAGAGTGTGTGTGCGAGAGAGCTCAGAAAAGGTGACTTAAATGGAAGGCTGTATGTGGACAGTCTGCAAAATGTTTAGTGGAATTTCATGAAGTATTATGTCTTATCATTGTTTTCCTATGCTAGGGACTGTTTAAGTGCCGTTGGGGAGTAGAGCTTTTGAGGTTTTGTTTTTGTCTCGAGAGCCAGGGGGAATGTTACTCTAAGAAGATTCACAAGTGCCTTACGCCTTGCTGTTATGCCTCGCCTTTGCACTTTTGGAACTTTGTAAATGAAACCCAATGTTCTCTGTGCAATTCGCACTCCATAATTGCATCGCTGAGTGCCTGATTCTGGGCAACACTTAAAGTAAAAGTGCCACTTCATGTGGGAAGATTACTTTTCTTATTTGCTCCATATCATGAATCTATATAAATACACACACATAATGTGAAGCAAATAAGAAAAGTGTTCTATCTCAGCATGAAAAAGTTCTCATTTTACATGGAGCTTCAAATCAGACTTCAGGGTTGGTAAATTGCAGCAAATGAGAAAACAAAGTAGTCAGCAGAAGCCGAATACCAAGAAAATAGAGGCCGGAGCAGAAGAGATTCTTTTCAGCCGGGATTCGGCTGAATACTTACTCTAATTTCGATGCACCCCTACTTCTCCAGCATTGGATCTTTCATGGATTCACATTCTTTGAATAGTCCCTGTCAACAGGCTGGGAATCCTCAGTTAACTAGTTAATACATTATACTGTAAAGAAACACCACCACTGTTTTGTAGTCTGTCTATGTCCTTTTGGGTGCATTCAGCCCCAGCCAATAAGACGTTGAGTATCTAGCCCCACCCCTGTAGGCAATCTTCGGTCCTCTAACCTTTTTCTCCTGACGGATTAAATTCATCCCTCTCCAAGCTACACCTTACACCAAAAGCAGATAAATGTTTGTTCAGGATTGAGGGGAGGTCAAAGAAATTGCTTTAAGTCCTGTGGGACTTTTGGACTAAGGAATCTGTATGAAGGGGACAGTTAAGCGATGCATATAGTGCCTTTGCCAGAGCTTTAGTGCTAGATGCTAAGGGACAGGCACAGACATTTATTGGCTCAAATACTCCCCCCCCGCAATATGAAGCTGAATCCTCTAAAAGCATGCCAACAAGGCCTCCCTTGAAACCCTCCCACCAAAAGTGGGCTTGATTGGAGAAAAGGCCTTACCAAAAATCAAAAGATTGAGGAAATGCAGTCAGCCACCGTCCACGGAGAGTAGTCAACTGTGGTCCACGGGCTAAAGGCACGCTTGTCGACAGGGTCATACATGGGAACTTAGTCAACAGCCATCTCATCAACTACCTCCCCCACAGTGCCTAAGACATCGACGGCGCATAAGACGTCAGCTGCTACGCTCGTATCATCAACAACAGGAAAGCCCTTGTCGATGACGCACAAATTGTCCACGGCTCCTTCGATGGCACATGGTTCATTGTCCATGAACCCCTTGACTGCACAGCCGTCCAGACCCCGTAGTTAGCACCTCCATTGATGGCACCATCACTGACGATGACACAGTCAGTGTCGACCACACCGTCGACAAAAGCATTAGAACATCGACTACAGCCACGTCATCTTCTGCTGCGAAAGTGTTTGTCCAAGAAAACATCAACAACGATACAAGCATCATCATCAAGTCGAGATCTGTCTTCTCCCACAGCAAGCAGGCCAAAACCGTCACTGGTGGCCACAAAAGCACCGCTTGTCACCACTCCATTGCCGTCAGCAGGGGAAAACCAGCCACCCACAGACCAGGGTTCAAGTAAAGCATCAAGGGGAACAGGGGAGCCTCCCATAGTGCTGAAGAACCCTGTGGCAGCAATTTTGAATAGATTGTGTCCTCCCACGTATTACTTAGCTTTGATATTTCCAATATCCAGCTTTGCTGCTTTGGAAAATAAAATCAGCATTGGGGAGCTGTTCCTCAGAGGCCCTGTCTCGACGTCCCTAAAGGTATATGTAGCATGTGCAATGCCCATTGGCTACAGTTCTGTTTTTCTGCGTTTACGCTTCGGATACAGTACGCTTTGTTCCTTGAGAGGAAAATCTTCAATCATTTCTTCGAGTGAATTCGTAAAGAATGGCTTCATCTTCGGTGTCTTCCACTCCCAAGTCGGGTTTCAAGAAATGCAGTGACTGCAGTGCGAAGATGTCCGTTATGGACACCCATAGGATCTGTCTATGATGTCCGGGGTCGACCCATCCGTCATCGGAGTGTGAGGACTGCCTATCCATGATGGCCAAAGCCCTGACAGAGCGTAGAGGGAAGCTTGCGGCAGGTAGGAACCAAAAATCCTCTTCGACTCAGTCAAAAAAACAAAAATCTTTGGATGAGTAGAACACAGTTTCTCCTCATCGCAAAAAGAACAAACGTTCCACGGAAAGAAACGGTGCCATAGATCACCATCTTCCTCATCTACAAGCTCCTCACCAGAACGGGTTGTTTGTCCCACTAAATCTAGCTCACCAGCCCAGTGGGAAGAGATTTAGATAAAAATGTTTAAATATGTTGGGGAACGCTGCCTTGCCCCCCTTGACTACACCCAAAAGCAATGCTCCGGTCGAAAAACCTCATAAGCACAAAAGCTGTGCGTCTTCAGACCCGCTGGGCAAGACTCCTCGAGAGCGGTCAAAGGATCCCTAGAGTCGTGGAAAAGTCCCCTCGAGGACTCAGTAGTCGACGTCAATGCCGAATCGACATAAACACCATCAGGGTCGACAGGTGCGTCATCAGCGCAGATAACTTATGAGAAGCCATCTACGCTTTGACCTCCTCGACACCACATGTGTCGAAGCCATCGACGTTGACAGTCTCGACGATTTTGCCTCCTTTGATAACGAATTATGATGACATCTACTACATTGGAAACGACATACATTCCTTTGCCCAGGTCCGATTATTTCAAGTCCCTCTCCTCTATTTATGAGGATGCAGAGGAATCTTCTCATGAATCCAGACCTTTTGGTTTACAGTATATAACACCATCAGTGCCTGAGGCATTAATTTCAGAGGATTCTAGAATAAAACATTTACAAGAATGCCTGCATGATGCCAGTGGATTAGACACCTCACCAGTGGTTGAGTTCAGCAATTCAGACCCCGGTGACCACGCAGAAGTGACATACAGGCAATTGATGTCAAGAGTTATGAAGTATATGGGGTGGTCAAGACCAACACCAGTCTTTGAACAAGACGATTTAACTGACATCTTGGACAGGGGACCACAAGAGGAGCCAATTTTGCCTTTCCATCAAGCCTTACAAAGGCGTGTGGCTACTAACTGGGAGACACCAGATGTTACTCCGGCTGTCAACAAGAAGTTGACTTCAAAATACAGAGTTTCAAGCTCTGATCCTTTTTACTTGTCTAAACACCCAACACCAGAGAGTCTGGTGGTTCAAGCTGCCACCTCCACCAGTAGGCAGAATACTGTTCCGACAATTCCTCTGTATAGGGATGACAAGCGTTACGACTGGGAGTATGGCCTTGAAATCAGCTAATGCTACATGCACGTTAGCAAGGTTTACACACACCCTTTGGGAGTGCATTTCCATGGCGGCTGATCATATCAAGACAGGGTTTTAAACATCGTCAAGGATGGGAAAGATGCAATGTGCGAATCCCTCCAGACTGGTCTCGACTCTGCTGACAGTATCAGCAGAGCTATGGCGGCAAGAACAGTGATGCACAGATTTGCCTGGTTGAGGAAGTCAGGATTTGCCCCAGACGTAAAATCCAGACTTCTCAACATGCCCCAGACACGTGTTTCGGCCTGGTTGGGCCTCGTCAGTGAGGTGGAGCTGCGCCTCTTTAAGAACAGTGAGCAAGGATTCCGTGTCAGGATTACCCTAGTAATTTAGGGTGTAAACCCAAAGCTACTTAATATGCAAAAACAAGGGGGGTCCTGGGAGTGTCTCTCTACCAGCCTATATCCCGGGTTAAAGTCTCAACCAGTGTCTTCTGTGAAAGGATGGTGAGCTAAAGACTCTGGTCGACACTCTAACCTGGGATACAGGCCGGTAGTAGAGAAACTCCCAGAACCCCCCTTGTTTTTGCATGTTAAGTAGCTTTGGGTTTTCTCCCTAAATTACGAGGGTAATCCAGACGTGATGGGATGAGGCCCAACCATATTAAACATATTTTATTGAGTTTATTCATAAGTAAAAGTCAGGCACATTGCCGCATAGTGTAATACTTTCACATAAACCCCTCCCCATCCCTCCCTCAACATCCCTACCCCAACTTTTAAGAAAAAGAGAGAAGAAGGGTGAAGGGGAAGGTAAGGATGACATAGGGAAAAGAGGGGGAGGTAGGGGGGTGAAGAAAGAGAACTATGAACTTGTCCACAGGGTACGAATGTCTCAACACCACGTAAATGTGGTCTCGGGTTTCAGTGTTCTACACTTGGATCAGGACTTGTTCTTCTGACTATATCTACTAAGCTGGGTTCGGCAGTTCCATCTGTTGGGAATTTCCACTCTTATACACGTTTTTTCCTGTCCCAGTCGTTCCTCACGGAATCAGGAGGTTGAGAAAGTTCAGGACATCCATGATCCTAGTTACCTCGGATTGGGCCAGGAGGAGTGGTACCCAGACCTTCTGGACATGTCCATCTGCACTCCGATACCTCTTCCACAAAGAGAGGACCTTCCAGAGGAGGGGCGGGTTCTCCATCCGGATATCAGGACGCTCAGCCTTAACGCATGGTTTCTGAGAGGCTAAGATATAAGGATTGGGACCTCCTGGATGACATAATGGGAGATTTTGCTTTCGTCCAGAAGGCCAGCCACTAAATCTTTGTACCGTTGCTGCTGGAATATGTTCTGCAGCTGGTGTAGAGATAAGAATGTTGAACCATTTACATGTAATACACCGATGGTGTTATCCTTTTTTATTATAACTGGCAAATCTGGGGCTCTAGATTGGTACCATCAAGGGATACTTAGCGGCGCTTTTGATTTTTAAGCGCACTTCAGAAGAAGTTTCATACTTTAAAATACCTTTAATAGTGCACATTTTAAAGGGTCTGGCAAATGTTTTCCCTCCAATCCCTTTTCATGTCCCAATTTGGGATCTCAACTTATTGTTGAAGTTTATGGTGGGGGCTCCTTTCGAGCCATTACACTCCTGTCCTTTGCGACTACTAACCCTAAAAGCAATCTTCTTAGTAGCGATTACATCTGTCCGAAGGGTGAGTGAGCTACAGGCTTTATCATGCAATCCTCCTTAACTGTCTTTTACAAAGATAAAGTGGTGCTGAAGGTGAAACCCACTTTTCTACCCAAAATTGTCTCCGAGTTTCATCGCAATCAAAAGATAACTTTTCCATATTTTTACCCTCCTCCACATCCTGGGAAGGAAGAGGAAATACTTCACAGGCTTGCCCCTAAACGTGCACTGAGCTTTTACATATCCAGAACGACAAAGTTAAGACAGGATGACCAATTATCCGTGGGCTATTCAGGTCTATTACCAAATAAACACTATCCAGATGGATCATATTGGTAATATCAGAATGCAACAAACTGGCAGGAAAAGATCCTCCGGAAGCCTTACGGGCTCATTCGACCAGGGGTATGGCAACTTCCTCTGCTTTACAGAGGCGAGTACCAATAAAAATATATGTGCAGTTGCCACATGGTCGTCTGTACACACCATCACTAAACATTATAGTTTAGACTCTTCTTCAGGCCAGGAAACTGCATTTGGCAAAGCAGTGTTGCATTCCGTGCACACACACCCATGAAATCTATTTCAATGTCATACAAAATTCTGACTCACTCCTCCAAATTCTATAAACTGCTTTGGGAGTGCATCAAAGATAAGGAATACATGGGAGGACACAATCCATTCGAAGAACAAGTTATTTGCCTCTGGTAACATTCTTTTGAATGGATGTTCCGCCCACGTATTCCTTATCGCCCCTCCCAACCTACCCCGCATTGGAATTTCCCTTGTGCTTACAGTCTACGCACTTTCAGCAGGAGTAACCGTCAGGCACAAGATAAATCCTTCACTCGTAAAAACGGAACTGAAGCCAACAGGTGCTGTGCATGCTACATAGACATTCGATGACGTTGACATTGAGACGGAGGCCTCCGAGGTACATCGAGTCGACAGGCATCGATGCAGAGCGCCCCTCTACTGAGAAGGTTTTCCGAAGCAGCAAAGCTGGATATTGGAAATATCAAAAGATAAGAAATCTTATCTTTGGGGATGTGGGACAAACATTCAGTCGAAAGAACGTTACCAGGGGTAAGTAACTTGTTCTTCACAGCCATTGAAAATACCAACTCCAAAACGTAAAGAGCATACTCCAAGTAACTGAGGTCACCGTCTTTATCACTAGTTTCGGAAATTGTGACGGATCAGATCCTAGAACATCAGATTGACCATTTTGAACAGGGGTAATCGCCCATGTTTTCTGAAGACAAGTCTGACTCACAGTGCCAACCACTGACAAAGCTAGGGGGTCCATACTACCCTCAATGGGACTGCCACTAAGGGGGATCAGCTCCATGGTTGGATCCCACCATAAACCCGCAGTTGTTATCAGTACAGGTCTTGAGTTATCTACAGACTTTGGTGACACAATGAGATAAGTGGTTCTCCAGCATGGGGTCTTGCATGGATTCACATGCTCATGAATATTCCCAGTTGTCTGACTGGGAATCCTCAGTAAAAAGAAAGCAGTTTAGCTTTAACTTAAAACTGATAGTCTCTTCCATAGCCTATCAGTATCCTTCGAGTCATACTGGCCCCAGCCAATGATACTTGTTCCCCCAAGCTCTCCCCCCCGCCCCTTCTGGTGGCCATCTTCAGATTTTACCACACGTTTCTAGTGTTGGGACTTCTTGTGCTTCGCTCCTCAAAATTCATGGATTTGTTGCCGTTTTTGAAAATTTCTCCCATCTCTTTTTCATCAACCGTTACGTGGTGACTACTGGCAGCAGGGACCCATTGTCGGAAAAGATAGTCTTTTTCATCATTGGATCTTCTCATCTGTGACTCCAGCAGACCCATGCTTGGGCCTACATCTTCACATCGCCATGTCTGATGTGGCAAAAAAGTGTCTATCAAAGGCCTGTGGGACCTGTGGCCAGAAGAACATTTTTGTCGTGGCTTGGCACCTCAAGTTACTTTATTGTCTTCACCCATTTCACAATGCAGACGTATGCAACATCTGCCATAGCTTCTCATCGAAGAGCAAGGTGGATCACCACTGGAGGTTAGTGGCTTGGATCAAGCAGAAGGCATCTGACATGGCCTCAGGGCACCGTCATGCCTCATCCAGGGCTGGCAGGTCCGGTATGCAGTGATAAAACCGCAGCAGAAATGTCACCTTTACAAAAAAATCGCGGCAAAAATGCTGTGGTTTGCCGCGTTAAAGGTGTACCCCTTTACACCATTTAAGGGAAGCGGGGGTGTCTCCCGCTCCCCTTATATGGCATAATGGGTCCGGGAGTTGTGGGGGTGTCCATAGATTGCGGCAGCAAAACCACTGCCTTTTTGCCACAATATTTTGTGTTACCAACCATTTTTGCTGCGATTTTAACACATGGAACTGCAGGTCCCACAAGCGTACTCCCGCTAGAAAGAAGAGGTTGTGGTCCATTTGGGGATGCTCCTTCTGGGGAGATCCAAAAGACGTTGACGATCCATGCGCCATCTGCTCCCTCAGTAGTCACCACGGCTGCAGGGCAAGTTCTGGAAGGGGACGTCTCCATCGCCTGGTAGCCTGTCGGCTGGTGTGTTATTTCCGTCTGCTCGAAAGTCCTTGACCCCATCCAAGCACAAATCATCGAAGAGCAGCCCTTCTGGAGGTCAGTTAGTGATACCACCATCGTTGGCAACACAGGCCCCGTTGATGACAGCCCCGTCTACCAGGACCACCACTTTGTCGACTGCCTCTTTGTCAACAAACAAGAAACACTGCACCGTCGACAATCATTTCATCAATGAACTCCCGGTTGACGAAGGCAGGAAAACCAGAAACCAGCTCTTCCTTCATTGACAAAAAGTTTGTCAGCGACTGTCGTCTCACCTTGCACGATGACTCCTCCGAGGCTTCTCAACAATTTTTCATTTTTCGTTTTGCTAAAGTCACCCTAAGTGGGATGGGTATGACCAGACGTGGGTCCCGAGTCTGCATGGCCTATAGACCCAATCTACTCCTCACTGATGACGCCCAACAAGGCTGAAACATGGTCTGCGGAAGCTTGTGCTATATAAAACAATGATCAGGGTGACTGAACTGATGTACACTCATAAAACTAATTCTACAACAAGAAAACCATTGCTCTTGATTTTAGTATAAACAATTGGCTTTCTGCCGGGCTGAAACATGTCTGGGGATGCTTGTGGTATTGTGCAAAAGGGATGTGAAGTCTTCCAGAAGATCGTCCTCAGAACTGGTGTAGATATGCAGAGATTTCCTCTGATTTTGCATGGGTGCCAGAGGAGACATGCTGGTGGGCCTGGGCAGGAAATCTGTAGGCAGAAGCAAGTCTCTCACTGTAGCCGAATCCTTCGGGAAGGACGCTATGATTGGACTCTGGGGAATAGGAACAGGTGCCGATGAGATTGTGGTCGGGACCATTGGCAAAGCGAAAAGGTGATGGCTGGAAGGTTTTGAATACATCCTAACCACGGACACAGCTCTGGGCAACCCTCCAGACCATCGTTTTTCAGCCTGCCAAGCCATTACAGAAGGGGAAATCTGGCTATAAGGCTTGGTCCTAACCCAACAGGGGCAGTCCAGCCAACTGCTAGGTCACATCCCTTCTGCACAAGACCCCACAAGCATCCCGAGACATGTTTCAGCCTTGTTGGGCATCATCAGTGAGGAGTGGCTTGGGTCTCTAGGCCCGGCAGACTCGGGACCCACGTCTGGGCATACCCATCCCACTCGTGGTGACTTTAGCAAAACGAAAAAGGTGATGGCTGGAAGGTTTTTCATAAATGCTAACCACAGGCACAGCTCCGGGCAACCCTCCAGACCATCGTTTTTCCGCCTGCCAAGTCATTACAGAAGCGGAAAAACCACATGCAAATCAGGCTTGGTCCTGCCCCAAAAGGGGCTGTCCAGCCCGATTTGCTGCCACCCTCCTTACTTCCTCCGTACCAGAAACTAACTTCAGTACACTACGGAGCGGTTCCATGTGTTGAAATTACGGCAAAAATGGCTGTGGACACAAAATATCGCGGGAAAGAGGCTGTGGTTTTGCCACCGCAATCCATGTTAAGGATGCGGGGGACAACCCAGCAACCCCCCGGACCCATTATACCATTTAAGGGGACTGGGGGACACCCCTGCATCCCCTTTAACAGGTCAAACCACTGCATTTTTGCCGCAATTTGTTTTTACAGGTGACATTTTTGCCGCACTTTTATCACTGCATACCCTTCAGAGCCTCTGAGGCGCTGGCGGACGTGCTCTGTCGCCTCCTTTCTTAACATGGCCTGAACCTCCTGCAGCAGCTGGACCATGTGTAGTTCCTGACACGCCACATGAGGAATACAAGGACACCTGTGTTGTAACTGACGAAGAACATCCAGCACCCATTTGTCCATGGTGATGGTCCCCAACTCGTTGACAAAATTTGCTATTTGGCCTCCCACTGGAGTGTGAAGGTGTGGGGCCCGGATCCATGGTCGGTTCAGGCCTGCTTGGGCGTCTGCGTCCTGGCCTGCAGGCGATGAAGACGATGTCTCTACTGCCATAGGCCTATGAGCGGCCTCTGTAAGCCTTCCGATAGTGGATTGTTAGAGTTGACGAAAGGCGGTTTTATACCGCTTAGATGACCTACATTCCTTCGTGAAGGACTTTCTCTTGGAGGGAGAGCACCTCACAAGCATGCTTGCCGTGGCTTTAGACGGTGACTGTGTCCTTCCCGAACTGGGCCCTGCGGCGACCCTACCGGAATCTGTAGCATGGAGCTTGGCCTTCTTTTGGACCCCATGGGGACTCGCTCTTAAAAGGATTTCGCTCATGGGACCAGTCGGTGACCGTGCTTTGGACAGCGTCAGAGGCCTTGCCCAACTTGAGCCACGCTGTTAACCTGCTATAACAGTGCCTTTTCGTCTTCAAAAACCCACAGCAAATGTTGCATCTCTCCTCATCGTGGTCCTGATACAGGCAATATAAAAACTTGCCATGTCGATCTTCGACACATACATTCCTCAGTTCACATTTCGCACATATTTTGAAGAGACTCCTTGTAACGATCTGTCTTCCCACTGCATCCTAGTAGAATCCGGAGAGAGTAGGTTTGATTGACACTGGAATGCTACTGGGTAGAATGTTTGTGTATGACTGGTGTTCTCTGGAGGGCAGTTGGAGATGTAAGCCTGAGAGAAAGAGGGTGCCGGTGCTTGCCACTGTGAACTGGAACTTACCATCTGATGAATAAGACTATAGAAACTCGATGTTATACTTGGAAACTTAATAAAGAAGTCACTCATTCACATCAAGATGTCAGAGTCATTGTACCAGAACCCAGATTTCCACACTCCTCTTCTCCTCAGACATGGTGCCTCTCGAAAACTTAAAAGAATAGATCCAGGATGAAAGTTGATCTTCGCTGACAACAGATCCCTGCTGCCGGTAGTCGACCTACCATCAAACGATGGAACAAAATCGGTCAAAAATACTATATTGTATCAAAAAAATATCAAAAGGCTCGAAGAGCAAGAAGAGAGGACTCCCATCACTGAAACATGAGGTAGAAATCTGAAGATGGCCACCAGGGGTGGAGCTTAGGGGGATGACTGTCATTGGATGGGGGACTATGACCCAAAGGACAGTGACTGGTTATAGAGTAAAATGCAGTTTTCAGGCTAAAGCAAAACTGCTTTTTTCTTTTACTGGGGACTCCCAGCCATCTGGCTGGGAATTTTCACGAGCATGTGAATCCATGAAACAAACCAATGCTGGAGAACAGGGGTTCCAGGTAAGCAATTTACTCCTTACAACACATGTCATTTCTTGGTTCTGCGCATTGTAGGTGGTTAACTTCTAGAGAAGCTCAATCAGTAAGATACATTTAATAATGATATTTTAAGGTTTAATGAAGTTTGTCCTTTCATGAAAGAAAATCCATCCCCAGCCGATTGAAGTTCCTCAAAACAAAAACAACCAACCAAAAAAAGAACATTTATTTTTAAAATACATTTCTTAATTTATGTAAATGGATACAGTCTTTATTTGTATTGTGTGTTATCCTTATGTGATGGTATTCATATGAACCACATACTGTTGTATGTTTAATACGACCAGTAAAAAGTAAATGGCATTAAAATAAATAATGAAAACCCTAAAGAGAACAAGCTTGGTTTACAAGGTTAGTGCCACTTTTTCCACTTGTTTGCTTTGGTGGTCAAGGAGACAAACTATCATCAGCAGGCATCAGTGGTATGTCCTATAATAACAAGCTCTGTAATAAAGTGGAAATAGCATGTACTGTGACTGGACTAGGACAAGAAATAGGCCCGGACACCCCAAAAAAAGTGGCCTACCCCTCGCCTCAAACCATCATCCTTTTATCGCGTCAATTCACGACTTTACAGAAAATGCTACTTATGGAGGGCTCATGTGTCTGTTACATTACAACACAACTTATAAAATAACATAACTTTGCATACAGTTCTGTGACAGGGTCCACACAGCTCTGAGGCGCAGGAGTGGCATGAACCAACCACTCCCACTGCAGTTTTGGGACCTGCTCCAATTGGATGCTTATACAGGGCTTCGTAACTCCAGCACGGAAGGAGGGTTAGTGTGATGATGGTTGGATAGAAAGGGTTACCAAAATATAAAGACAGTTGTAGACACTGCAGCCCAGTCTTCTTGTCCCTTGCAAGGTCTGTCAAAACCATAGCACTACCTTTCCCCACAGAACCTATAAAAAACCCCTTCATATTCCCTATATGGACAATGGACCTTCATTGTGATGGAAACATTCCTGCAGGACACGCACAAGAACAATGAATATCTCTAATTATCAGGCCAGTCCACACCTTGAGGGATGCATCTGTTGCTGCTGTGCTCATTCTACTTTAAACCATACAAAAATACAGACACCCTTCCCCTTTCCAGAGATCAGTGTTGCCCCAGATTGGTGTGAGTGGTCCCAGTGGGCTCCTGCATTTCCACAGGTGAGCCGCCTTCTTCCACATGTCACTGTGTTTTTAGTCGCTCTAAGTGGGCCGGTCGTTTTTGGGCTCCTTCATATGGGGTAGCGCCTCGATCAGAGCCGGGCACCAGTCTTCTTCCAGTTTCAGCCATCTGGGCCGGTTCGTCGTCATTTTCCAGGCGAAGGCTTGGGAGAGCTGAGCTGCAAGGCAGTACCTGGGACACCCAGGCCGCCCAACGTCTGGCTGCATAGCATGATCCACCTTGGGATTCGCGCCTTTTTACCTTCCCAGACATATCTTAAGATGTCCCCTTGCAGTATGCTGATAGCTTTGTTTTGTATGGTTATTGGGAGGGCTAGGCACGTTTATAGCAGTCTCGGGGTCATATCCATCTTCAGTGCTGTGATTCGTCCAAACCACAAGATCTCTTGCGCTCGCCAGCGACTTAGATCCCCTCTTAGCTCTTTGATCAGTGGTGGGAAGTTTGCTTTATACAGTTTTTCGGTGGAATTTGTGATCTTGACCCCCAAGTAGCTTATCTGGGATTTGGCCCAAGGGATTGGGTATGCAGCTCGTAATTCCTCCTTGCGGCTCTTTGGAACATTAATGCCCATTGCTGTCGATTTTGTCACATTTACTGTGAACCCGGAAACTTTTTTTTAACTCTTCCAGTTCTCGCCATAGGGCCTCCATGAAGTCTTTTGGTTGTGTTACTGTTGGCAGTACGTCGTCCGCATATAGGGCTACTTTGTATGATTCTCCTTTGACATCCAGGCTGTGGATCATTGGGTTGCAACGGGTTCTGCTGGCGAACGGCTCCATGGAGAGCACAAACACGAGGGGGGGAGAACGGACAGCCTTTTCTGGTTCCTCTAGTTATATTGATTTTGTTTGATCGGGCCCCGTTTATCCTCAGGTGGGTAGATGGATTCTGGTAATTTGCAAGTGCCCATTTTGTAAAGTTTGGACCAAATCCATAGTGGAGGAGGGTCTATTTTATATAGCCCCAGTCCAACATATCAAACGCTTTATGCAAGTCTAGTGAGAGGATTACCAGCTCTGCCCCCGTTCTGTTTGCCGATTCGATAGTGTTTATGGTTCTTCGAATGTTATCCAGAGTATTACAGCCCAGGATGAATACCATCTGGTCTGGGTGGATAATGCCTGGGAGGATGGGGGCTACCCTGTTTGCCATAATTTTTGCGAACAGTTTTGTGTCGTTATTTAATAGGGTGATCGGTCTGTATGACGAGCATTGCGTAGTGTCCTTTCCGGGTTTCGGGATGAGGATCGTTGTTGATTCCTCCATGGAGGCCGTGGTGGAGCCGGTTGTTAGGAACCAGTTGAATAGGTTCGCTAGTTGTGGTGCCAGGATATGCGCAAACTTCTCATGGAATTGGGTTGAGAGTCCATCTAGGCCCGGGGTCGCATTTTTCAAGGAGCGGATCGTGTCCCCTACTTCTTCTGCCGATATTGGGCCCCCCAGTGCTGCCAGCTCTGTGAGAGGTGGCTGCCTTGGGGTTGCAGCCAGATAATTAGCTAGGGCCACCCTCTATGTTGGGGGTCCCGACATTATTCCCTCGTGGTGGCGGGTCATGACGTCTAGATTCTCCACTTCCATGTGTTGCAAGGTTCCCTCCTCGTCAGCCAGGAACTGGATATGGTTCCTTGATTGCAGCTTCTTCAGCTTGTGTGCTAGGAGCCTGTTTGCTTTATTGCTATTGAGGTAGTAGAATTGCTTAGTGAAGATCAGGCCTTTGGCTAACCGGTCTGCTTGATGCATCTCCGGCGCCACTTTCGCTCTTTTAAGTTCTCGACCTATGGCTTTAGAGAAGCGTTTTTTGAGGTTGCTCTCCAGTTCTACTACCCTTTTCTCCAGCCTGGCTTGGTGCAGCTGGTTCAGTTGGCAGAACCTTGTTGTAGCCTCCAACGCTACCCTTCTAATGACTGGCTTCATCACATCCCAAACTGTCGCTATTGGGGTTTCTTGGGCTCAGTTCTCGTTAAAGTAGTTTGTGAGCACTTCGGCGAGTTCGATGCAGACCGCAACATCTGTTAGCATCTGGTCTTGGAATTTCCATTGTCTTGGAACGGGCTTCGGAATTCCTTGCGCTCGGGGGCTTAGCGTAACTGGAGCGTGGTCTGAGATGGTGATATGCCCCAATTGGATGCCTTCTACGCACGGGCAGAGGGAGCTTGAGGTCAGCAGCAGGTCAATTCGCGAATATCCTTTGTGGACGTGTGAGAAGAACATGTAGTCCCTCCGCCCTTGGTTGCGGAACCTCCACATGTCGATGGTTTCCGTTTCCATCAGGAATTCCGCCATGGCTAGGGCATTGGTAAAATCTTCCCTTGACAGGGGGGGGGGGGGGGGTGAGGGGGGAGCGTTTTGTCCCTGTTTGGATCTGGAGGGAGGTTGAAGTCCCCCCCAATCAGTAGTTGTCCTTTGGTCCTTTGGCAAATGCTGCTATTTTGGGGAGCAGATCATGGAGGAACTGTCCTTGATGCTTGTTAGCTGTGTATAATGCCAGTATCGTTATGGGAAGCTCCACCAGGAGGCCCCTTAGGAGGAGGGAATCGCCCTTCTGGGTCCCTCTTGATTGTAATCTGTGTTAGGGGTAGGTTGCGACTGAGAAGGATGACCACTCCTCTCTTCTGGTTTGCTGAGGCGAAATACCGTTTTGGGTAATTACTGAATTGAATTAGTTTTTCGTCGTCTTCAATGAGGTGAGTCTCTCGGAGGCAGACAATGTCCGGCCTGAGTTGCGCGAGTCTGTGTTCCACCATTTTTCGCTTCCTTGGGGAATTCAAGCCTTGGACGTTCCAGGTCGTTATCGTAATTGTGTCAGCTTGGGGTCCCATCTAAGAGTGTCGTTCTATGCTCCAGTGTTTCCCTCCGAGGTGTCTCCATTCAGTCCTGGCTATTTTCCTTTTGTGATGTCTCCTGCATCCCCCCAACCCCCTCAAAACGGATTGCAGGACTTCCGGACCAGCCTTCAGCCAACGGGGCAGTCGGCTGATCCAACGCGCCCACTTTGCTGGAGGCAACAGTGCCTCTTGAACTTCCAGTAAAGCAGAGTTGATCCATCTCCTATGTGTCTCCGGGACTCCGGCCCCGGAGCGACAATCCACGGCCGTGCGGTTGGGCGGATTGCAACAGCTTCTGAGTTCATCGCCCGGCCCGATTCCCGCCACCGCTGCCCAAATTCTGTTCCGTTTTGGCTAGCTGTGGTCAGCCAGCCCCGCTAGCGCTGAGCATGTTCAAATGCGGTGTGCCTGTTCAGTTGCTGTTCTTTTTGCTTTTGGATGGGGGACCTCTGAGTCTGCGGCATCTGTCAACCCTGGTCCATTGGATGTGGGGCTCACGTCTCCTCTCCGCTCCTTGTCGCTCTGGTTTGTCTGGTTCGTCTGGTGCCTCTCCAGGGTTCATAAAGCGTTCTGCTTCTTTGAGAGAGAGGATGTGGTGTGCTCTGCCTTCCCAGGGAAGAGGAGCAACGTAGGATGCCCCCAACGATATGTGACCTTACTCTCACGGAGCCATTCTGTTAGTGGGTTCAAGGATTTCCTTTTGGCTAGGGTGGCCACGGATGTGTCTTGGTAAAGGGAAATCGCTGCATCTCTAAAGAGAATGCAGGGCGACACACGAGCTTCTCGCATGATCTCTTCTTTGATTTTGTAGAAGTGGACCCTTGCTAGGATGTCGGGGGGGGCCAGCGCCTGGCTTCCCTCTAATTCGGTGGACTCTATCGAGTTCAAGCGGAGCTCCGTCTGGGAGGGTTAGGATGAAGCGCAGGAGATTCACGTAGGCCCCTAATTCTGCGTCCGCAACGGCTATGGGGATTCTGCGAAGGAGAATGTTGTTACGTCTGGACTTATTTTCAGCATCTTCCTGCTTGATCTCTAGGGCTTCGCATCTGGCCTCTAGCACCGCTAGTCTCTCCGCCCCCTCCCTGATCTTGAAGTTTTGTTCAAATAGTGTGGTTTCGATTTCCTCCGTTCTGGTTTCTCCCCCACCCGCTTGTCCAGTGATGTTATCTTGTCTTTTAGTTCTTCGGTTCCCTTTTGATATTCCTTAGTTATGGCCGCCGGGAGATCCTGCAGGTCTCCTTTTATGATCGCCTGAGTAGACTGGTCGGGGCACTGCTCTGCGCTCAGTCCCGGGTTTGGGCCTTCTTTGCGCTCCCCTCTCTTTGTTTTTTTCTCCCATCGCGGGCATTAGTAGGGTGGTGATGTCTGCTTGCTTCGTAGGTTTGGTGTTTCTGGACATCCTGTCCGCTTCGTTTTGGTGGCTTTCTCCGGCCAGGCTTTGGGTGCTGATGTCTCAAGCCATCCCGGTCGGGGGGGGGGACCTCCTGGCCCTGGCGTAGTTGGTCACCTGTCCTGAGGCTTGAGTTTCCTGGGCAGGGTGAGCGGCTGTGTTTAGTGCTGAGGTTCTCTTCTGGTATGTAGTGGGTTAGGGGACCTGGGGGATCCTTGCTTCAGGTGCTGGGTTGAGGATGCTAGGACAATAAGGCAAACCCCGAGGCCCCTGTTTCCCAGCTTCCCCCTTCCTTTCGGGTTAGGTTCTTGGGCCCTGCGGCCGGTGGGTCCGCGGGTTTCTTACGGGCCAGTCCCTTTATTACCTCTGTCTCCTGCACCCCCCCAATGTCTTTTGCTGGTTGTTTGTGGGGACAGGGGGGTATTGTCAGCCTTGGTTCGCTATTGCCGGGAGGGTCCAGGGGCTGGTGCTCTCAGCGCTGCTTGTAGTCACCCTTGGGGGGGGGGGGCGGGGTCCCGCCGCGGGTCTTCGGAGATCGGGAGCCAGGTCCCGGCGCCGACGGCGCAGGCTGCGGCGGGACTCCTACCCCTGGGGGTGCCAGCTGGTGTAGTCTGTGGCTCCTGGCATGTTGCAGTTCCGCGTTCGCCACCCTGTTGCACCTGGCGGCTGCTCTCCAGGCTAGTCCCCCTCTCCTTCTCATGAGGGGGCTGCGTAGGAGGGATCGTTCGGCTCCCCAGGCAGGATGGGTCAGGGTTGGGATGCAGCTGTTTCGGCGGCTCGTCCGAGGCAGCCCCGCAGATCTCCAGATGGCTGCCTCGTTACCTCGGGGCTGGCTGACCTGGGCTGACTGCCTTCAATTATGGGGGTCGTCTCCAACGGCTCGGTGTGAGGGCATTTTGCCCACCATTTTGGTGGTGTTGCTGGCGATGTCGTCCCCCTCCAGGAAGGCCCAGCTTTAGCACCGACACCGGGCGGTCCCCACCGCTAAAACCTTGCATTGCTGTGCTGGGGTCTGTCCACAGCCGAGATCACCGGAGACGACTACTCTGCGTTCGCTTTTACTGATGCATATTTCTTTGGGCGTGTGGATGTAGCTGAGAGCTCTCACGGAGCCAGCCCGACCGCCATGGCGCCAAGCCACACCCCGTGCTTTATTATTAAGTAACGGTAGAGTTCTTCCCCGACCCCGCATCCAAATGCCACCTGTCAACCAAAAGCTGACCATGCCATGATGCCAACGTACCCAATGACTACCCTCGCCCCAAACACTGTAGGCATCTGCCCAGCCAAGCCACAAACTGCGCAACCCAGCTTTTTGCCTGAACAAGCCTCTGTTGACCCAACACAGGCACCTAATGCTCCAAGTCAGCCAACCACTGTTCCAAAAAGGTCAGCAAGGTCTTGGACCTAGTCCATTACCAACCCAGCTAATTTACTGCCTCTAACGTAGCCAATAACTACATCATCCCAGCCAGCTACTGCCCCCAAAACATACTAGTACTCTTTCTGGGTTGCTGTCGCTCTCCGCTAGTCTTTCTGAATCCGGTTGACACTAGCCCATTTCAAAATTATGTGTGAGGCCCCTTACCTAAAGTTGGGAAACCCTGTCTGCTTATTTGAACAACAAAACAAATTGATCTGGTTAGTTAGTTTAAGGTTTTCAAATGCACAAGGGCAAAGGGTAAATGGCAAATGTTTTGGGGGGCAAACCTTTCAGTTGGTGCAGTTTTCTAGCCTAAGAGCAGATAGCTCATCACACAATTGATGCATCATATTCCTAATGAGAGGATTAATGCAGTGACTTGTGCGATGGTGCATTTATTAGAATAGAGAATGCATTTACACATTGCAATTAATGATTTACCTGGTTTCATCATTAAGGTTGCATAACACGGACCACCACAATGAACTTCATTAATGTCCAACCAGATTTGCTGGCTCACACCAAAGAGTTAAAGAGAGAAACCATTTAGTGTAAGAACATCAATGTCTCAAGAAACGCATATATCATGGGCACAAAGCAAACTCTGGCGCAACTCGAGTCGCAAGTATACTTACTTGTTGGTTGGTGGTCCCCTGGTCCAGAAATGGAATGGGATAATACCCGAGGAGATAACAGGGTGCTTTGCCACTGCTCAAGGTGGCTCAGCTCAGCTGGCAGGTGCAGTGGCACTGTGCTGTTACTGCAGGCAAGAACCTGGTGTGGAGCGGGCGGCCGGGCCGGGCTGCTGCCAGCACTGTGTGTGTCTGAGTTTGAGTGAGTGACTACCTGGCCTGCTGCAGCACCGGACCGGTGCCTGGCTGCCTGCAGCTCCAGCTCTGTGCATGCACACACAGACACTGCCTAACAGAGTGCCCCTGCTGCACTGTGCGCGGCTGTTCTCCTGTCTGTCTCTGAGTGTGAGACTCTGCAAAATCATCAGGCGGCAGCAGCAAGAGGCCCATATTATATCCACGTGCACTGCTGTGACGTCGACTCTCATGGAATTACTCTGTCCTGGTGCCACAGAGTCTCAGTGTGCAGGCGCTGCCTGCTGCATTCATTGTCTCTTCCTCCAGTCCCCTTCCATTCCCCTCCCACCCCAGTCCCAGGGCCCGGCCCAGGCACAAGTTGGTTTCAACTTTACATGCAAGTGAAGTGCAGCAAATTTGTTGTTACTTCCTGTAGTGCAAAGTTGAAAGCAACTTAATGAAGTACTTGTTATGGCCCCCGGGCCTCAGTCCATGAGCCCAGCCCAGCAGTCAGCCTGCCCTGCCCCCGGTCCCCTTGGGCCCGGTGGTGGGTTTCAAATTACAATTAGTCACTCACAGTAGACTAGATTCACACATAGATAGCACTTTTTGTCAATTGTCTTGAGACTCGAGACAAGGGCTACCATAGTCGTCGCACGGCCTGCCTGACTGGAGTGGCGGCAGCCACGCCGGCCCGGGCCCTGGATCATGGATGCCCGCCCGGCAATTGCCACTGCCCCAGGCCACCAGCCAGCCACACGGCTGCGGCCCTGCGGCAGGCAAGGCCGTGCCGCGAGCACGGCATCGGCAGCCCTGGACCCCTATGGATGCAGGCCAGGATGCATCATGATGCAAATAATTTGCTAAATAAATCAAAGCCAGGTAACAACGTGTAAACACACATACGCCATCACCTTATGCTGCAGTGCCCCAGGGCCAGCCCAGCCCAATTCCACCATCACGGCACGAAGCGGACACATCTGCTTTGAAAACATCTGCAACAAAAAAACGGCCCAGGGCCCGGCTTGATGAAAACCGGTCCCCCAGGTCCCAAAGTCGTTCTGCCATTGGCCGAACAACCGATAGACCAGTCCGACCCTGACTGTGTCTGTACGGTATATACTTGGAGTATGCAATTAAGTAGAACCCTGCATTTCAAAGCCTCGCTACACTTCGGCTAAGGACATGAGGATATATGACACGTGAGGGAACACAGAAGTACTTACACGGGCCAACACATATCTTAAATAAAACAAATTATTTATTTTGTCACTCAGTGAAATACCTTTCATAATGTCTAAAAATACTGTGATGGGTGTATTTCATTATAGGTTCAGCTAACTTTAATATGGGCTAGTGATTGTCATTTGAAATTTCCCCCAAAAAAATCAAATGGTTGGGGGAAAAGTGTAATAAGGAAAGTAGTTTTGAATGTGCCTCTACCAAATTCTTTAAAAGGGCACCCACCCATAACTATCGGCCGAAATGTAATTTACACAAAAGGAATTGCATAAATATTGTCCAACAGAAAGCTACAGCTGTGAAATATGCTACTTAAACAGAAGTAGCCAAACTGAACATATGTTCTTAATTCTGAAACATAAGTATCTAACCAAAATGGTTGGACAGTGCAATCTGGGTCCGATGCTCAAATTATTACCAAAACAAAACCAAGAATGGCATAAAGTGATATACAATGGCCAGACACATTTTAAACAATGTGTCTCTCTTTGCATATGGTTTGAATATGTGTCTTTAAGTTGAGTGCCCTATCTTTCCTCCAAAAGACTGTAGCAGAAGCACACACTTTTCTTAATATATACATCTTTAAGTGCAATTCTGCAATCAATACATTTTCATACATTCTAGCGCATTTAGATCATTCTAGAATATTCACAGTAGACGCAAGCATTAAGGTTACAAGCGTGAAAAGGCATCATACGTGAAGGAATGTGAAAGCCAAATTATGGTATGGTTTTATGTGAAGAAAAATGAAAGTTCTACTTTCAAAGTTTGTTCACCATAGAAATGTATGTGTCTAAGAAATATGGTAGAGCGTTACTGCTCGTTTTACAGCATCAGCGTCATTTTTTTCAGCAGTGCGCTGCTTCCAAGCTACTGTATCCATGTCAGTAAGGGCAGTTTTTCCAGAGTGGCCAATAGAGCTGAAACCATCTATATTTAACCCGTCTTGACTTCTATTCCGCCACGGGGCACAGCAACTGCTTTTCCACTAAACATTTCTCTATGTGGCCATTTCCACAGGCTGTAGCTTCAAAGATGAATAAAAGAGAATGTACGCAGCTGAAGACTTCACAGATGATGTTGAAATTTCAGACACCTCATGATCGTCAAACTTGTACCATTGCTGTCTATTGGCATTCTTGCTGTAGGCAGTGTAATGTCCTCCGTCTAATCCTCCATAATGATTCTGTTAAAATAAAAAAAACACACATAAAAAAGAAGATCAATGGCCAATTCACTTACTTGCATTAGTGCCTACCCGCATCAACCTTGGCTGGCATTTTTTGCATTTTATACTTGTAAATCGTTGAACCGCTAGATTGTCAAATGGTTACTATGAAAGAACACTCAATTTGCCCTGCCGAAGCATTTCTGTTAACCTTTTTTCAAGAAAGAATTTAAAACACAGGTACCCAATCATTTTATAAATCATCCCTTGGGTGTCCCCGGCATTCAGGAAGAGCTTCAACATTGAGGACATAAGGCCGTGGATCCAGGAGTTGCAAATGTTCTATTATACACTTCAGGAATTCTTGGACAATAACAACACATCTCAAAAAGGAACTGCTGCTGCATTTTGACACCTGTGCACAGTGAAGAAATGGTGATATACAAATCTGTGAATCTTCAGCAACAAAGAAACCTGACTCGAGAATAATGTACTCGATTTAGGAACGAAGTCTCTGTAGACTTAGGACAATCGGCGTTAGTAAAAGATTGCAGCATGCCCAATGTCTTGTTTGTGATCACCCCAATCAAAAGTAAGACATCCATCAACTTCCACTATACTGGCCAGTGTGTCCCACTTCTGTTTCAAATAATTAAAAAAGGCATCCTGGAGGATAGTTAAACAAAAAAAAAGTAAGACAGCAAGGAGTATGCAGTAACCTCTGTATAATATCAGGGCTGCCGGCATATTGGGATAAATAATCACAGATTATTCATCCTTTTTAACATTTAACGGGTGCTGGGCAGTCTAAGGATGAGCCGTTTCATATTCACCAATTAAAGAAATTGCTGTTCTTCAAGGGTAGGATAATGGCAATATATATTATCCAAAGGGATTGAGCAATATAAGACCTCCCATAATTCACTTCAGCTGAAGATGTCTGGAGTTCAACTATGGATTATTTGTTTGCACAATGAACATTGTATTAAATTCAGGAGAAGCTGGTACGTATCTGGCACACTGAACAGTCTGATTTCTGAGAAATTGGGAACTTGGTTTGCTCATAGCCTAGGAAAGCAAGATATATCCTCTTGTCCGGAGCAGCTTACACAAACCTGCAGACCAAAGGCACATGTTCAAATGGGGGTGGATGTAGCCTTTCACCTTAAAATAAAGTATGATGGGATTGGCTACTTTTAGTATATAGGCGCATAGTATTGCACATGTTTTTGAGGTTCAAAAAGGAACGTTGACTGGGCGTGTTTGTAATATTATCCCTAGTGTGACGTCTACTGTACCCATGATCCCTCATGCGTCGAGATCCCTCAGATTATTTCTTACTGCCATTATGGTCGGATGTGTTTTTTGGAATCTGTAGCAAAGCTACCTTCGGAGTAATTAAGCTTAGTTAACTTATTTCCGACTATTGCCGTTCAACAGACATCACGAAAGACAGCCGTTACAACTGCTGAATCAGACAGGCAATCCGGTGACAGGCTTCGGCCTATATCAGGCTTCGGTCTAGCAGTAGGGAGATTGGGGGGCTTGATTTTCTTTCCCATCAGAGAATGCATGCCTTCACGTCTTACATATACTGCATTTGTCTAGCTGCACTAAAGATTCACACTCCCCATGGAGCAACCTCCCTTTAAATTATGTCCCAGCTGCGTCAGAAAATATCTGTGGAAAGACACTCATCAAGTGTGTAACCACTGCCTTCCCCGAGAACACCCACAGGGTGACTGCGCATCCTGTACATTATTTAGGCCTAAACCCCCAAAGGAACGACGCATCAAACCGTGGGTGGCCCATGCAATGATGGCAGAATCAGAAACCGCTATCGGCTCCTTTGAGTCGAATCCGGAAGGCTAGGGCAGAAACCACACCATGTCAGAGGCTGAAGACATTACAAGGGAACCTTCGGCTCCCACGCATCACTCCCCGGGAAAAGCCTCTGGTGACAGCTAGACACATAAGCACACAACCTCAGTCTGCTCTTGGACAGAGCCGCCGATAGAAGGCTGCACGCCGGCGGGAGGCAGTTTTCAGCCTATGGACCATGGCTGAAAAAAGCCTGCTGCGCTTCAGCATCAGTGTTTAGCAAAAGGCAATCTAGAAAGACAGTTGCCAAGAGGCATGCATAAAAGTCCCTTGACGGATGTTTCAGAGGCGGGGAAACACGTCGAAAAAACATAGAAGTCCCGCTGGTGTAGATAAACACCATAAAAAGTCACATACACACACCCCTTCTGTCCCTGACAAAGTTCCACAGTATGAAGAGGCTAATTCACCTTTGTCTCAGTCTCTCCAGAAAAAGAGACCTAGAGAGGACTCTGAGGTTATTGTGTTCCTTTTAGCCGAGACACCTAAAACAGGGACATGGACAAAAGAACATTTTGAAGACACAATGGACAAAGTTTCCTCTTTTGTGGCCTTTATGAACAAATACTCAATTAGAGAAAAGACATTAGATTTAGAAATTGAATAACCCTTAGAAACACGTCAACCGTTGGCAAAATCATCAAGGTGCCACTCATCACCCGCACATACTGTCCTAGACCTCTCCAATGACTCTTTCCAAGGGGACGATCAAGCAGATCAAGATGTGTGTAATGTCGACCAGAATTATCCTAATGATGACCCTGACAAATTTTATCAGGATGAGGAAGATGACCCAGATGTGACTATTATTGACACGCAGGATTTTGTTGCACCTGAGAGTAGCCACAGCTCCCCAATTGAAGACCAATTACTATACAATGGGCCTCATTACACGTAGTGTGGTAAGGGTTTACCGGTACCGGTAAGGGCACCGGTACCGGTAAACCCTTACCGCCTTACTACGAGGTCCCTTTGCGGGTTGGTACTTTAACGCCTGCTTTTTAGCAGGCGTTAAAAACCAACCCGCAAAGGGACCAGGGTGCTAATTACGGTACCGCAATTTGCAGTATCGTAATTAGCGCCTTCCCCATTCCCATAGAGCCCTATGGGAATGGGGAAGGGCAATGGAGGAAGGTGGAATTACCGCCTTTCCAACCTTGGAATAGGGCGGTAATTCCCCTTTCCTCCAAGGCGGTACCGGTAAATTACCGGCATGGACCATGGTGCTAATAGCACCATGGTTTACCGTACTACGTGTAATGAGGCCCAATGACTTATTAAAAAGGGCTGCTAATCATTTCATTATTCACACTGAAGAGACAGCGGACAGCACTGACTTTGTAGAGGATATCTTAAATGAGAAAAACGCAGTCAGCAAGGCCATTCATTTATTGCAATCAATAAAAAAAAGAGGATTGCCCCCTAACTTACTACACCATTGCTTACTTTGGCAGTGAACCCCAGAGTAGAAAAGGTTTTCAAACCATCTGATCCTCTATATATTAGGCGTCAAATAAAACCAGACTCCCTTGTGGTTACCACCACTAGAAAAAGGGCTGGTGTTCCACTCTCTAGTTCTGAGGCACCTCCGAATAAGTTATGCAAATGGCTGTATACCTTTGGGAAGAGAACAACCTCAGGAGTATTAATAACATGATTTGCTAACAATACTACACTGCTCGCAAGTTATAACATACAGTGGGATCAAGATTCTCAGACATCTCAATTCTGTGCCTAAAACTATAAAGTCACACCTTATAAAGATCTCCACAGAGGGCAGATAGGTACCCCAAAACATACTTAAACATATTTTAGACTCAGCAGACACTTCAGTGAGAGTAATTTCTGAGGGGTCCCTGCTTCAACCCAAACCTCAAACAACACTAATCAACATGCTCATTGAAGAATCAGTCCTGTTTGGAAAAGCAGTTGATGAACAGCTTGCAACAAAAAAAAAGGAGCACAAGACTTCAAAGACACTGGGCCAGATCACAAATACTCCGTATGTTCAACGGAGCACCTTCAATACACACCGCACTTTTCGCAACCAAGGATTTACAAGACCAAATCAGTCTGAATTTGGAACAGCCACCTCTTCATTCTACAGTCCCCAGGGAGAATCATTCCTCTTACCAATCAAACCAACAAAGAGGATTTCGTAGAGGCAAAGGGCGGGGCAGAGTTGCGGCCTCTAGAGGCTCAGCTGCCCCGCCAACAAATGATGCACCAAATTCACATACCCTCCCATGCATCCATTCAAATTTCTCGAAACACAGCGCCACCATCCTCATCATTGCCCAAGAAGAATGTCAACAGAACATTACCTAATTCTTGAAGAGGAGATTTTAAAGGATAGTTCCGGGACTTTTTTTTTATTGTCCCTACGGTTCGGCCATGTGTTTTTAAGCATAACTCGGTAGATCGTAGAAAACTTTCCTATGGACCTTACCCGACTTTTCGTCCATTAACGCACTCGAAATCAGCCGCCATTTTCTGATAATCCTATCATTTCCCCCCATCGCCCTGGCTCACCTGCTTTTGCGGCACTAAATCAAATCCCCCGCCCCTGAAACAGACTTTATCAAAACATTCATATTCCCGCCTCTATCCGTGACGTGACTGAGCTGCGTAGGCAAACGCGCCCAGGCGTCTTCTACGCGACTCCACACAGAACCCGGAAATCAACACAGATGAGCTCACACAACACAGCGCGCCACAATTGGGAATATGAAACTGTACTTTTAAATTAAACCGCAAGATTGTAAATTTGGTAAAGTACATTTATTTGACATCAAATGTTTTGAGAATATTCAGCGATTTGCATTTTTATTTGCTCACGTTCCAAAAAGTTCGTTTTGAGGCACGCGATGTTCCTTTGCTGTACACAGGGTCTTAGATCATCTCACAATACAGCGCCACAATTCGGAATATGAAACTGTGGTTTAAAAGCAAACGGCAAGATTGTACATTTGGCAAAGTACATTTATTGGACATCAAATGTTTAGAGAATATTCAGCGATTTGCATTTTTCTTTGCTCTCGATCCAAAATAGTTCGTCTTGAGGCAAGCGATGTTCGTGTGCAGTACACAGGGTGTTGGTTTACGATAAAATAAGCTCTTCGGTCGCACTGATAATCGCATGGCTGTTCCAACAACGAGGCACTAGGCCACCACAACGGTCTGTATGTTGCATCTAGCCGTTAGTACCGCGTAAGGGCATACTTGTACTTGGCGATCGTCCCATAAAATGGTCAGGGTGGTAACGTTGTTCACGCGGAGAAGCAACTGGCGGTTGAAAAACCCATCCGCCGGTGTCTGGTACTCGTGACACATGCAATATTGAATGATGTACCTGTCTGAAAAACATAAAAAATGAAATTAGTCTCACCATCAGATCTTTATTAAAATTATTCATTTTATATATTCGGTCGGGAAATTATTTCATAGCTAGGACAGTGCAACTGGGTATTATACGTCAAGGGGGGGCTGTAGGATACTGAGACAGTCCCCCAGTGCAGGGGTTGACAGGGAGGCAGTGCAGGTGGAGAGTGGAAGGGCCCAGGACCGAGGTCGCAGACAGTGGACCAGTTGTAGCAGGGGAGAGGGAGAGAGAAAGCAGAAGCAAAGAGGAAGGTTTTGAGGTGCTTCCGTAAAAGGCGATGGTTCTCCTCAAGATAGTGCGCAGTACAAAACAATATGCCACATAGAACAAACAAGTTTAAATTGCGGTATAAACTCATCTAAAGAGTTACTTACATTATATTTGCATTTTCCATTGTTTCTGTGCGTAGGGCAGCCCCGAAATACCACTCCTTCTATGCCGACGTTATTTCTTCTAATGAACGAACATTAAATGGCTATCGTTTCTGAAATTTTATTCATTATCGTTTCTTACGTTATTGCACCACACCCCCAAAAAGAAGTCTTTCTGGATGGTCCCGGCCTGTCAAGGTCAAATAACAATAGAACCTTATACTGAGTCGTGGGCCATTCCGGCACCCGAGCAAAAAATCAAAGCAGCTGACCTTCACTTTGAACGAGCACACATTCCTAGTTAGCTACATTCAGTGTAAGGCCATCTCACAGGACTTGAAATTTACACTCCATCTTTGCATTTTGTCTGCGTGCTTTGCAGCCCCAGAGAACCATAAATACGGAGACCTTCTATATTTTTTGAAAAATGATTTATATTACTGTTTGGTTTAATTTAATGCGCAAATTAACAAGGTTGGATAGACACATTGCATGTACACTGAGCAATCACTTTTATTTACACAATACATAGCTACACATATTCAATGGGCCTGCGACATGAGGAGACTCGAGAGCAAAGTCACAGGTGACACCCGGGTGGTTCGCACTACTGCACGGTGAAGGGAGGGGCAAGGGTGGAGAGACACATTGCATGTACACTGAGCAATCACTTTTATTTACACATTACATAGATACACATATTCAATGGGCCTGCGACATGAGGAGACTCGAGAGAACAGACAATAAAATTACAATCATTTAAACCGTGATGTGTATTTCTCAATGAGCTCTTCTTTAGGTGGACATGGAACAGAGGCAATGTTGGGTGGCAATGCAGTTGTCCCCTGCACAGGTTCGTTCACAACTCCATTTATGTGCCTATCTAGGACGTCAACAATAAGTCTCTCAATAAACTCATATTGCATATCCTCAAACACTGGTTTGATCACCCATTGTTTACTTCTTTTAGTGAAGGCCTTATTGTAGCGAAGCGTCCCTAAAGTTCTGGTCGTCCTACTTTGTTGACGGCCAACATTATGGTTATGTGCCAAGACCGCTAGAAGAGTCCGATTTATCATGCCCTCCATGCCAAAATGCAATCGTTTTGGCCTGTACTTTAGGCACATATTGTGGAACACCTCCAAATCTCCTGTGTGGCAGAATTCCGTGAGTCCCCTCAAATCTCTTGTTATAGTTTTATCAAATACAATCTTTTCAATGGCTTTGTGAGTGGGTGATGAAGGAATCAACCACTTCTTCTTCCGTGCCTCCTATGTGGACAAATGGCCATGTTCACAATTGTGGAAATGTTGGTTTGTGTTCCAACGGTGAACGTTGGTACAGTGTAGCATTACTGACCGCCATTTTTCCAGTAGAATTTCCAACGACCCTCCACATGTTTTTGAGCTCCACCAAAGATGGTTGCTGATTGACTTGGACCACTGTGAAATACCTTGCATATCTTTTTTTTTACCTGCAGCCGACATTTTTTTATTGATTGTTTTTGCAAGATGCCAAACGTCAAATTGGTGATTTATATTTTTGTACTCTTCTCTCATTGTCTTGGCAATTGAAACGTGTCTGTCCGTGGCTATCAGGTCGATCACCATTCCCCGCGATTGTAGTTCTTGCAAAGCCAAATTTCTCCATGGCCACTGAGGATGTACTTTGTGACACCTGCACGACCACCGAACTCACAATTTTCTTACTTTCCATGTCCTGAAAGTGGTAGGTGCAGTACTTGGCTGAAAATCCTGGGCTGTCGCACTGTCCATCACCGGCTAGCCTGAACCGTTTGCCCGCGAATGTACTATCAATAGTCATTTTTTCCATTCTCCAAGCTTCGCTAATGGCTGGAAATAGATAATCGGTTTGGTATTTGTAGAACTGAGTTTTCGCAATGAAATGGATTCCCACAAACTGAAAGAAAGACTCTAACTTTTTAAAACTTGAACCACTAAAAAGTGCAGCCGCTGCACAAAGTAGATTGCCTGCTGGCAGTTGCCCAAGCATGGGTTGTGCAGACCATGAGAAAGGATGATATTTTGTACAGGTGGCATGTATTTTAAGGTTAGTGCCTCGAATTGCACGAGTCACATTAATCAATGGCTCCCCACATACTTCCCCACCAACCGAATGCCCACATTTCATCCGAATAATAATATCAATCAAACAACTATCGAATACAATGAATTTGGCCTCTTTCCTTATACTGTCACTCTGCATCCCAGCTGGTTCGGCCTGTAACGTTGAGGACATGTCACTCACATGAAAGGTAGAATCTCTGATATCGTCTTCCGCTATGTTCAGTGATATTGATGGCGTTTCATTGTCGTCCACTTCATTCTCTTCCATTGCAACATCTGTTCCTTCTCCGGCGATGGGTGAATAAAACAATTTCTTCAACTTTCTCGCGGTCTTAGTTTTTGCAGGTGTGCATTCTGTGAATTGATCTCCGACTGCATCCGAACTACCAGGAGGACATTCACTATCAATGGCTGGTGGTGGTATAGCTCCGTTGTCAATCACTTCATATTCTTCCCATTGGCACGATGCATCTCCAGTCTCAAGTCCCTGCCAAAAGGTTTGACAAGCAACATCTCTCGTTCGCTTCACTGTCTGTGTAGATCTAGTTCGTACACCCACTCGCAACTAGAGGACAGATTGGAAAAGGGATGTTCAGTTTAAACACAACTTACAGTATTGAACTATTAACAGTGAAAAACAACATAATATAGTGACCAGGACACTAACCTTCTTTTGCTTTCTTTTCTTTGAAACTTTCTTGCCTCGAACTTCAACATCAGGACGCTGTTGCTCCGACTCGTGTGTGCATGTCTCCACTTCCTCTTGCGCTGCAACGACTATATTTTCATGATAAGCACATCCATCACGCACTGACGCTCCATCGACTCCCTGAAACATAGAACTTTCATTAGTATGTATAATAATATTGAAAACACAAAATGTACTTGGGGACCAATACCCACGTACATCTCAATAGCAAAACACGAATGAACGCTTTGTGTAGAACATTCAAACGACAATTATTCACGCATAGTTGATCTAGTTAGATGGAACTGTCAAGATCCATACCTCGGGCTCCTCATAGACTTCCATTGATGATATTATTGAAGATGATGCTTCAGTAACTCCCTGAAACACAGTAATTGCATTAGTATGGTTTTCTATTTTGATAACAAGAACAGAAACTTTGTGCAGGCGTCAACGGCTCATCTAAATAGACCTGCACAAATGATCAGTTGTCTAAAATAAATAATGGATATCTAAATATGATTCGATTTGCTCGATCGTTGGAAGTGTCACCACCCAGAGATCTGCATCAACTACTAGGGGTGATGTTCTTGTAGAAGAAGCTCCGTCATCTCCCTGAAACATAGTACTTGCGTTAATAAAGAAGGAAGTATAGCGGATGTAATCACGTCATATGATTTCGCTTGATCGAACTGTCAGGATCCATACCTCGAAATGCATAAGAACATCAAGGGACGATGTAACTGCGGTGCACACTTCTGCAAGCTGTTGCGCCGACCCGTAACTGCATGCTCCCCCTTCTTCTTGGACTAATGCTCCATCGACTCCCTGAAACATAGGACTTTCATTAGTAATGAACACAATATTGAAAAAAGAAGAGACATAGGAGGGCGACGACAGAAGGACATATCAATGGCTAAAAACGAAAGAAACATTGTGTGTAACAATCACGCTACAAGAATGCAAGATCTGATGATCTCCATCAATGGAACTGTCCGGAAACGTACCTCGAGCATCTGAGTGACATCAACGGTAGTCGTCAATACGTTGGACTCCTCAGCATCTCCCTGAAAGACAGTACTTGCATTATTTTGGATAACAATAATTATAACTGAAAACAAAGACTAGAGGACGAGTACAGTCAGTGGCAGAATAGCCAAGTAAGATTACCCGATAGGCGCTTGAAGTGGCTGATGACTGCAATAACGACACGGATGGAGAATCTTCCGCCTTCATATTGAGTGGATACATAAATGGGGAAATTATTGTTAGCTAATGCTATACACTACCGCAAGGCCGAGAGATAAATACGTAAACTTGACTCACCAGTGGAGGGATGTGGACGAATAGAGTGGGAATAGCGGTTGAGAGCAATTTTCGCCTCGCTCGCGGTGTGTTCTTCTTTATTAGCAATGATGTGGAGTACATGTCTGAGCTAAAGTGCCTGCTGCAGATGCGGTATCGATCACCCCTCTTGTCCGCAAAGACTTCTAGGACTCTACTTTCAAGCTCAGACGGTGGATATCCGCAATATCGGACCCATTCTCTTATCTGATCTATTGTCTTAGGGAAAACATGCATTATAGTACCTTCAGATTTATTATGGGTCTTCGAAGGGCAACCGCCAATGGAACAGGCAGGCATTGTGGAAAGTTCTGAAAAGTAAAGATCAACAATTCTCAATGAATACCAATGTGTTAAAAAATTAAATGACACATAAAAGGTTCAATGCAAGGTTCGTTTTGGTTCTTGTAACTATACACGTTATTCACATGCGGATAAGTATTTGAATAACTTTAAAAAAATAGAAAAATAATTTGACTAAACTCAGAACATGTGACTAGTTCCTTGCATGTACTGTCTTGAACGAAAAGAAATTGGACGCAAAATGATTATGGTACATGGCCTTACCTTGACGAACAAACAGTTAGATGCAGGGATCAGAGTAGTTTCTTGTCGTAGAATAGGGAGCAGTTCACAGGTTTGCAAACTGACGAGTTTCCTCGAAGTGGTCACGGAAGTTCGCAGAGACGAAGAGCAGATAACCAGCACCTTCACGGGTTGACTAGCAAAGCGCAAAGAAGTTCTCATTAGAAATATGAAGTGGGTTATAAAGAATTCGAAACAGGGGTGTGTTTGTGAATGAATGACGTGTATATGTCGTGGCATTATGCGGTTTGCAGGGGGCCGTCCAGCGTGAGGGGGGATGCTTGGCAGGAGACACGGGGTCTGGAGGTAGACATGGGAACAACAACCCATGCTCTATAGACCACTTTGAAGTGTACATGGTCTTTGGCACCTCTTGGCCTTTATCGCTCCCTGACAGCTCCACTTGGCAGCGCAAGTACCCCGGTGAGAACTGCCTTTGATAGGGCGGGGGGTGGATTGGGGCGGTGGTCGTGCAGACAAGACACAGGAAGACTCGTGAATGGAGACACACTTATGTGGATTGCAGGGGGCCGTCCAGCGTGAGGGGGATGCTTGGCAGGAGACACGGGGTCTGGAGGTAGACATGGGAACAACAACCCATGCTCTATAGACCACTTTGAAGTGTACATGGTCTTTGGCACCTCTTGGCCTTTATCGCTCCCTGACAGCTCCACTTGGCAGCGCAAGTACCCCGGTGAGAACTGCCTTTGATAGGGCGGGGGGTGGATTGGGGCGGTGGTCGTGCAGACAAGACACAGGAAGACTCGTGAATGGAGACACACTTATGTGGATTGCAGGGGGCCGTCCAGCGTGAGGGGGGATGCTTGGCAGGAGACACGGGGTCTGGAGGTAGACATGGGAACAACAACCCATGCTCTATAGACCACTTTGAAGTGTACATGGTCTTTGGCACCTCTTGGCCTTTATCGCTCCCTGACAGCTCCACTTGGCAGCGCAAGTACCCCGGTGCGAACTGCCTTTGATAGGGCGGGGGGGTGTGGATTAGGGCGCTGGTCGTGCAGACAAGACTCGTTTGCCGCAGGTTCTTACCAAGGAGAGGTCATCTCACTGCATGTAGGAGTTAAGAGGCAGGCTGAAGGATCTAGTACATGGAAGGCAGGGGGTGAGTTTATAAATACCTCAGCCTCCCAGGAGAATATATGGGTGCAGTTCACCCTGGAGACCCTGGATGCCTAGGCAGTTAGTCAGCTGCAGGCTGGCCTGTGGTGGCAAGGCGGCACGGGCCAGAGGGGGTCATCTCTGTACCCGGTGCCCAAAAGGATGAATTATTACGATCAACCATATTGATTATTTTTTTGTTTTGTATCAATAAAATCCAACGGCCTTTTATTGCCAACGCTTGAACAAAGTGGTGTGGTAAGTATTTTTGGGGGAGGAGGCAAGGCCGGGAGGCTTGATGCCAACCCGCAAAATAACATATGTATGTCTGCTGCATATGGGTTCAACGGTTATGTGGATTGAAGGTGGGCAGCCAGCGTGAGGGAGGATGCTGGCCGGAGACATGTGGTGTGACAAGACAAGGCACAGGAAGACTATTCAATGGAGACACACTAGATTCATTTAAAAAATCAAAACAACCATTGTTAAAAAAATATGTTGGGTTTTATTTTAGATCTTTATTTCAATTGAACATAAATAATAAACATTACACATTGTAAAGTTCCGGTTGCAGCACATCCAGGGAAAATCCGCGGTATTGTCCACTGTCGCTGGGGAAATGTTGTCTAATGGCAAGTACCGCACAGGCAGGTATTACTCTCCGAACGCGGTGTCCGAGCCTCCCGTGAAGCCACCAAGTGAAGCAACGATAGGCCACCAGCCTGTACCACCTGTGAAAATGAAAGATGCAAACTGTATTAAAATGACAAAACTTTCTTATCACTGTCGATTCAGGTAAAAAATGTCATTCTGCTTTGAAAAAAATTCTATCTAGAAAATGCACAATATGGAACCAATTTACATGCGTTCGAATGATATGTAGATGTAATTTTATATATGGGAGACGACCATGACATAGTAGTGGCATCACTGACATCACAACCAGAGTATACTTACTCGTTACTCGGATTACGCGGACGAACAGTGCCGCGAAGTTCGTGCATAAGCACCATCATCATCCTCAACACGGTCCGTGAGAGGCAGGCTTCCCTGAACTCTGGCAGCTCGGTGATGCATTGCGGACTTGGCTCGCCTTCCGAAATGTAGGCCAAGCACCCGGAATTTTCACGGCAGCAGCAGTTCTCCTCCTCAGTTGGCATTAGCTCGCACCGATTGCACGTGCACCAGGTGGAGATGCTGACCATGCGACATGGTCCAGGCTCTTCATCCGTTCACTGGTCCTCCCAACTGCCGTCCGAATCCCCATCGTTTTCACGTGCTTGCCTTTCCAGTAGTTCCTCCTCGGTGTACTCGGGCTCGTACATATACGGCCTTATTGTAGCCATTGTGTGGTAAAGAAAGTAAAATAATTTACAGAGATGGTACAGGTGTTCACAAGGCCTAGAAGCGGCGAAGGTAGCTGACCAGAGCACAGAAACGAGTCACAGAATACTCAAAGTAACACACAGAGAGTAATGGAATCGAAAATCTGCTGCTGTGTGTTGTGAAACGGTGTGTTTATACTTATTGAGGAAAGAGGCGTCCTGCCATTTCCATGGCGACGCTTCATTAGCTGAGGCGCAGCGATTGTTGACACGAAACGTGCTTTGGCGTTGGGAAATGGGCGGTACGCGTCTGTTGATGTCAGGCTCAGGGGCGGGGGATTTGATTTAGTGCCGCAAAAGCAGGTGAGCCAGGGCGATGGGGGGAAATGATAGGATTATCAGAAAATGGCGGCTGATTTCGAGTGCATTAATTGACGAAAAGTCGGGTAAGGTCCATAGGAAAGTTTTCTACGATCTACCGAGTTATGCTTAAAAACACATGGCCGAACCGTAGGGACAATAAAAAAAAAGTCCCAGAACTATCCTTTAACTTTACTGCAAAAAGGAGCAATACAGCTGGCACCACCTGCAGAGGGAAATCAAGGTATTTTATTCAGTGTACTATCTTGTTCCAAAGAAAGATCTAACAATGCGCCGAGTTCTAGACCTGCGTCCTGCAAACACGTATGTCAAGCCACAATATTCAGGATGACTACGCTGCAGGAGGTAATTCCTCTGCTAAAACAAGGAGATTACATGGCAACATTGGACATGAAAGACGCATACTATCATATTTCAATGTTGCCAGCGCACAAAAAATACCTACGTTTCAAAGTGTGAGACAATCAATACCATTTCAAAGTGCTACTATTCGACATAGCCTGGGCTCCCAGAGTGTTTACAAAAGTCCTAGCAGTAGTGGCTGCAGTCCATTCCAGTGTACCCTTACATAGACTGGCTAATAACAGGCGACAACTCAAATATGTCAACAAAACACCCAGCAAACAGTCAAACTACTGTTTCAATTGGGTTTCTACATGAACAAAAAAAAATCAAGTCTAGTAGAAAACCTTTTCTACGGGCACTTATTCGAACAAACAAAGGCTTAGTCTTCCCCTCCAATGAGAGGGTCCAGGACATGCTATTTCAAACCCCTCAATACATAGCTGGTCATCAGGTAACCGTGCGAAAGGTAATGCGCCTTCAAATGATGGCTTCCTGCATTTACCTAGTTGCACACGGCCGACTGCACATGCGTTTTATGTAAGAGTGGCTGGCGAAACAATGGTCACAATCAAGCAGACTATGGGATAATCTAGTGGTGGTTTCGCAACCTCTGGTTCGATCTATGCAGTGGTGACCCAAAGAGAACCCTTTAAAAGGAAAACCTTTCAACACACGAGCTATCGAAGCCACTCTCAATACAGACGCATCCCTAATGGGGTGGGGCACACAATTTGTCCATTCACACTGCACACAGGGTGTGGACACAGGCTTTAACCAGAAAACATATCAACCTTCTGAAACTGCTAGCAGTCTTCAAGCTTTCAAACCACAGCTAGTAGAAAAGACAGTCCTCATTCTAACAGACAGCACTGCAGCCATGTTCTACATAAACAAACAAGGGACACATTCCCCAGGGCTGCCCAAACTAGCCCAGAACATTTGGCTGTGGGCACTAAAACACATTTCTCCTAGCACAGCATGTTCCAGGGGAACTCAATTATCTGGCAGATGTACTAAGCAGAAGTGCTGTGTTGCCTTCAGAACACAAGTGGCAACTAAACGCAGACATGCTACACAACGTCTTCTCAAATTGGGGGATCCCAGATATGGACCTCTTTGCTACACAAGTGAACGTACAATGCCAAGAATGCACATCAAGATTTCCCCAGACAAGATCCAAGGGGAACCAACGCTCTGTTAATGAACTGGTTAGGGAATATGTGTCACTGATCCTAATAGCTCCAATGTGGGCACGACAAGAATGGTTCTCACACCTACAAATGATGTCTCTTTGTCTGCCCATGAAACTACCGTGCCCATTCAACATGTCACAGAACCAAGGGACAACACTTCACCCATGCCCTCAGACACTGAACTTGGCAGTCTGGCTCCTGAAGTCAGAGAATTTGGGAATTTAAACCTACAAGCAGAAGAACATGGACATTCTAAAAAAGGCACGTAAGCCCACAATACATTGTTATTTCAACAAACGGAAACGTTGTGTGTTATGCTGCAAAGCACATGCAATCAATCCAATTGACTGTTCACCTTCACATATAGTACACTATCAACTGTATCTGTTAGACTTAGGCTTAGTCCTCAATTCAATATGAGTACATCTAGCTGCTCTATCAGCCTACACCACATCACAACTTAAAGCTTCATGGTGGAAGCTGTCTGTGGTTGAGGCATTCATGGAAGGTGTTAAAAATGATACCCAGTTTCGAAGCCAACTAAAAAGCCCAGGAGAGCCTCCTTTGAGCCAATGCATAAAGTCAGTCTTAACATCTCAATTATACCTTCAACTCTCTCTACCTAAGTATCTTCCTTCTCAAGCTCTTCGCTCATCCGCCTCCAACTCCCTCAGGGTCAGTCGCTTCTCCAAGCAACGAGTTGGTGGTATATCTCCTTCTTCTGATGGGGCCTCCTTCTGGAACCTCCTGCCTGCCTCTCTAAAACTTGAGGAGAACCATCTCCAGTTCTGGAAGCCCTCAAGACCTTGCTCTTTGCTTCTGCTTTCTCCCCTCCTCTCCCCTGCTGATCTTCTGGCTGAAACTTCACTGTTACCTGCCTACCCTCTAATCTCGGGCCCAGGTCCCCTCCCTGCCAGTTGCACACCAGCACTGCCCCCTGGAAACACGGGGGCTGTTTCTGTATCCCTACAGCCCCCTACCAGCCCTTGACACCTGATGTACCTCTGCACTTACCCTTGCACTGGGCCACCAGCTGGCCGCACTTTTTATTTATTGTCTTTATTTATTTTACTGCAATCCTATGTACTGCACTGCCCCCTGCCCTTTCCCCTCACACTTTTCCCCTTCCTCCATCTCCTGCACTTGAACAATCTCAATGTCACCTGGCCTAGTAAGATCGCTGTCTCTATCTTCCCTCTGTTGCCCCTCCCTTGCCTTGTCGCGCCTTGTAACACTTGTGTATAGGCACGTTATAAATGCCATATAATATATCATATGACAGCTTTCCTTGTTGCTATCAAATCTAAAAGAAGGGTTAGTGAACTACAAGCACTGTCAGTACAAGATCCCTTCGCAATTATTCACACATCCTCGGTTTTCTCCTAAAGTCATCTCAAAGTTCCATGTTAATCAATCCAGCGTTCTTCCAAAACCCCATGAACGCAGCAGAAAAAAGCCTTCAGACTCCAGATGTCAGAAGGGCTGTCATGTATTACCTACAAAAGAAAAAACCTATCAGAAAAACAGATCTTTTTTTGTATCTCTAGCCGCAGGGAGAGAGGATGACCCTATCTCTTAATCGGCTATTTCAACTGCATCCAACTTTGCTTTTCTCTTTCTAAGAGAAAGTTGCCATTCAAGCCCGAGCATACTCACCTCGAGGCACAGGGCTAGCTTTCATAGCAACTGTGCCCTTAGACTCCATTTGCAAAGCTGCCGCTTGGAGTTTAGTTCGCACAGCATTACTGTGAACATATACAATCTAAAGGTTTACACAGGCAGTGTTAAAACATCTCTTTTCCACTCTACTTTCAAATAACTCACCTTCTCCAAGTCCCCCACGTTAATCTATGCAAAGCATGTGATTACTTATCGTAATCATATTTCTGACGCTTGTTTCTGCTTAGATTCACATTCGCCAACCCTTCTGCCCCTCTTGCAGTTGAAGGTTCTTGGGTAAATCAAAGATATTTTCACACCTCATCATTACTTACCTAGACTCCACACTGCACTTTATACTCCGTCTTAGTCAGAAACAATCAATCTGAGGGACCTCGACATGTGAGGGATCATGGGTACAGTAGACGTCACATTAGGGATATTACAAACACGCCCAGTCGACATCCCTTTTCGAACTTCGAAAACAACATGTGCAATACTCCGCGGCACTCGATGTTGGCCTATGCAAAGCATGTAAATCTAAGCAGATGCAAGCATCGGAAATACGCTTACGTTAAGTAATGTATGTCATATAAGTATATGGGATACATTACTCATCGTAATCGTATTTCTGATGCTTGTATCTGCTTAGATTCACATGCTATGCATAGGGCAACATCTAATAAAAGCTGCAGAGTATTACAGTTGTTGTTTACGAAACTCAAAAAGTAATGTCGACAGGGCGTGCCAGTAATACTATCCCTAGTGCGACATCTACTGTACCCATGGTGCTTCACGCGTCGAGGTCCCTCAGCTTGTTTTGTTTCTGACATGAGATTGCATGAAGTGTAGCGTGAGAACAGGTGTAGTAAAGCAGATTATGTATCAGATAAAGCCCAGAAAACATCTATGCACCTTTGCACCTTCTACTCCAAGGGGAGGAAGGGTGGGAGCATCTAAGCAGATACAAGCATCAGAAATACGATTATGGTGAGTAATGTATGCCTTCTGGGGCTTGTGGAATCTGCTTAGATCACATGCTCTGCATAGATTAGCGAGCTGTGTTTGGAGAAGGTGGAGGGTTGTGAGAAGGTCCAGCGGCAAATAGATGTTTTAGCACCTCTTGTCCCACCTGGGAATCTGCTTTAGAGTGAGTGTCAATGCAGAAGTGCCGAGTATAAGTGTGGATAGAGCTCCATGTAGCTGCTTTGCAAATTGCGTCTAGCAGGACGTTTGCGATTAAATCAAAGGTCGCTCCTGTACCCCTGGTGGAGTGAGCTCTTGGTGTGAAAGGCAGTGTTTTATTTGATACAGAGTAGCAGAGCTGTATGCATCCGACTATCCATCTGGAGATGGCGTTTTTGGACACGCGGTATCCTTACCTGCCTGGAGCAATGGAGACGCACAGTTGGTCTGTTTTCCTTAGTGGTCTGGTCTTGTTTACATAGTAAAGGACCGCCCTCCTTACATTTAGTGTATGGAGTTTTTTCTCAGCCGAGCTTGATGGGTTTTGGAAGAAAGTTGGTAGTTCAATGTCCTGATTGACATGGAACTTTGAAAGGATCTTAGGAGAAAACCTATAGTGCGTTCTTAATACCAATGTGTCTTTGTGGATAACAAGAGAAAGGGTTTTGCACTGACAGAGCTTGCAGTTCACTGACTCTCCTTATGGAGGTGATAACCACCAGAAAAGCCATTTTATATGTGAGGTGTTTAAGGCTGGACTTGTGCATAGGCTCAAAGGGGGGTCCTATGAGCTTTGTAAGTACTACATTTAGGTCCCACCGTGGCGGTGAGTTTGAAATAGGAGGGTGGAGTCTTTTTACTCCCTCCACGAATGCCCCAATTACTGGGATTTTCCACTAGGACACCTTACTCAGAGAAGTGATGTAAGCGGATAGAGCCGATAGGTGAACTTTGATTGAGTTGAATACTAGCCCAGAGTCTAGTAAGTGAAGCATGTAATGAAGAATGTGTGATGGAGTACATTCTATTTGGTTTATTTGTTTTGACTGGCACCAAATTACAAATCTCTAGTGTTTGGTTTACATGCCTCTTTGAGGATTTCCATACACCTCTCAGGCAGATTTAAATGGCCAAACTCTAGGACTTCAGGAGCCAAGCTCATAGACTGAGGTTGAGGGTGTAATGTCACCCCGTGCTGTGTGAGCATGTTGAAGGGGCACCGGCATTTGATCGGTTCGCATATCGCCTGTTTGCACAGATGTGGATACCAAGGCTGTCTCTCCCATATAGGAGCAACTAGGATTAATGTCACTTGTTATTTGTGCATCTTGTTCACAACTTTGCTGATCAGAGGAGTTGGGGGGGAAAAGCTTAGGCAAATTTCCCCAACCATTTCATCGACAGGGCTTTCCCCTTGGAGACGTGTTGTGGAAATCTGGATGCAAAGTCTGGCCATAGTTTTGTCTTGTGGCGAACAAGTCTAGAGGGGGGTAGCGCCATTGTGTGAAGATGAAGTTTATGATATCTTTCTCGAGTTGCCACTCATGCTCTTCTGGTAGAGGATTTCTGCTTAGTGAGTCTGCTAGATAATTGAGTTCCCCTGGAACATGTTTCGATGTTAGGAACATGCCCCGCTTGAGTGCCCACTTCCAGAATTTGTGTTCTAGCCTGGACAGACTTGGAGAGTGTGTGCCCCCCTGCTTGCTTATGTAAAACATAGCAGTGGTGCTGTCTGTGAGTATGTGTACTGACTGATCTGTCAGGTGTGCTTGTAATGCCTTGAGCACTGCTAGAAGTTCCAGAAGGTTGATGTGATTCTGGGCTATGATTTGAGGCCACAGACCATGTGCTGTGAGGTGAAGGTAATGGGCTTCCCACCCAGTGAGTGATGCGTCTGTTGTGACAACCGCCTGCACCACCGGGTCGTGAAAGAGTTTTCCATTGAACAGGTTCTCTTTTCTCCCCCACCGTAGAGTGTGTACTGGGGTTGGCGAAATGACCACTAGAACGTCCCACTGACCGCTTGCCTGAGACCACTGTGCAGTAAAGCAGTATAATTTGTACTCTTTTGTTCAATGGAAAGACTACACACTCTTCTGTTTTTATGACAGCTCCTAGGAACTGTTTGGTCCCGTTTGGTACAAGGCTGGACTTTTTCTCGTTGATTGAGAAATGCAATTGAAAAAGTAAATTGAATGTTCTTTGGGTATTTTGCTTGCACATTTGGTGGTTTTCCCCTGTGAGTAGGCAGTTGTCCAGATAAGGGTACACAGTGATTGACTCCCTGCGTAAATGCGCCGCCACCGGAGGCTATGCCTAAGGGTAGCACCTTGAATTGGCAGTGCTGATTCGCTATTTTGAAACGTAAGAATCTTCTGTGCGCTGGGAACATTGAAATATGAAAGCATGCATCTTTCATATCCAAGGTTGCCATGTAATCCCCCACTTTAGCAGTGGGATTAATTCCTGTAGAGTTGTCATGCAGAAGTTCTGTGGCTTGACATAGGTGTTTGCAGGGCGCAGGTCTAAGACAGGGTGCATTGTGAGGTTTTTTTTTTGGCACAAGTACATCAAATAAATAACCTTGTTTACCTTGTTCGCCGGGACGATTTCTACGGCGTCCATGAAGAGCAGCGCTGTCACCCTTCCTAAAGGATACGTTGTTCTTCCTGGGAGGTGTTCCTTTGTCTTGGTGGGTGGGTGATTGGTTGGTTGCTGTATCAGTTATATGCAATAACCACTCGCCACGGTCCAAAGTACACACTTGTCCGAGGTGATTCCCTCCCATACATGGGTACAGTATGAAATGTGGCCTCCTACTGGAGTATAATGGGAGGGAACCTGTAGCGGGTGGTCATTGCTTGGGGTTGTGTTGGGCCGCCTCTGGAGGAGGAGGAGGGGCTACCCCTACCGCGAGAACTTCTTTGGCCTCTTTGAAAACATTTTTGAGAGGACTGGCCCTGAGATGAACCCCAGGACGAGCTTTGAACCTGGTTGTAACCCTATGTTCGCTGAGAGCTTTGCCCTTGAAAGTGGCAAAAATGATAGCGTCCTCTTTGTCCGTTTGTTGGTGAGATGCCCCAATGATTTTAGGGCATCGTATACTTCTTTTGCATTCATTAGAGCGTCTTCCACCACTTTGCCAAATGACACGTTGGGCTCTATGGGCATATTACGGAGGGTAGCCCGAGTCGCAAGCTTGAAGCCAAACTGGTGTAGCAACGCATGGCGTTTGATCAACATGCTCTCTGCTATTATTCTTCTTGCATTGTCTGCTGCCTCCAAGTTGTTCTTGATAATTCAGTTTGCCATTTGTTTACCCTCTGCAATGGAGAGCAAAAGCTGTGTCTTAAGGGGCTCTGGAAATGACGCTATTTACTCGGCCATCGCATCCCACCCTACTTGTGACAGTTGTAACTAGCTAATAAAGTAGTGTTATTAGCAAGTCTAGTCTGGTAAGCTGCAGAAGAGGCTACCTTTCTTCCAAAAGTGTAAATCTTTTTACTCTCCTTATCTGGAGGTGCTTCGGAAGAGGCCAGAGGTGTTCCTGCTCTCTTTCTAGTAGTTGTCACCACTAAGGAGTCTGGTTTTAACTGTCCCCTAATGTAAAAGGGGTTTGAGGGTGCTGGCCGGAATAGTTTCTCAATGTGCGGGTTGACTGCCAGTGTAAAATTAGGAGTAACCAGAGAGGGTCTCTGTACTGATTGAAGTAGGGGGATAAATTGGGTGGCTGACTTCTTATTCCCTAGTATGTACTCAACAAAGTCCTTATCCACTTGTGTCTCCTGTGTATCTATTTTGAAATGCTCTGCAGCCTTTAGGAGCAGGTCAGTATACTGTATTTGGTTATCCACTGGTGAGTCCGCCACCGGTGGGTCTGAATGATCTGGGGACTGGATGACGTAAAGATTGTCGTCGTCATCATCATATAATTGGTCAACATCACCCATGTCCCCTTGGTGTCTGGGTAAGTTCCAGGATCCTGGGAGTCTTGCATAGTGTAACAATAAGCAAACTGCCCCAAATCTTGCTGGGAGGTGGAGGCTTGTGTGAGGTCTGTGCGGGCTTTTTTTTTTAAAGGCTGGGTAACTGCTGTCGTATTTATAGGCCTTCTGTGTGGGGCCCCCTAAAGGTTTTCCAAGACCTTGGGGTGCTCATCGAAGAAATTAGCTAGGGAGGACATACGCCTCATGACCTTATCAATCTGTTCTGCTGTCCATTGAGAACTTGGGATTACTGGGGGAACAGAGGCAGGGAGGGTGGGGGTTGGTTGTGATGCAGGGGGTCTTTTATGGTGCATAGCTCCTGAAATGGTGCCCTCTCCCTGGGCCATAATCCCTGAAATAGAGCCCTATTCCCTGTGTTTTAGAAGACTTATGATTCTTCGACGTACGACTTTTTAACAGAGTGTCTAGGATGTGTTTTTTAATGAGCCCACTCTTGAACCCATGAGCGAACTCATCTTTGAGCTTGGTGAAGTCTTCAAAGAGGCCTTCGACGCGTCCTTCGACATTCGGTGGTCAGCATGTGAGGGTGCCATTTCGGCGTCTTTCGATGCCCGGTCGTCGACGTGTGAGGACTTTGTGGCTTTAGACACGGTGTCAGAAACTGACTTGCTTGTCTGTTTCGGGTGCCTGTCACGTGGCGACCATGAACGCGATGGCACAGAAGGCAGGGAACTTTCAGACCTCCCCCATGACACCATGTGTGGCTTTCCGGTTGGCACTGTGGTCGACTTTCGGCCCTGGGAGGTGTGTTTTATATGGTGGGACATGGTCATGCTAGTGCCGCTGGGTTTTTCCCCCCGCAGCAGAACCGCCGGCCTGCCTGTTGGGGTCAGGGGCTTGCATGCAGGTATCTAGCGGATCCTGATCGCCCTCTGCATCACTGTAGATGTCGATGCTGCCGTCGCTGGAGACTCCCTCGACATCCTTGGCGGCCTCGGCCTGCATAGCGTGGTGGGCCCAGCGTTTTGTTTTGCGGTCCTTGAGTGTTTTGGGCCTGAACAGGTAGCACGACTTGCACGGTCCTTCCGCGGGATCCCTTAGGAGACAGATTGCACACCCGCTGCAAGTCTTTCCAAGGGAACTTTCGATTACAGGAGGGGCTAAACTTAAAGGGTGTATTCTCTAATTATGTATAGGGAAGGCAGCCTGGCGAAATAAGTGGGTAGAGAAGGCAATAGGCATTCTCCTAATGAATGAACGACCCCCCCACTCTCCCTACTGTGAGGGCCAAGGCCCGTTGCGGCCTTCCAAAGCCGTGTCAAAGGTTCATTGAGAAGAGTTGTTGTAATCGTCGACAGTGGTGATTCGTCCTTGATGCCATCGCTGAGGATCTTGCGGTAGACAGATATTAAAGGACAGAAAGAATATTCTAAGTTAAATTTTTCTAAGCAATGGCGATAGCCAAGAAGAAACTCAGCGATAGGCGACCGAATATGATGGTG
Source organism: Ambystoma mexicanum (assembly GCF_040938575.1). Taxonomy (NCBI): domain Eukaryota; kingdom Metazoa; phylum Chordata; class Amphibia; order Caudata; family Ambystomatidae; genus Ambystoma; species Ambystoma mexicanum. The sequence continues at coordinate 1,375,921,691 of NC_090934.1, forward strand.
GAAAAAAATAATCTGAGGGACCTCCACGCTTGAAGCACCATGGGTACATTAGACATCATACTAGGGATAGTATTACTGGCACTCCATGTCGACGTTCCTTTTTGAGTTTTGAAAACAACAACTGTAATACTCCACAGCTTTCACTAGATGTCGGCCTATGCATAGCATGCGATCTAAGCAGATTCCACAAGCCTCAGAAATGTATATCTATATACGCACCCACACACACAAACACTGTATACCTGTAATCTACTTTCTGATGCTTGTATCTGCTTAGAGTCACATGCTTTGCATAGGCCGACATCTAGTGGTTGGAGCAGAGTATTACAGGACTTTTTTGATTTTGAAAAAGGGACGTTGACAGGGAGTATATGAAATTCTTTCCCTACTGTGATTTTTACGGTACCCGTGAAAGTGTGCACTGAACGCTATGTGACTGCTCTACAGATAGCCTACATAAGCACGTTAGCAATGAAAGCTAATGTAGCTCAAATATTATTTGTGGAATGTGCACTAGGTGTAAACAGTAACTCCTTATTTGATAATGTGTTGCACTGTTGTAGGCATCTTACTATCCATCTAGCAATCATAGCATTGGAGACTTTTCTCTCCCGGCTGCTAGAGAAACAGACTGGTCTGTTGTTCCGATTGGTTTTCTTTTGTTGCGGTATTAAATGACCGACACCCGAACATCAAGTGTATTGAGTGCCTTTCTCCAGAATTCAGAGGATCCTGGAAGAACACTGGTAATTCAACTGATGGACATGTCTCTTGGAAATAGATTTTGGTGAAAAATGTGGGTGAGTTGTTAAGACAGTATTTTGTGTATTGTGACAAAAGGTTTGTCACAGACAAGGCCTGAAGCTCACTTATTCTTCTAATAGAAGTGATCGCTATAAGAAAAGTGACCTTGTAAATGAGATCCTTGAGACTTGCTTAATGCATATGCAGTTTAGGGAGGTAAGACCGCATTTAAATCCCACCGAGGGGGTGGATTTGCAATTCGAGGATAAAGCCATTTAACTTTCTCCATGAAGGCATCAACAACTGGAATCTTCATCAAGAAACCTTGAAACGTTGTTATATATGCAGACAGTGCAGCAAAATTGTCTTTTCATTAATGAAAGACCAAGCCTGAGTCAAACAAGTGATGTAGGTAGTGCAATATATGCAATGCTGAACAGTGAATTGGGTTGACATCTGACTTTTTACACCATATGATGAATCTTTTCCATTTGTTAAAGTAGCAGTGTATGGCGTTTGGTTTACGTGCCTCCGTAAATACTTCCATGCATCTCTCCAGTAAATTTCGATGACATAACTATGACTTGAGGAGCCAAGATGCTAGGTTGGTTGTCTGAGGATGTGGGTGCAGGGTTAATCCTTGATTCTGTGACAATATGTTGTAAGGGCATGTTATTATTTTTGGGGTGGGGGGGCAAATGGACATTATCAGAAGGTGTGGAGGGAGGATAGCTCAGCGGCAACTTGGGCACCTTGGAAGCAAGACGACACAAAGCAACACAGGTTTGATCACCGGGACCACGCTTAGAAACATTTGGGTATTTAGGCGCGTTATAAATACACAACTAAGAAAACAAACAATTCCTGTAACATAGCCTCAATGTCCCCAGGCTGTGTGAGCACTTTAAAAATGCTTAATAAATAAAATAAAATACCACCTCTGCCGGGCCCACAATGAAGCGACTAGGAAAATTGTTACATGCTCCCAATGCATCTTGTGGATTATGTTGTTTAAGAGTGGTGTTGGTGGAAAAGCATATGCAAATATCCCTACCAACTGATCCACAGTGCTTTCTCCTTGGAGCCCTTCTGCAGGGACAGAGGTGTAACTTAGGCATTTTGCGTTTTCTCCTGTAGCAAACAGATCTATGTCTGGATGACCCCAACGGGAGAAAATGTCTGAATGTAGCACCCACTTGTGTTCCGAGGGTTGATCTGTGTTCCTGCTTAGTGTGTACGCTAGGCAGTTGTGTTCCCCTGTAACATGTTGAGATATAAGAAAAATGAACCTCTGGAGGCTCTATTTCCGGATTTTCCAAGCTAGTCTTGACAGATTTAGAGAGTGTGTCCCATTGTGTTTGTTGATGTAAAACATGGTGGTTATGCTGTCTGCTACAATTAGTAAATTCTTTCCTGTCACAGGGTGTTGGAAAGCTCGTAGTGCTTTGTACACTGATAGCAATTCTAGGACACTGATGTGTTTTTTGGCTACTCTCTCCATTAACATGCCGTGCGCTGTTTGGTAGAGGCAACAGACTCGCCACCTGAGAGAGATGCATCTGTTGTGATTGTTATGTGTGATGGCAGGCTGAGAAAGGGTTTTCTCTTTAACAAGTCCTCCTTTGTTCCCCACAGAAGCACCCTCACCACTGGTTTCGAAATCAGCACTAGATTGTCCTAATCGCCTTATGCCCGAGACCATTGTTTTACTAACCAGTATTTCACTGAACGTATGTGTAGTCTTGCATGTGGCACAATGAATATGCATGATGCCATCATACTGAGGCGGAGCATTGCTTTTCTGACTGATATCGGTCAACCGACTGTAACTAGGGATTTGCTTTAGTATGTTTTGTACCTTCTCGTTGGAGAAGGAAGACTAGTCAGTATTCTGTTACAATTCTAGCCCCAAGGAACTGTTATTCCTGACTGGGAGTCAAGCTCGACTTATTTTAGTTGATTCAGTAGCCTTTTTGACGCAAAAGATGCATTGTCTTGTAAGCATGTTTGCGTTGTTTCCCCTGTTATTAGCCTGTCGCCTTACACTATTCGTCCCATACGTGGACAAATTGTGTAAGGCGAACCCCTACTGGGGTGATATGAGAGGGGACCTGAAGCAGGAAATCATTGTTTTGTGGTAGGAGCTGACCCTCTAGTGGTTTGGCCTCTACCTCTGCTACGCCCGCTTCGGAATTGTCTTGGGAAGGACCACTGTGATGTGGATAATTGTCCATGATTAGTATACCACAAGCTGAAGCCTGCTCCTGTGGTATAGCCTGACTGGGCTGAGGACCTTGTGTAGTCTTGACTACGACAAAAAGTATGGCGGTTGGCATATGAACACCTTTGTTGATAAGGTTTATTTACAATCTGCCCCAGGGTTTTAAGTGTTGTGTTCTTTCTTTGCAGTTTCAAGAGCATTGCATTACCAAATAGGACATTACCTTCCACTGGCATGTTAAACAGTGTGTCCTGTGTTTCCAGTCTAAAACCTGAATTCCTAAGCCACATGACTTTTTCTTAGTGTACATTCTACCACTATTCGACCCACTGTATCTGCAGCATCAAGAGTATTTTTAATAATGGTGTCAGTGGTCTGCTTGCCTTCAGATGTTTTGAGTATGTTAGACTTGAGAGGTTCATGGACGCCGCTAAAAAGGTCCTCTAAATGGTCCCATTGAGCTCTTGTAAAACTGGCCATAAAGGTAGTCATATTTTCTATGAACATTTGGAAAGCAGCTGATGGAACTACTTTCTTCCCTAGTGCATGTATCTTTTTGCTCTCTATCTGGCGGAGCCTCCCACGTGGCCAAAGGAGTCCCAGCTCTCTTGCGGTTAGTAGTAATCACCAAAGAATCCGGTTTTAGATGACTCTTGATAAAAAGAGGGTGTGTAAGCGCTGGCTTAAAATTATTTCTAAATGAAGATTGACAGCCCTGTTTAGGGCTGGAGTTGAAAGGAATGGTAAGAATCTCCTTTTAACTGATTGCAATAGTGGGATATACTGCCCTATCTGTTTCTTTTAGTTGAGAATATATACTAAGTCAATGTCCTCCATGGACTCATGGGCATCAAACTTAAAATAATCAGCAGCCTTTTTTATAAGATCATTGTATACAATTTGATCATCAATGGGTGATGATGATGTTGGATCATCAATGATATCTGGAGATGGGACAGTATAGTCATCTGGCTCAATGCCAGAGTCGTCATCCAGAAAAACCTCATAAGCAGCCAGCTCAATTATGGACTCCTCATAAGAATCCGTGAGTTCTACTCCACTTGTTTTAGATGGAGGTTCCTCCTCCTCCTGAACAGCATTGTTATGCTCAATAGGGTGTTTTTCTAAAGATTCCATTAAAGAAGCCATTTTGTTGACTGTCTTCTCAAACCTATCTTTAGTTCTCCATCATTGGATCTTTTATAGATTCACATGCTGCCAATATTCCCTGGCGTTAGGCTGGGAATCCTCGGTTACCTTATTTTTTCCCTTGCTTAATGCAAAGAAAACCTTCCATTTTGTAGGCTGCCACCCTCCTTATTGGCGTTTGTGGTTCCCAACCAATGGACAACAAGTAGCTAGACCCTTAGACTCTCCTCCCCGTCCTCTCCTCAGATTCTAACCGCTTGTCACACTGATGGAAGCCCTTGTGTTTTCTCCTTTGAGAAAATATCTTCATTAGGAAAACAGCGTTTCTTCGTGTTATAACGTCTACAAGGAAGTCTCCGTCGTCTAGAACAGATAGGTGGGGATGGAAGGCAAAAAGAAAGCCTTGTTTAAAGCCTGTGCCACTTCTGCCATTAAAAATGTTTATGAGGGAGAAAGGCACACATACTACATCTACTGCTTGTACCCAAACCGCACAGTAGATCAGTGTGATATTTGTAAGGGGTTTAGTTCCAAAGGAGTATGGCCATCCCCAAGGACAAAAGACCACGCTCTAAAGAGCAAAATCAGAAGAAAGAACACGAATATAAGCGCCACGACATCCACAGCCGCGAGCCGTAGCCTGGGAGGGTGATCTTGTCATCAAAGGAAGCGAGAACCTTGATGCCTCTTAAACCCCCTTCACCATCAGGCAAACGGTCGACGAAGTCGGCTTGAAGCCAGCCGTCGAAGAAACTGATGGAAAAACAGGTTAAAGGTAAGGAAACTCTCAATGGAGTCGCCGACAAGCCGGGCAACAACCATCCCGTTGTCGAGTAAATGGCACAAACCCAAAATCTCATCCACATCGTTGAGTAAGCACAAGCCGACTAAGGCTCCTATGATGGATCAGTCAAAAACAGTCCTGTCGTCAATCACACAACACCGGCTAAAAACATTGCAGATGACTCAGTCAACAAATAAACACTTGTGAGGTAAACAAAAGTCAACGGCAGCGTCCGATAAACTACTGCACATTACGTTGACGAAACAAACCACATCGCAGGTTAACAAACCTGTCTACAGCAGATATAAGGCCTCCAACTAAAGGTACTTAGTCGACGGAGAAACAAACTCCGTCCACCAGTAAACAATCGGGAGACTGGGACTACACTGTTGGGTAAATCAACTCCTAATGCAATGCCAGAAGGGGGAGATCATCCCACATAGAGCACTCTGCAGGAAGAGCAAGAGGACACTCACCGGCAGGACATCTACAGGCGATTCCTTCGCCAGTCTCACCCATTGCTTATTCGGAGGTCATCATGGAAGACATCCTGCAGCATGAGATAGACACCGACTTTGAGGCATAGCAGGCACAATTTTCAGACTCTGAAGATTCTGTAATCATGCAGGACCCGCAGCAACAGCCTGGGTCTCCTAAACTTCCTCCAACCCCAGGGAGAATTATTCCTCTCTTTACCCCTTCAGGGGAGCAACAACACCAACAGTGCCTGGTTGAAGGACTTCACCCAAGACTGGGACCGAGTCACCTGGGTACACACCAATCGGAGGTGGAAATGTGAGTCCAGTTAACAAATCCACAGGCGCCCTTGTCCCTGCAAGTCTTATCATTACAGGGGATTATTATACAGCTGGATTCCGCTTTAACTAAACCGCAACAAGGGCAGCCACAGGTTTCACCAATGCAGCCACCAGTACACGTTGCACTGCGACATCGATCACACTCTCCCATCAGGGCAAGGTCGAGATCCACAACAAGGTCTAGGGAACAGTCCTCCCACTGACCCTCAAGGTCCAGTTAACGCTCAAAACCCAGTTTACTGCTGGGGTCACAGGACAGAAGCGGGTCGCCCATGCCACACAGGTCTCAAACATTCTGTTCCACAAGGGCACTCTCCACCTCGAGTGCACGAACAGGAGGAAGTCACGACACTGACAGGGATACCCCCCAAGACACAGCAACATCAACCACATTGCAGTCGCCCCAAAGGGATGACAGCTGGGATACAGACTCACAGGTTGATGACCATGCAGAAGAGGTGCAAAAACCCTCACTGTCGACGATATCTTGGCTTTTCAAAACATGATTACAAAGGCTTGCCAAGAGTTCTGCCTAAATGCATCAGAGGACAAAAAGGAATGCTTCCTCTTTGATCATATGGGGAAGAGAAGGAAAGCAGTGGTCTCCATACCAATTTTAGATCACGTATGGGAAGGTCGTCTGAAGAAATCGGTTTACTCACATTATACAAAGCATTGAAAGAAGTTGGCTGGAAAGCACCCCATTTCATGATCAGGAAATTATATCGCCGCCCACTAAGGAGAGGAGGAGCAGAGCTGAAAGAAGGAAAACAGAGGGGTACGCTTGAACAAAACATGCTCCCAATAACAGTGGACTGGAAACTGGATGAACAAGGAGACAGTTTTCATATGGCCCAGGAACTGGACCCTGTGTTGAGTCATGCTTGAGCCACTACGGAAGAAGAGCAGGCCCATACTTTGCTAAAGACAAAGGATTATACTACCAAGTGACAAGGAAACCTGGGGGAGAGACCATCCAACAGCTATTAGTACCAAGCAAATACCAAAGAGCCGTGCTGGAAGTGGCCTATCTACAAGTGGGAGAAGGCCACTTAGGAGCGGCAAAGAAGACCCAGAAGATATTAGGAAGATTCTTTTGGCCAGGAGTGTATGGACAGGTGGCCAAGTTCTGCCAACAGTGTGCATAATGCCAAAAGAAAAACAGAGCAAACATTCCAAAGGCTCCATTACAATCCATGCCACTGATTCTTGAACCCTTCCACCGACTAGGAATGGACATTGTAGGACCCCTCGACCACACAAGCCAGTTCCACAAGTAATTGCTGGTGATAGACTACGCTACCCATTAACCGGAAGCTTTCCCCTTGAGGAGCACCAACGTCCAGCAAAATTGTGACACGCTAGTCGCATTTATAGCCCGAGTGGACATTCCACGAGAAATTGTAACAGACAGCGGTACCAATTTCATGTCTTCGGTACATAAGCAAGCTTGTGAGACCTTACACAATCGAAAAGTTAAGAACAGATATTTACCATCCACAGACGGATGGATTGGTAGAATGATACAATCAAACTATTAAACACATGTTGATGAAAACAGTAAAACCAGAAGACAGAAATTGGGACAGACTGATACCTGGATACTAATGACCTTACGAAACACCCCACAGTCATCGACAGGGTTTGCCCCCTTTGAACTATTGTTTGGTAGACCAGTACGAACTCTGCTCGATATCTTGAAGGAAGGGTGGGAAGCACAGCCTCCCCAAGAAATATGTGGCACAACTTACAGAGAGAATAGAGAAACTTCAGGGAATCGCCCAGACATATCTACAACAAGCATTTCAAAAAAGGTAGCAGGCGCTCCTCTCCAGAAAGAATATGGCATGATAACCTGTTCTGAGATGAGAGTTTGCAGCACACGCTTTTTGCTCACTGTACCTTTCACAGATGGGAAATATCCATTTGCATATCAGTCTTTGTCCCGCCCACATGGGCAGTCCAGCACCGAAATGCTATGGCAATTCCTCTCTGAACAAGAGTACCAAAAGCAACCCCATACACGTGTTTCAGCCTTGTTGGGCCTCATCAGTGAGGTGAAGCTTTGTCTCTCCGAGCACAGTGAGCAGGGAGTCCACGTCTGGTTGCCCCCAGGTAACTCAGGTTGACCAACCCCAAGTTCCTTTCAAATATTTCAAAAAAGGTAGCAGGCGCTCCTCTCCAGAAAGAACATGGCATGATAACCTGTTCTAAGATGAGAGTTTGCAGCACACGCTTTTTGCTCACTGTACCTTTCACAGATGGGAAATATCCACTTGCATATCAGCCTTTGTCCCTCAGACTTTTTGTCATGCGCACATGCCCTTCCAAACGTAAGGGCCTAGAGAGGGGGGTTTATGAAGGGGTTAACAGGGAAGGTCTGAACACCAAGGGAAAAGTGGCAACACAGAGCATCACGGCAGAGAAGGGGTGCAAGGCTGACTGGAGAAGGAGGGACAAATGGGAATGTATGTGGGATACCGCAACAAATCAGGGAAGGGAAACTAGAGGCCAATGTTCTTTCCTCTAATGTTTTGGTTGTTCGTTGACAGGAAGAGCGAGGAGAAGAGGAACGGGAATATGAATGGGCATACCGAGGCCCAGACGAGTGAAGAACACCGCAAGGAAAAAGTTGTTTAATGAATCCAGCCACGTTGGGCTGAAGAGGGAGAAGTGACAGTTTCCAGCAGTGCTGCCGTCAGAGGGACACGGCCCAAAAGCTTGGACTGTTTATTTATGTTGTCAAGGGAGACCGCAGTGAAATTGACGAGGCTTGCGTTCAGAATCATGTTACAGTGAAAGAGGGAGAAGTGACAACCTCAAACAGTGCCGCCGTTGGAGGGAAGCGGATGATAGTCTTTCACTGTTACTGTTACCAAAGGGGAATCCTTAGTGAAATTGACTTTGCTCGCGTTCAGAGCAGATATACGTGTGTGCGTGTGTGTATATATTTTACACAGCCCACAGTAGCGGCCGTGTAGTTATGGTTAAGTTGCTAAACTCATAGAAAGAGCACTTTTTCAGCAGCTTATAACTTTGAATCCTCACCAAACTATGCAAAAAAAGTATATGGCCGGCTCTGAATTTTTTTGTCAAGTTGGGTGAGGTTTTGTGCGGGGGTGGAAAAGTTATGGGGGGGGGGGTCCCAAAATTTGCAGCAGGAGCAGGGGCCTGGGTCAGAAATCGTGCTTTTGTGTCTTTGGTGAAAATCAGAAATGTATGTGCCAAAAAATTAGTGATATCTGGGGTCTGCTCCACGGACCCATTTCCCAGTTTGCTCCGCGGACCGAAGTCTGATTGGCCTGCGGGACACCGTGATGTCAGCGAACACTGGACGCGGCTGGGGGTTGGCTGGAGGGAAGCGTGCTGTGCATGAACGTTTTTGTGAAACGCCACCATGGTGTAGCAGAGGATAGTGGAGCACTGAAAGGCATTGGACAACATGGTTTGCAAGATCAGGTGGGTGAAAGAGGGTGAAGAGAAGATATTGGCAGTGTTTTGTGCTGTAGGTTGCAGCTACCGGTGGTTATGTGGACTTAGCGCGTTTGCTTTGTTGTACGACGATGGGTTTGTGGGGAATTGTTCCAATGTTTTGCTTACTTGGCTTGTAGTGGTTGTAGGTAAGGCGTAGCCCTTTTACTGCATGGGCATGGCATGTACAAAGAGCGTAGGGCTTGGGTACCACCCTTGTAATGTAATGCCTCCATGCATGGGAGAGCAGTGAGGCACTTAGCGGGTAGGTATGCGGCCGAGTCTGGGCACACCGTTGCTGCAAGGGAGGCCATAACGACATGCAGAAATGGAAGGATTGTGTTGCAGCACACTGTTGCGATGTGGAGCATTCCCGCAGCTGCTGACATACATTGCATTGGTGGTTAGGTGCACAGGGGACTATCATATGTTGGTCAGTGTAGGCAGACTGTATAGGGGATGGGGAGTGCATTGGAGATAATATGAGAAGAGTGGCAGTCAGTGTACTATGTTGTGTTGTGCCTGCAAAGGCCCAACTGCCTTGTGTGCATGGCTACAGCCCTTGCCCGTAACAGTGTGGACACTGGTTGGAAGTAGGTGTGAGAATGTGGCCTTGTTTGGGTCTATTAGTGTAGCTATATGTATTTGTAGGTGGGGAAGCACCATGGGAAATGTTACCATGCATGTCTCCATTGGCTTCCAGTGGGTGTGTAGTAAGACTAGGTAATTGGGTGCATGGGTGGAGGTCGCCGGCTTCTGCCTATTTACCAAAGAGCATAGGGATTGGGCCAAGCCTTCCTTTAGGGAGGGCAGTCAGACATTGGCACATGAAAGGAATTTGTACGCAGGTACTCGCATATACTTTTTTTTTCTTTATTGTATATTGGTTTAAAAAAACCTTTACAAATTTTCAATATCAAAACATATAGAATTAAAATACAATTTTCATTTTACACAAACATGTTTAAAATTCACATTTTATACATACAAAATAGCTATCATTTCAAGCGACAATAACACATTTCAACATTAAAATCTCACAATCAATTATTAAGTTCATCTCTTTCAATTAAAATGAGTTAAATTTCCATTTCATCATATATTTTACATTTCCACAAACCAAAATTTTCTAGCCTCATTAAAAACATATCCTTTCCAAAACTCTTTTTAAGTCACTTTGCAGACGTTTGTTAAAAACGCTATAACTCTTATTTTCAATGTGATATCACGCCCATGCAGCATTTCATACCATACTTGCTCTATTAAAACACAAGAAGTGTCACGTACAAAATCTGAAAAATAAGCAAGTCTTTCTTTCATTAGCATGGGACAACCTAATAACAAATGCAACAGTGTCTCTGGTATATCCTCATCCTTACAAAATCTGCAAATCTTCATATTCCCAGGAATCACTTTCCTTATCGCCCCCATTTCATTAGTATTCATCACATTGAATCTAAATCTCATAATGCTATGATGCAATTTCCGTGAAGGACATTTTACAAGATATAGTTCTGGTTCTGGGAACCATTTCCATACCGATAAGACTTGAGCATACAATTTTGAGTTCATTATTATAGAGTTATTCGCTACCCAATGAAATTCTTTAATCATTGTTTTGGTTTTCGCAGGTCTCTCTACAAGGCATTTAATTGAGACACCTATATTGCTTAGAATGTTTTGCACCTCCACTTTCAGATTCATCATATATTTACCCGTATCGTTACTACATACTTGATACAATAAGTTCTGCTTAGCAAGTACACACTTTCTATATAGCATTGCTTTTTTGCAATCCATACAGCATTTTAAGGAGTTGAGACCAAACTCATATCTATTTAATTCAAATGGTATACACTTTGGCAAGAAAAATAGTAACTTTTTCCATATTTTGTATTCAATGATTTTTTGTTGCCATGCTTCTTTCTCAGGGTAGAATTCTAGGCCATATGCCAATCTAGGAATCACCTTCATCAAGTAAAAGTCCCTACATGCACCCATTGAAAATTTACCATATTTACTCTCAATAACTCATTTGTTTAGCATCATCATTAGCTTTAAGTTCCAGACATTTCTTCACAAAACCAAAAGACATATTGCTTGCCAAAGAGTAGCCCAGATACTTAAATGCTCTCTGTAGACGAATTGCTGTACCTTCGACAAACCATACAGGATTTACACATTCTTGTTGTTATCTCCCAGATTAATCACAACTGTCTTCTGAGGATTCATTTTCAATTTCACATCTCTAACAAAACTAGCAAAAGCATTGATAAGCCTTTGTAGTCCAATTTTAGTTTTGTCAAAGAGCATGAAATCGTCCGCTTAGGCCACCCACTTGATCGAGAGGCCTCCCACCTTAGGAGCTAGTAAACCTGAAGAATCCAATCTATCATTTGCTCCCGATACATACAGATTAAATAAAATTGCTGCCAAGGCACAGCCTTGTTTCAGGCCATTCCTAGAAAAAATGTCCCTAGACATCAGACCTTCATTATTGAGTCGAACCTTTAACACTGTGTTTGAGTACAGGTGAATAAGCATAGCGAGCAACCCCCCCTCTATATTTAAGGTTACAAGTCTCTGCCATAACAGCGGCCTGTCCACCATGTCAAACGCTGCCGAGAGGTCCAATGACGCAGCATAAATAGGTGTATTCTTCATTTTAGAAGTTTGATTCTGCAGAATAGTAACTAATAGACTCCCGGCATCAGTACCCAAACTTTTACGAAAACCAATCTGACGAACATCAAGAATATCTTTATCCTCCATCCATTTTAACAGATTTTCTAAGATTATGGCGGAGAATATCTTCGTCTCAATATTTATCAAAGATATAGGTCTATAATTTGTCGTACTCTGACGATTGCCTTTTTTATATATTAGTATTACAGATGAAACTTTCCAAGAGTCTGGCATGAGTTGTGTATCAATTACATCTGAAAAAATCATATGTAATATTCTTGCCATAAAGGTTCATTTTCCTTTATCAAAGCCATCGACAAATTATTGGGTCCCGGAGTACTAGAGGCTTTCATTTTTTTTATAATGGATAATATTTTACCCACAGATACATCTAGTGTCCAGTTGTGAATCGCCTGTCCTAATACAAAGTCATCACTACTAGAACGTGCATATAGTTTCTCAAAGTATTCGCACCAAATCTTCTCACTAAAAGGATTGGCGTTTAATTGAATTTGTGCAGTGTCAGTACTATTGATCAGAGCCCAATAATTTCTCGAGTTGGATTCCTTCATGGCTGTAAGCATTATTTCACCATCCTTCTGTAATAAATGGGCATGACGGTGAATCCTCCAATTCCTATATGCTTGTCGCTTCACTCTGCACTGCTTGTTAAATTCATCTATAGGCATCTTCTGTTTTTTCTAAGATACGCAAGTCCTTATTCAACCTTGCTCTTTGCAGCTTTATATCAAGATCGAAAGTGTGTTTATGTCTTTTTTTTTATGTGAAACTACTGTTGCTTGTGGATTCTCGACCTTGGCTAGCATCATCACCAGCATATTACCAAATTTATCAGCCGAGTACTTATTCCATTTCTCTTCTAGAACAGTATTTTCAAAATCGTGCAGCATTAAATTATTAAATTTAGATGTTTTTCTACTATTCCACTTTATTCTAGTGCCGCTAACATTTACAACCGTATATGCACAATATTCATTGCTAAGATTGTTTTGTTTCCATATTCATAGATAACATGGCATGATCGCTTGCAACATTATCTTCAACAAGCATGTTCACCTTATTGTCAATTAGGAGTTCACTTGCAAAGATATAGTCAATAATAGATGACACACCTCTACCTTTCCAGGTCGGTTTATCATTATACAACCTTGTCAGGCCCCAAGATTTCGCAAAATTGCACCATTGAGCCCCTCTTTGCTGTTTGTTATCTATTTGAGAACCTTTGTCGCCTGGTACACTTAATCTCCAGACTCTCTCACTACTTGATAGTGTGCAATCCGCATTCATATCGCCAGCCAAGATTATTAGGCCATCCGGAGTGGAAAAAATCCACTCCTCTAACAATTTATTTAAATCAAGGAGCAATTTTTCAAGCATGCCATTAACATTATCAACATCATTCCAATAAATATTGATAATCATTAAATGAATAAAATCCTCTGCAGTTGCAATTCTGAAGGTAGCAATTAAACAAGATGCATGAAGATATAACTCATTTACCATTGAAATATCTTAGTTGTTACGATAAGCGAGCACCAAACCACGCTTAGGACACCCTCTTTGTCCTTTCGTACCAAATAAACTGAGGACAACAACACCGTCCCAGAACAGTGGACCACAAGCCCATGTTTCCTGTAATAAAACAAAGTCAGGTTTCTCTAAAGACTTGCATACTATTTTGTTTTGGGCCAGGTGCGTATGGCCTCTGGAGTTCCAGGACACCAATTTAAAGAAGTTATCAACGCTAAAGAGATTTTCCCATACATTTTAATTGTTCCAGAGATTCCCAAAGTGAGACCGCCATAGATCTCCATTCCTTCATTTCACTTAAGGTTAGGTTGTCCCCATCTGCTTGATTCATATCCCTTTGTTTCTCTCTTAGACTATTGTTTCTGGATGGATAATCCTCATTTCTCTCTGACACAATAACATTGTGTTCCACATACTCATACGTATCAAAGCCCCTCTTCTGCAGAGCCCCAGCTTCTTTGAGAATCAGGGCACGCACTATTGGTGAAGGAATAACCAAAAGATCAAAATCCATCCTAAATGGGTGGATATAATCCACTAATTGGATATCACAAGATGAAATGAGGGTTAACTCTGGTATGTCGCTAAACAGACTCAGTATGTACGGTCTGTTAAGTATGGAGGAATACCCATCATCAAACACAGTGTAGAATCAAACTTGGTTCATTGGGCCAGTGAGGCCGTCGCAATTTTTCATTGGGATCACTGATCTGTTTATTCCTTTTCACATAACTTTCATTTGCAAGCTCGTGATTGGGATTACTAATCTGATTCTTCCCTTTCACATAGCTTTCATATGCAAGCTCTTGAGATCTAGGCGCATACATGGAATCATGTCGAACCTTCCTTTCCCTCACATCATCTTCCAAGCGAATGTTTGCACCAGCCTTAACACTAGATTCATGCTTTGAGTTAGAACCTGAGCCTTTGCTGGGATCACAGTGTCTTATGTCGTTAGGAGATATGTTTCCAGTAATTACACTTTCTAAACTAGGTATCCTACCTAATTTATTCCTCAGTATTTCATTTATTAATGCTTGTACGTATTCGTCAGTCAGAGGTCGTTCCCTATCATCAGAATCGTCCTTTTTAAGTAGAGGGTCATCTTTATTTACCCTCACTTGATGTATAGTAGGACCTTCTATATGGTCGGGAACACTCAACAAAGAGTCAATGTTAACCGGTACCTCATTAATCATGCCCAACTGTACTTTAGAAGTGTCTGCTTTATTTATACCATCAGTATGCATCTTTTCCTTCAGATCCTCTTGAGCATTACCCATTGACCCCACTTGTGTCTGCCTCCCCTTTCTATTGCTCTCACCAACCTCATCGGACTTCTGAGCCTCAATCATGTCTCTTGGAGGTATCTTTATTCGCATCTGAGCATCAGGGTTCTTAAATAAATCAAAAATGTCAAGCATCCCAAGTTCAAGATTTTTTAAATTATTGTCAATTCTATCAGTGACTATTTTATTTTTCATAGCATCAGATAGTTTGGTTACCGCATCAGAATATCCCAACACATTTGATTCAGTACCTGAATTGTTAATGGAAGAGCCAGACACATTTGGCTCAGTACCTGTACCACAATCCAGCATGGGCTTGACAGTATACATCTCTGTTTTATTCATACCAGGCTTTGTAAACGAATCAACTGCCCTTGCACCTCCCATCACCACCCTTCCGCCATCCGGGCATCCATCAGACCCTCCCTTTGACTGTGTTGTGCCATTAATCTCATCAATTACAATATCTGGGTTGCGTATCTTAATGTCTCTCATAAACTTTAAAGAAGATACATTCAGTGCCTTTTGAGCACGCACCTGTTTTTGCCTATTTTTTTAATTTATTTTTTGATAACTTAATACTGAATATTTCCGCGACCTTAATAGGCCCATTAGCTGCAGTTGAAATGTGCAGATCTTCCACATGGTTATTGGTAATCAAGGTTTTAGGTACTTCAATCATACTATGATCTATGACAACCACCTCAGTCCTAGGTATAAGCAAGTGATGATCACTCAAATCGAGTAAACCATTACATGGAGTGACAATTGACTTATTGGTGTTGCCTTCGCCTGTAGGTAGGTACATCTTAGCCATTTTTTCTATCATTTCTGGAAATGCTATCATGGCTAGCAAGATTTCTTTCAAAATGCAGGTCTGTGATTTGACTTCTTTTAATATGTCATCTTGTATCCGATCAGATCCCTCAGTAATTCTAGGGAGGCCAATCCTCCTAATCTCACTCATAACCTCTGCTGGATTCACTGTGCTGCATGTTACATTAGGGCATTGTGTGGATGATTCTAGATGTTCCGATAATCCCAACATGGTTATTTCACCTGAAGCAAATATGGGCGGTGTATCAATAAATGACACTGCAGTCTGTCTTTGAATTCCCTCATTAATATCATTCCCACCCATTTCCTCCTTCCAGTCTCGGCTCCTCATTATACAGAGACTGCGAGGAGGCAGGGCTAACATCCTCACGGCTTTCCATAATCATTTTTGCTGATTCGTTTTGGGCACATTCTATAAGGTCCTCATCTGAGTCCGAAGATATAGGAAGTGCTAAGGCAATGGCGTGAGCTGTACTCATATGCCGGGTTTTGATGCTATTAGTTGCCATTACTAAATCCCGTTTCCCACCCACTAGCTTTCTTTTCATTACTCACAAGAACTCAGAATAAGCAAAACAATTACTGCGTCGCAGAGTGTAAGGCAAATGCAGCGCCTAAGCGAACACAGTAAATTCAACTTCGCAGCGTACAACACAATTTCAGCGTCTGAGCGGCAAAGCAATTTCAGTGTTACAGCGAGCAACACAATTTCACGGACTAGGTGTGCAAAACGATTACAGCGTTACCATGGGAAAAACAATTTCAACGTCTGAACGTGTACGCTCTGAGCAGTTTATCAATCCTTGCACAATCCTGCCTCTACAAACAAGACCACTCCGTTACAGATGCTGAAGCACTAATAACATGCCTTATTACCTTATTCAAATTAGGGCTCTGTGTACATGATCATTCAATAACTGTATGTCAGCACACTGCGCAACGCAGCAAACAGCCAACAGCCGTACTTCTAGTACTTCACGTGTGCGTGCGCGGGTGCGCTGCACACGTATTTAGTGAGCCCAGTGGGCAGGGTCAGGGGCGGGATTGAAGAGCGGGAGACCAATCACAGTGTCTCTGCAAGAAGGGGCAAAAGAACGTGTTAAGATCCACTCCTCAGGTGATCAAGTATCGTACCAAGTATCGTATAAAAAGTTACTTTTAAGTTTATACTTGTGGCTCGTGAAGGACAGGCAACTTCCGTGTTGCTTTGATGTATGTCCTCTCAGCGTTTGCAGGCTTCCAAGTCAGAACGAGCACCGTTCCAGCAGCGTTTCCAGCCAACAGCCATACTTTTAGTACTTCACGGGTGCGCTGCATACAACGTATTTAGCGAGCCCAGTGGGCAGGGTCAGGGGCGGGATTGAAGAGCTGGAGACCAATCACAGTGTCTTTGTGGCTCGTGAAGGACAGGCAACTTCCGTGTTGCTTTGATGTACGTCCTCTCAGAGTTCGCAGGCTTCCAAGTCAGAACGAGCGGCGTTCCAGCAGTGTTTCCAACCAACAGCTGTACTTCTAGTACTTCACGTGTGCGCGACTTTATTGGTGGGCAGTTGTGGCGGCGACTATCCATTTTTGGTGAGTGCAGGGAGACTATTGGAAATAGGGAGTGCACTGGAGACAATATGAGGATATTTGCAGCCAGAGTGCTATGTTGTATTGTGCCTGCAAAACCCATACTGGATTGTGTGCCTGGCTGGGGCCCTTGGACATAGAAGGGTGGGCAGTGGTTGGAATTAAGTTGGGGAATGTAGCGGTGCGCGAGTTTGTTAGTGTGCCATACGTATCGGTAGTCAGGAAAGGTACATGGCCACATGGTATCATGTATGCCTCTATTATATTTCACTGGATGTATTGTAGGCGTAGGCTATTGGGTGCATGGGTTGAGGCCGTAGGCCTCCGCCTATGTACCCAAGAGCCTAGGCCTTTGGCACAGCCTTGGTGTATGGAGGGCAGTCAGACATTGGCACATGGAAGGATTTTGAACGGAGGTACTCGTATATACTGTATCAGTGGCCAGTTGTAGAGGTTACTATAATTTTTAGGTCAGTGCAGGCAGACTCCATTGGGATGGGGAGTGTACTGGAGACAATATGAGAATATTTGAAGTGGAAGTGCTGTGTTGTATTGTATTGTGCCTGCAAAACCCATACTGCCTTGTGTGCATCGCTGGGGCCCTTGGACATAACTGGGTGGGCACTGGTTGGAAGTAGGTAACAGAATGTTGCCTTGATTGGGTTCATTACTGAATCGATATGTACGTGTAGACAGAAAAGGTAAGTGGTGACATGTTTCCATGCATGGGTCTATTGCTTTGCAGTGGGTGTGGCAAAGGAGTAGCCTGTTGCTAACAAACCGACAATGCTCTGCTATGTATGGTAGTACTGCGATACTTGTATGTGGATTTCAGAAATATGTAAAAAGAGTACTTTCACTTTGTCTTGGGTGATTTGCATAACTTACTATAAGCATACCTTGAGTCATACAGTACACTTGTACATATGTAAGTGTTGTAAGGTTCCTGCCTTTGCAGAATCACTGTGGAGGACCTGGTGCAGGTCGGAAAGAAGTATGGGTGAGATAAGACACCAATTGTGTTAGGAGTTGTGTGGACATGAACAGACCTTCACTTCAGGGAGAGTAGTAAGTGGGACATGAAAGGATTGTTTCACTGCGTAATGTTTGCGTCATGGCCCATGTACACAGATACTAACATATAAAGAGTTGTGGGGTAGGTGCGCAGGCGACAAACTTCAGAGGCTATTGCAGATGATATAGGGATTTTTGTAATTGGTGTACCATGTTGTGTTGGGCGTGGCAAGCGTCTACTGCCGTGTATGGATGGCTATGGGCGTTTGAAGTAACAATGTGAACATTGTTTGGAAGTAGGTTTCAGATTGTTGCCTTCTTTGGATCTGTTCTTATACTGATATGTAACTGCAGCGTACACAGTTGGAAATATGTATGTGTCCTGTGGGTGCTCACTTTGACAGGATGGTTGTCAAGTAAATTTTACACTTGGCACACCAGTAGAGGTGGTGTGAATTGACTGCACTTGAATATGGCGAACGTCATTGGTCTTTTTCCATTCACATACTGAGATGCCACAATTAATTTACAGTATGGTATACCTCTTGTGATACCCTGTACTTAAAGAGCGAAGGAAGGTAGTGCGAAATGAGACGAGTTAATAAGCATTACACATATAAAGTATGGATAATGTACAGTCGAACACACACACATTTGCAGCCGATTATGAACGCTGTTAAGTAAGTCCAGTTACAAACAGGATGGCAGGCCATCAGACTGTTACCTTTCTTTGGCGTACTTGTTCAGATGGGCAACGGAAGCGGGTGAAGCTGTTAGTGTGTGCAATTTTAATGTGTGCATTGCTTCCGTTAGCTATGTCTGTATGCTGCATACACCATCACAGCAGTTACTGGCTTCAGTGACTTCACTTGTGGACAATCATCCCTCATGGCGTGCAGTCCAGCTATTTATTTTATGTGCATGCAAAAGCGGACATGCGCACACAGAGTGTACGGTTCCAGAGTGGTTGGAAGTGCTTTATTTTGGCACACAATGTGCCAGTTGATGCATTCACAGCTCTTTTATTTTGCAAACAAAAACCAGTGAGCAATGCTGTCTGAGCAATTCTGTACTTCTGTTCTCGTCTGGCAGGTTCCAGAACATTCCATACTTTACTAACAATACAGTGAGAGGTTGGAAGTGCTTTATTTTGCCACACAATGTAAACGACAGTTGGTGCATTTACCGCTCTTATTTCGCAAACAAAAACCAGTGAGCAATGCGGTCTGTGCAATTCTGTACTTCTGTTCGCGTCTAGCAAAGTGGGAGAAGGAGTACGTATTGGTGCTTGGTGGCTCGTGTGAATGAAAACATTTTCTTTGAAAGGTAGCAAAGGTAGCATATGGGGCCTCTGGGATGGTTTACAGAGTAAAGGTTTACAGGTTGGTTCATATAGCAGGAACCGCAAGTGGAGATACCGGGCCATATCGGTCGGCCCAGATTATAACAATGGAGAAGAAACTGCTTATTGTAATCTTCCAATGGTTGGTCCACCAGACGTCTATTGGAATGTGGAAGGTGTGCCACGCGCAGTAAGGTGCTAGATATCTGAGTAGAAAGAGGAATAAGAGTAGATATAAGTAGCAGGTATTCGTTACAGTGTACAGGACAAAACTTAACTTTGCTGGAAGGATAATGTAATAGCTGCATGCCTGATGGACCATGAACTGCGTGCTAGTGCGTAGGTTCAAATGTTAACCCACTGCCTTGGTCTCTGGTTTGTAGGTAATACTGTGATTGGCTGCACACAAGAAAATGTGTTCAAACCGTTGGGACTAGATGCTGTTTTCAGTGTTTCCTTTTTACAAAAGTTGACAGGGGTAGCGAGTGTAGTTGGACCCACGGCACAATGTTTCTGTGTGTCCGCAAAGAAAGTAATACAATAAGAAACGTAATGGGGGTCACCTCGGATTGCTGGAGAATGGAGGAGCGGCTTTCATAAGAAGTGCGTCAATGAAATGTGAGCTCTACATGTTTTTGTGTCGGGTGACCCCTGCGTGTACCTGTGCCGTTATAACGTACAGTGCACTCAGGGTGCGTAGACGTTGTAATTGTGAGAAAGGGCATAACAAGGCCAGAACAGGGAATGCAGCAGTGTACAAGTGCGCAGAAGGTGTGGTGCTTTACTGTACGACTTGCGCTCCATGTTCGTCTTGCATTGCATGTGTGCATTTGGAGGGGGTGGGGAACAGTGGCGGCAAAAGAAAGTACAATGACAGTTGCAATTTACTGGTAATGGCGGAGATATGGCAGCCTAACAGCGTTTTTTTACTGCCATCACAAAGGTCCATGTAAGGCAGAGAGAGGAAGTGAGTGGTTGAATACATTGGTAAATATGCATACTGAGGAGCACGTTAATAAATGTTAATCATAATACACATGTGATGTAAAGGTGTACTTACATAATTTCGGCGAATTCCGTGCTTCTTTTGGGTAGCTGTAAAATTGCAGTGTACGCAGTATGGGATTGTTGCAGACTACCTTTGGGGCACATGGACAGAGGAACTGCAGTGCAAGTTCTCCATCTTTTTTTGCCAGACTTCTATACAATATCTGACCTTAGAGCAAAACATGCTTTCCCCTCAAGGATGTTTTACAATGAGCTTGTGTTCTGTTGAAGGAAAGGTATGTAGGTTTCGATTTCTGGAGATGATGCAGGAAAACAAAGAAGGAATCAGCCGGCAACGTGTTGCGATTGTAGTATGTATTTACGAATGTTGATAGTGTCAGTACAGGGAAGGTAGTGCAATGTACAAGTTGAAATGATGGTGCTGTACAAATGGTTCAGTGCAGAGATGGCAAAATACATAAAATGTTCTTTTACAGTGGGTAAGGACATATGTGCACTGTGTGAACAGGCAACGGTAGGTGATGTCAGACTGTGTTCGCTGTTTTAGAAGACGTGGGTGGGTAGTCCATCGCTCGCAGATTGGTGTTGTGCTGCATGACCTTTGGGGCTACTGTTCAGGAAAGGAAAGCAGTTAGTGTGAACGTTTGTCTAACATTGTAAGGCGGTTAAGGGCTTTGAATGGTGTTTCCTTTGCACAATAAAAAAGGGAAACAGAAGTTTAAAAAGTTAAGCAGTAAGGCGGTGGTTGCAATATGGCTGGGGAGCTATGCTGTATGAGCTGCAGTGAAATATGGTTTGGACACGTTTCTTGGAAATGGTGTTCATAACAACGAAAATGACCCAAGGGCCTACACGGTGCCAGTGGAAAGAAAGGAGCCAAATGTTTCAGCAGTTAGGAAAGTTATGTAAGATGCATTGATGCATGCATGAAATTGCATTGTTGCAATTGTGCACATTGTAGGGTAGCTTATTATAGGGTTGTTTATTCAGTGTTTGCACATATGATATGCTTAGGTGACCAGCGTACGTAGGACACAGGTTATGTATTTTGTGGAAGAAATAGCAGTCAATGTGAACTGCAGTGCTAAGGGGTAGGTGGCTGTGTTATGTGTGGGGTTAGTGGTATGTGGATAAATGTCTGTATGTATAGTTCTATATAACGAAGGGTGGACCAGTAGAACGGGATGACACCATTTACTCAAAAAATCTCCATTTTAATCAATATTCATATTATAACAATAACTTCATGTATAGTTTAAAAAGATCAATTCTTTTAGTCAACATCTCTCTCGGACATTCAGTCTCAAACCCATACTTCCTCATTCAAACCTCTTCAACAATAAAAACCAATTTGGCATTTCATATACTGTGTCTTCATACTCTTTACACAGAACTATCCATAGATAAGTTAGTTGTATATTAGTGACCCAGTCCTTAATGAGGTGTCATATCATATCTGGTTTTTAATTTCCAGACAATTTAGATAGTCGTCGACACGTGTTTCGGTCCAGTTAGAGATGATTATCTCTCTTCTTATAAAGACCTTCAGGACGTAGGGCAGGATATAGTTGATCAACCCTTCTGGAATGGTATAGGCCACATTCAAATCTAATAAAAAAGATACATAAAAAATCCATTAGGATATAGTGTCATCCCTATTTCTTACGAACAGTGACTAATATTGTCACATGTGTAATGATTAATCAACACAAACACCTACTCACCCGCAATATAAACTCTAGGGAAAGCAGATAGGTAGACGGAATAAATCCTCCACTGGTAGCCAAGAACTAGCGGAAAACCTGTGGAAAACAGAGACAATTAATTCTCTGTTCTTATGTATATTCCTAAAACATAGGATACAGCCCTAAAACATAGGAAAGCACATGAACCACCCCCTGGTGTATATAGGGTGCACTTACATACTCCACTTCATAGATATGTGCGATATTCCTCTTGTGCGACACTCAGGAATAGGCCCCTGGCCTCAGAAACTCCACAGTCTAAGGGAACAATAGTAGAATTCCAATGCATCTACTAGTTTCTACCATCCATATTCATTGAAACTATGCGTGTGCACTGTACATATAAGCTTACCCTCGACACACTCCTTTGTGGGGGGAGCAAACGAAAATTGTTGGTCCGTCTGATGTCGGATACTCCAGCCGATAATTTTGGCAATGGATTCCCTAAAAACAACAACATTGCAAAACAGAGGGTCAGTCACCACATAGGTATTGACCTCTCGTATGTAAAAAAACAACTGCTTTCTCCTGCCAAATGGTGTCATCCCATTCTACTGGTCCACCCTTCGTTATATATGCATGTACTTTACCTGAAGGACCAGAGACTGAATCGCAGGTACACCCCTTTAGTTAAATCTGCAGGGGCACATAAATAGGTGCAAGAAATGACATGGTCAAAGGTAGAAAATGGAGAATGTGAATATTTTCTCGTTTAATGAGGATCATTATAAAAAATTGTTGGAAGCCCCCACGGCTCCGTTTGGAGAAGGTCCAATCAGGGAGAAGGTGGCTGCAACAAATGAAGTTGAAAAAATTCTACAAAAAATGAAAAAACTAACTGATAGATTTACATGGACAATTCTTGTTACAGTATTTCAAATCAGGAATTATTCCAGAGGGGTTGCAGGTCAAGAACATCCCGAGGATATTTGTTGACAATCTCAAGTTCCAAAAGAACTTCAGTGGGGTTGGCAACAAGTGTTCTCAGGATTGGATCATCTTGATTGTAGAAACAGCTCAGGAAGAAACAAAGAAGCAGGGGGAGGAGTTGGAGGCTTTGGAGAAGATCTTAGAAAGTAAGACAGTGGGTGATGCCAAAAAACAACTGGAGGAGTTGGAGGAAGAAATTAAAAAGTTCAAACAATTTAATTTGGAACGAAAAATCAACAAACTGCAAAAAGATATTGCCAACTACAATGAGGAAAGAACTTATCCTTATTTGAGGAAAGGTTTCTTTACCGACCCCCCTACTGGTGGTAACAACTACCGGAGGAGCAATAGGTATGCCACGTTCTCCAACACCTGCAGATCTTCGAGTGGGTCAGACCCATCCCAAAATGCTCAAGCTGGAAGCAGCGGGAGTACGAGTGGAAGAGGACACAACCAACAGGTTTTTTTTCAGAGGGGGACAGAGAGGCCCGCCGAAACAGCGACAGCCACAATACAGCCAGGGACAGGGCATGGGAACCAGGCAGTGGTACTCAAATCAGTAAGCCTTGACCTTCAAGACAAAATGCCTATATTCAATTTATCCTCCCATCAACTTGAAAAACTAGATTTGGATTTGTTATCTAAAGGTCTGTCCCATGTCTCAACCACGGGAGCCGATATGTTCAATACAGAATTAGAACTGCAAAGAATTTTTAGAAACATACAGCTCAAACATTTTTTCGAGGTTTATCCCCCAGCTCATCAATGTGAAACAAGTACCAACCCGTAACTGGTCCCTAATGTTAGTGGGCTAAAGGTTAAATCCACTTTTACTCCTCCCTCTCACATCTGCACACCTGAAATATTGGCATTCGAGAATATTGTGACCCGGGAAATTCTCGATGCCATTAAGAAAAAGAACCACAAACCTGATAATCTCACTAGAGGCGAGAGAAGGAGTCTGGCCAGTTTGTGTGAGGAAGAATCGATTACCATAAAACCGGCTGATAAGGGGGGTGGTATTGTTGTTCTAGACACGATTGCCTATGAAACCGAGTGCATGCATCTATTGGGTGACAGACAATCATACAAAAAGCTGGATAGGGACCCTACGCTAAGACTGCAGGATGAGATAAAAAGCCTGACCAATCATGCAATACACAAAAAGTGGATTAGTGTTGAAGAAGGGTGTTTTCTAAACAAAATGGGACCCAAAAAGGCAGCATTTTATATACTGCCCAAAAGCTATAAAAACCAAAAAAATCCACCAGGCAGGACTATTGTGTCCGCAATCGCTGTCTCTGCTTGAACCCCCGTCTGTGTATGCAGAGGTTTTTCTTAAGCCACCAGTCCTTAGGATGCCATCATATGTGAGAGATTCCACACACATGATCAAGATTATCAGTGACATTCAAATAGAAGAAGATGACATCTTGGTAACTATGGATGTCGAGTCGTTGTATACGGCTATTCCACAGATGGAATGTCTCCAAGTTCTAGGTGAATACTTAAACACCAGAACGATACCTCATCAACCCCCTACTGAATTTATTCAGGAATGTATACGGTTGGCAATGACCAAAAACTTCTTCCTGTTTAAGAGACAGCTTTTTAAACAGGAGAAGAGTGTGAGCATGGGGGCTACTTTTGCCCCCGAAGTTGCAAATTTGTACATGGCCAATCATGAGAACAAATATACCCTTGGGGTGGACAACCTCCTCATGACTTATCCGACGCTAAAGCTGCATCTTCAATTATGGTGTCAGTATATTGATGATGTCTTTTTGATCTGGAGGGGGTCTGTAAAGTCTTTGGAGGAATTCCACAAGTGGTTAAACCAATGTGACACAAATATAAAATTCACCATGGAGTATAATCACAGACAGGTTAGTTTTCTCGATCTTGTGATCAAAAAAAGTGCAAATCTTCTCACTACTACTCTTTTTAAGAAACCGACTGATAAGAATTCACTACTGCATTTCAATAGTTTTCATCCCTCCAGTTTACGCCAGAATTTACCATTAGCATATGGCCAATTCTTACATATCAGGAGGAATTGCACAGAGAAAGACGAATTTAAAATCCATGCTGAACATCTGAAAGAGAGGTTGATTAATAGAGGCTATCCTAGAAGACTCGTGAGAGACCATATGAAAAGAGCATATACCAATTGAGAGACTTGTCTAACCACCCGTGAAAAACCTAAGAATGAACGCCTGGTATTTGTTACCACATTTAATCCAATAAGTGGAGATGTTAAAAGAATCATCAACAAACACTGGAATCTTGTAAAACAGCCTGGTTCACTAACACAAAAACCGATGTTTGCATTTAAAAGAAATCAAAACCTTATACAAAGGTTGGTCCACGCGTACAGGGATCCTTTGAAAGAACAAACTATTAATAACTAGTGGGGTTTGCACCTGATAGTGGGGCACTGTAAGTGTGGGAAATGTGTGGTTTGCCCATTGACCGAGACAAAACGTGAATTTACCTACAGTAACAGAGTATGGAAAATGCAACATCATACGAATTGTCTGACAAAAAATGTAATTTATGTGATTAGTTGCCCCGGTCAACTGCTCTATGTTGGTAAAATTACAAGAGAGGTTCGGCAACAAATATCTGAACATAGGAGCTGCATAAGAAACAAAATAGCTGATAAACTGCTCGTTGAACATTTTGTAAGATTACAACACAAAGATACCGATTTGAAATGGTTTGTGCTCCAACATATTAAAAACATGAGAGTCGGTGACATGGGGACAATATTGCATCGAATTGAGCAACGTTGGATTCATACCCTAGATACGGTCAGGAATGGGTTCAATGTCTCGGTCGAATGGAACTCCCTAATTACAAGGAACTGAATAAATGCATACACGACAAAAATATGTTGATGATAGTGAAACCAGAAGATGACCAATGTTTAGGCACATATAATGTATCGATACTTGGTAATATATGTTGTCTTCTCGAATATGGCTATCATCATTGTTATATAAAGAAAGAAGAAAAATTAAAGAACTGTGGGCCAGATAAAATGACATATGTGCCAGAAAAAGTTTTTGATAACATTATAAACAATGGAATATAAATAGCTTGGTAATTATGTCTCCTCGAACCACATATAATTATTCCCATGTATTAACAGGATTACGATACTTATTATGTGCCTAGTATATAATATAATGTTGGAATAACGAAAAAAAGACATTTTATACATCCAATGTACTTTAGGAGAGGATGTGTGAGTGACCCAGTTTTTATGCTTGGGAGTCTAGTCAATTTGACAAAAAAAACTAGCTCTTTTATATACACCAGTGGCTTCTTTGACTATGGTGTTCTATCACAGCTAGAGCATACTCGTAAATATCATTAAGATCAATAGGAATCGGCATGATTTACTCATTAATGAAGGTGCTTATTCTTGGTCTATGTGTATGGTTATTCAGTAATAGTATTTTTAACCGCCATGATTTACACTGCTCTTCGAGGTGTGGTCAACTAAACAGAGGTTGGTATAGTTCATATATTTGGGTAACACAATACGATTTTATTTTATTTTATTTTCTCTTGAAGCGGTACTGATGGCGAGTGCTGGCCCGAATGGTCCTTTTTTCATGTCGGGTTGAGAACTTTGGAATAATATAATGGTCCATTTTCTGTGTTTTGTACAGACCCATAGGTTAAATAGTAAGTCCTTTCTCTATTACCCCCACGAACGGCATTGTACGAGTAGCTACGAACGGTGTTGTACGAGCGGCTAGGTACGGCAGCAAGTTATTAACACTGGTAAGTGTACTAAATCGATGCCATTATGTACTTGATAGTAGCAGTTTTTAAGCTAAGGCTGCACACTAGAGGGTTTCTTACCGACTGGACTATAATGGAATGTAACACTCGCATATGGCGTATTACTGAGAAAATGGGTTGAGCGTAGACATAGACCTGTGGAGTTGCTCCTTGCAATTTACCTGAGAACAGGTCCTGGATATAGATACATATCGACGGATGTGCCCTAGCGGGAAAAGGGACCATGACATAATTTTGTAGTGTAGTTACCCATGGCAGGAGAAAGCAGTTGTTTTTTTACATTCGAGAGGTCAATACCTAGGTGGTGACTGACCCACTGTTTTGTAATGTTGTTGTTTTTAGGGAATCCATTGCCAAAATTATTGGCTGGAGTATCCGACATCAGACGGACCAACAATTTACATTTGCACCCACAAAGGAGTGTGTCATGGGTAAGCTTATATATACAGTGCACACGTATGGTTTCATTGAATATGGATGGTAGAAACTAGAAGATACATTGGAATTCTACTATTGTTCCCTTAGACTGTGGAGTTTCTGAGGCCAGGGGCCTATTCCTGAGTGTTGCACAAGAGGAATATCGCACATATCTATGAAGTGGAGTATGTAAGTGCACCCTATGTACACCAGGGGGTGGTTGATGTGCTTTCCTATGTTTTAGGAATATACATATGAACAGAGAATCGTCTCTGTTTTCCACAGGTTTTCCGCTAGTTCTTGGCTACCAGTGGAGGATTGATTCCGTCTACCTATCCGCTTTCCCTAGAGTTTATATTTGGTGTGAGTAGGTGTTTATGTGTTGATCAACCATTACACATGTGACAATATTAGTCACCGTTAGTAAGAATTAGGGATGACACTATATCCTGATGGATTTTTTATGTATGTTTTTTATTAGATTTGAATTTGGCATATACCATTCCAGAAGGGTGGATCAACCATATCCTGCCCTATAATCATCTCTAACTGGACCAAAAACATGTGTCGCTGACTATCTAAATTGTCTGGAAATTAGAAACCAGATATGATATGACACCTGATATTAAGGACTGGGTCACTAATATACAACTGTAATCTATGGAAAGTTCTGTGTAAAGAGTATGAAGACACAGCATATGAAATGCCAAATTGGTTTTATTGTTGAAGAGGTTTGAATGAGGAAGTATGGATTTGCGACTGTATGTCCGAGAGAGATGTTGACTAAAAGAACTGATCTTTTTAAACTATACACGAAGTTATTGTTATACTATGAATATTGATTAAAATGGAGATTTTTTGAGTAAATGGTGTCATCCCGTTCTACTGGGTCACCCTTCGTTATATATGCATGTAATTTACCTGAAGGACCAGAGACTGAATCGCATGTACACCCCTTTAGATAAATCTGTATGTATAGTTCTGCAGTGCAGCGCAATAGTGGGCAGGGTGTACAATGTTTAGTGTATGGCTCGAGGCCCTACAATGTACAGGGTGTAGTGTAGGGTGTAGGCACAAGCTGAATAGTGCAATATGGGTGTGAATTATAAATGGTGGTATTGGTATGTGTATAGCACAAATAACTGCACTTATTGCACTGTGGATGTTGTACAGAGGTATAATAGCAATCGTCAAAGACTTACTGTTTGGAGTGAAGAAGGCCTGCACTGTGTTTTGTGTATGTAGTGTAAAATGGTGTGGTACTGGTTGCTCCATTATGTGTGGGAAAAGAGAACACAATATGTTAGCGCAGGTATTTGTTAGTTTGCAGTCCACTAGATAGTATACATTTCTTTATTTTGTGGACCCTCATAACTAGTATGCCATAAGTACTATGCTTTGACCCAGAGTACTGTGCAATCAGCGATGTTTCTGTGGTTCTTTGCATAATCATTGGGTCTTTGGGCAAAACAAATCCATGCTGGATTTAAAAAAAACCTTCTACATTTCGTTGCTACTATGGTGCACAATGAATGATAGTGATGTTTGAAGTGGTTAGAGTACTTTGTAAGGTGTACTCTTCAAATAGGAGGAAATGTTAGGGTGTACGATATCTGGACTATATATGTTGGTAGGATGGGTGGCGTTGTACAGCAGGAAATGATTTGTAAATGTTTTCCTGCTTCCTTTTTGTACCACTGTTTGTTTATGCGTTTGGTTGCTGCTGGTGGTTTGCAAGTATTATGACATTGTTATGTGCTAATGCAGAATTCTGACTGTAGTTACTTACCTGTTGGCGTACTGTAACTGCTCATAGTTTGGAAGTGTGTGACCCTATGTTTGTAGCACAGTAGTTGTTGAAGGTTGAGAAGGGTAGTTGTGATGCTGCAAATAACTTTGCCGTATTCAGGTTGCAGTTAGGTACCAGGTGGCATATTCTAACTGTTTACAGTGTCCCGTTTGTAAAGGGTATGTAGAGAAGCTTGTGCATTCCTGCTGTTACTTCGACATCTGTGAACACTTTGAAGTGGTACTGTCGAATTACGGAGTAACGTGGTGGTACGTCTATATGTGTTGGAGTTGTATGACTATTCGCAGAGAGCTGCTGACTAATTTGCGTAAGTGGTGATTTTAGAGGTTAGTGAGGATAAGTTTGAACCCTCATACTTAGCACTTTCCCTTGCACATATCAAGTGGAAAATACTGGTACTGTGCTTTATGCACACATACTGTTTGTGTGTTTGTACTCCTTTGGTGCATCGGGGACAAAATTGTCCAACACACACTGTTAATATTAAGTAACTCGCAATCACACTAACCTGGTCAGACGGCAAACACGGGAGCAGCAACTGCAGAAAGCAAGAATCTCTCGGAGGAGCCTGCACCCCCACCGCAGCTCGAATACCCACAGAGGGGAGGCACGAACCCCAGGGAAACCCTCTGGGGGAAAAAACCCTGATGAAGCAGATGGAGGATTCTCGGATGGATGGAATCCCTTCACATGTGCATCTTCAATGGGTTGAGGCACAAGCCCTACGGGAGAAAATAGGACAGGTAAGTGATGGATGATGGATAGTGAGAAAACTATGAAAGGAGAGGAAAGGAGAATCCTTACGGGAGTCTGGCTTGAACGGTCGTTAGTGATGGAGAGGGTGAGCGTGGCATAAGGATCTGCTCGTGAGCCTGGTTCTCGTAGCGCCGGGGGGGAAATCCTGAAAAGACTGAATGAGTAAGTATGGAAATGTGAGGAGAAACCCGAAACCCAAGAAAGAGACACTCACGGTATGAGAGGGGCTCTGGGTCCTACTGAACACCGTACACTTGAACGAGCGTAACGGATAGAGAAGCGCAGGAGAGTCTGGCGTGTTGGAGGATAGTGAGAAAACCAGGAACAAAGTCTGGAGCGTCTCTGGCAACAGCAGCGATGCTTAGAGGCGAGTATAGACGATCCTTTAATAGGGTCACGTGACTCTCTGCCGGCGTGCGTTGACAGCGTGAATCAACTAGAGCGCTAAGGTTCATTCTGCCGGGTTCTGCAGCCCTCCGTCTTGTAGAATGAAGCATCTTTCTCCTATAATCCACAGACCAGCGTTGGAAAGGTATAACAGTGTGCCCCCCTCCTCCTGGGTGGAGAACGCGGCTTCCATGGATGCAACTGAAAAAAACGCCGCACCAGGAGGGGAGCATGAACCCCAGAGGCCGGTTCCCAAGTCCTTTCCGCTGGACAATAACCCTTCCAGTCGATGAGGAATTGGAGGCGACCTCTATAATAACGTGAGTCGCAAATGTTGGCCACTTCGCATTCAGTCCCAGTATTAGTAACCACTGGGGGAGGTAATGGTTTGGAGGACCGTAAAAATCGGTCCCTTACGGCTAGTTTTACTTGAGAAAAATGAAAAACTGGATGAATCTTAGACCAAGAGGGTGGTAGGGATAACCGAACCGCAGTAGATCCTACCAAGGTTAAGATTTTGAAGGGCCCGAAAAACCGAGGAGATAATTT
The DNA here is from genome assembly GCF_040938575.1 of Ambystoma mexicanum. Classification (NCBI taxonomy): domain Eukaryota; kingdom Metazoa; phylum Chordata; class Amphibia; order Caudata; family Ambystomatidae; genus Ambystoma; species Ambystoma mexicanum. The sequence goes on from NC_090934.1 coordinate 1,375,952,586, forward strand.
GGAAGGAACCAAATGTCTTGGGAGGAATCGAGAGGACAACCAGACATAGTTCCCTACATTTAATTCTGGCATATCACGGCGATGTTTGTCCGCATACCTTTTGGCCCGGTCTTGGGCATTTTGGAGAGCTAGACGGGCGAGACTATGTCCTTTCTGAATATCGGCTATGAGACCATCGACACCGGGGAAACTAGATGAGGTTGAAGAGACAGTCGGCACAAAGGATGGGTGGTAGCCATATGAGCAGTGGAAGGGACTAGTCTTGAGGGAAGAATGCTTAGCGTTATTGTAGGCAAACTCAGCGAACGGTAACAGTTCCTTCCAATCATCTTGAGCTGCAGACACAAAACAGTTCAGTCTGCCCGTTGGTCTGGGGATGGTATCCTGAAGTAAGGGCTCTCTTAATGCCGAGAACGTGAAATACCCTCTTCCAAAACCGTGAGGTACATTGAGGTCCTCTGTCTGATACTATGACCTTGGGTAAACCGTGACGAGAAAACACTTCTGAAAGAAATATTGAAGCCATCTGAACCGCTCCGGGAATCTTAACTAAAGGAGTGAAGTGCGCAAGTTTTGTCAAGTAGTCAATGGTAACCATAATGGCCGTGTACTGAGAGGAAGGCGGAAGATCGACTATGAAGTCAGTAGAAATCATTTGCTAAGGTCTCTCTGGAATAGGCATTCGGGCGAGCAGCCCGTAAGGAGGGGATCGTGGGGTTTTGGACTGGATACAAGTAGTGCATGCTTAAACATAGTCTTGAACATCTGATTGAACTGTAGGCCACCAAAAATGTCTTTTCACGAGTTCTAAAGTGGACTGGACACCCCGATGTCTGGCAGCCTTAGAGTCATGGCACATTCGGAGCACTTCTGTTTGAAGGAATGTTGATGGCACCAGAACTTGATCCGCGTGAAAGTATAATTCTTGATTCTTACTAAGGTGATGAGTAAGAGCGAGATCCTCGCATAGGCGTCGACTTCTGGTTGTTTCTTGTTTGAGAAGTTGTAGGAAATCAGAAATGACAGCGATAAAAGTTGCTGTAGGAAACATCTTTTCAGAACAAAACCGGGAAGAGTGAGGTCTCTTCCGAGACAAAGCATCCACCCTCAAATTTTGATTCCCTGGCAGGAAGGTAAATTCAATCCGGTAAGGTAGAAAGAAATGGGCCCATCTTGCTTGTCTGCTATTAGTAGTTTGTGCATGTTGCAAGGCCTTAAGATTTTGATGATCAATGCAACTTCTATTGCGAAGGGGGACCCAAGCAACAGATGCCGCCATTCCTCAAAGGCCCTTTTTATAGCCAACAGTTCTTTCTCTAAAACTGAATAGTGTTCTTCAGCGGAAGAGAAGGTTTGATAGGTAGGCCACAGGTCGTTCTACTCCTTGTTCCGTTCTTTGCAGGGGAACTGCTCCCAATGCATGTTGAGAGGCATCCGTTTCTAAGATAAAGGGTTTGGATTGGTCTGGATTGAGCAGGATAGAGGCTGAGGTAAACAACTCTTAAGGTTTCGAAGGCTTGTTGCGCCGGTGGATCCCAAGAAAAGACTGTTCCTTTTTTAAGTAAACGGGTAATGGGGAGTATAATTTCTGAGTAACAGGGGATAAATTTACGATAAAAATTTGCAAATCCAAGGAATCTTTGTACCTCTTTGATTGTAGTTGGGGATGGCCATTCTAAGACTGCAGACACCTTTCGGGGGTCCATGGAAATTCCCTTCTTGGAAAGGACGAATCCTAGATACGTGATTTGTGTTTGATGGAATTCGCATTTATCTGCCTTACAGTATAACTGATTGTCTTGCAGACGCCTTAACACAAGGTTGACATGCTCGATGTGTTCCTTTAAAGTTGTGGAGAAAATCAGAATATCATCCAAGTGAACGATGACAAAATGAAGAAGGAGATCAGAAAATAGATGGTCCATAAATCGCTGGAACACAGCAGGCGCATTAACCAGACCAAATGGCATTACGCAGTATTGGAAATGACCAAACGGGGTGCGAAAGGCAGTTTTCCATTCATCGTTGGGAGCAATTCTGATGAGGTGATACGCCCCTCTGAGATCCAATTTAGTATAGAACGTAGCTCCCCGAACAGCTTCTAGAATGTCCTTTATTAAAGGCATAGGATATTTGTCTGGTATGGTGATCTTATTGAGTCCTCTGTAGTCAATGCATGGTCTTAGTTCCTCTGTGTCCTTCTTCGGGATAAAGAATAAAGAGGCTCCAGCCGGGGATTTGGACTCAGTGATGAGACCATTCTGGAGGCTGGCTTGAAGATATTCCTTGAGCGCACTCTTCTCTCGTTGAGAAAGAACGTACATGCGTCCAAACGGAATAGGTTGGTCAGGCAGAAGGTCTATGTGACAGTCGTCTCTACGATGGGGAGGAAGAGTTGGATACTGGGTTGTAGAGAAGACTCTATGAAATGATTGGTGACATTCTGGAACCTTCCCTAACTGACCTATGTAGGGTACAGCAGGAGTATCTGAAATCACAGCGGGAAGATGAAGACCTACAGTGTGTTGGAACATGCAATGGGAGACACAATGTTCAGAGCCCAAAAAAAGGGTTCCAGCCTTCCAATTTATATAAGGATTATGGAGGCGCAACCATGGAAGGCCCAAGATGACCGGAAAATGAGCGGCTCTGATCAAATCAAAGACTAATGTTTCTTGATGAGAGGCAATCACACAAGTAACAGGTTGGGTTTGTTCCCGAATAGGTCCTAAACTCAAAGGAGAACCATCAACTCCTTGAATGGGGGTGGTAACTGTCTTAGTGATTCTAGCCAACCCATTTTTTGCTGCCCATTGATCATCGATGAAGTTACCTGCTGCTCCACTATCCAGCAAAGCAGGAACCCCTTGAATAGTTTGATCATGCAAGACAAGAGTCAAGGAAAGTACAATCATGGGGTGTTGGTTAGAAGATGGTTCAAGAGATGATTCGATTCTGATAGGGGAACCTTGATCTCCTGCCGTGGTTCCCCTTACGGCAGGGATTTGTCGTTTCAAGACTGAGGAGGTCTGGACTTACGGGGAGGAACTATGGGACAATCTCGTAACACGTGGGAGGAAGACCCAAAGTACATACACAGCCCGAGAGACCTTCTTCTCTCTCTTTCTGTAGTAGATAACAGTCCTCTGACAGAGCCTATCTGCATAGGTTCTTCAGCTGAGCAAGGTTTACTAGGGATTGAAACCGGATCTAAATGCGAGCGATGTCCTTTACCCTTTCTCTTTTCTTGAGAGCGCTCTTGCAAATGATAATCGGTTTGCATAGTTAGGGTTATCATCTCGGCCAAGTTAGCTGGTCGTGGAACCTTCGACACCTCATCTTTTAATTCCTCATTAAGCCCCCGTCGAAAGAGAGTCAGTAAACCGTCATCAGGCCAGCCTACTTCGGAGGACAATTGTTTGAACTGAGTAATGTATGTAATGAGATCCTTATTTCCCTGTTTAAGGTCCAGGAGTCTTTCCTGTGTGGATACCGAGATCTGTTGACGGCTAAACATGGATCTGAGACTATTAGAGAAAGCCTGGTATGAATCTAAGATGGCATTTCCTGAAGTAACAAAAGGGGTAGCCCAAGCAAGGGCCGGACCTGTAAGATGAGAAATCAGAAACCCTACTTTGTCCTTATCAGTTGGGAAAAAGCGGGACTTAAATGTAAATTGGACTGTACAGCTGTCCAAAAATTCTTTCAGTTTGTGTGGGTCACCGTCGAATTTGCCAGTAGGCAGAGCGACTGGGGGGGATTCAGAAAACGCACAGGCAACTTGTAGTTTTAACTGAGCATTATCATGTTTGAGAGTCTGCATTTCTAAAGTCATAGCTTGCATCGCTGCCATGAGCTGCTGCATTTGCTCTTCCATGTTCGCGATCGTAACCAGGATCTTTATGGCGTCGCTAACTGTTAATATTAAGTAACTCACAATCACACTAACCTGGTCAGACGGCCAACACGGGAGCAGCAACTGCAGAAAGCAAGAATCTCCCGGAGGAGCCTGCACCCCCACCGCAGCTCGAATACCCACGGAGGGGAGGCACGAACCCCAGGAAAACCCTCTGGGGGAAAAAACCCTGATGAAGCAGATGGAGGCTTCTCGGATGGATGGAATCCCTTCACATGTGCATCTTCAATGGGTTGAAGCACAAGCCCTACGGGAGAAAATAGGACAGGTAAGTGATGGATGATGGATAGTGAGAAAACTATGAAAGGAGAGGAAAGGAGAATCCTTACGGGAGTCTGGCTTGAACAGTCGTTAGTGATGGAGAGGGTGAGCGTGGCGTAAGGATCTGCTTGTGAGCCTCGTTCTCGTAGCGCCGGGGGGAAATCCTGAAAAGACTGAATGAGTAAGTATGGGAATGTGAGGAGAAACCCGAAACCCAAGAAAGAGACACTCACGGTATGAGAGGGGCTCTGGGTCCTACTGAACACCGTACACTTGAACGAGCGTAACTCATAGAAAAGCGCGGGAGAGTCTGGCATGTTGGAGAATTGATAGTGAGAAAACCTGGAACAAAGTCTGGAGCGTCTCTGGCAACAGTAGCGACGCTTAGAGGCGAGTATAGACGATCCTTTAATAGGGTCACGTGACTCTCGGCCGGCGTGCGTTGACAGCGTGAATCAACTAAAGCGCGAAGGCTCATTCTGCTGGGTTCTGCAGCCCTCCGTCTTGTAGAATGAAGCATCTTTCTCCTATAGACCACAGACCAGCGTTGGAAAGGTGTAACACACACTGTAGTGCTTTTCGTCAATGCTTGCAGTATGGTACATTGCTTTAGGTCGATCGTGTGTAAGGAAAAATATGTTTTGTCTACTTACGAAGGTACTGGTTGGTGCTGGCGAATAAGGTATAGTACTTTTGTACATCAATGAGTAAATTCTAGCCTGAAGAATATTAAGTAGGCATTTGCAAGATTTGCAGGTAGTCTGTTCTTTGGACTGATGAAAGTATCATTGCATTCCCACCATGATGATTGCTTTCTAATGTATGCAGTATAGTGGCCTCCATTGGCAGAGTCCATGTGTGGTAGATTATGGCTACAGTTGTGAAGGTTTTTTTGCCAAGTGATACCTGTCCATGTGTGAAGGCAGTAAGTTTGCAGTTGTTTTTGGTACCGTTGGCATTGTATCTTAACAGCATTAATATCACATATTGACTATGTGAGTGTATATGTAGCGTTGCGCGAATATCAGAATTGCACGACGTACACCACATGCTATGGTTTGCATTTTGCACCATTTGCTGGTATTGCTGCATACATGAACAATTCATTAGGGACTTTCTTCTCAATGGCATGGTTGCAAAGAGTGCATGTATGTTTCCACATGTAGGAAATGTGAAAGATTTCATTTATAAGTATGTTTTTTCTTTCCAATATTTGTAGTAAGTACATTAGAAATTCCTGTGGATCTTCTTGTCGGTTTAAAGTCAATTTCACTATTCCAGCACTGTAGTCCAATTCTTGCCTTATTCCTGAGACACTGTAAATGGTGTCAGGATTACTTACTGCCTTTCTGTGAAGGACGAGCATTTGCAAACACAACTGCTCTGGGCTATTTAAATAAATATTTTCAACCACTGCTAGTATTTGGAATAGAACAGTGACTGTTACATTTGCATAGCCTGTTGTATTGTAAAATGTGAATGGTCCAGGTACTTCTGTGACTGAGCTCATTCATGGAAGGGTATGTAATTTCTTTGCAGAGGCATTTTTTTTGTGGGTGCAGTTGGGTATGGTTTGTCTATTTTACTCCTTTTGTATGTCCTTTTGGTTGTTGCTGTAGTATGATTTTCTTTCAATTTCTTTGATGGTTCTGTGGCAAAATCATTTAGTACTTCTGATGGAATGAGCCTTCTTTTCAAACCTTTTGGTTTTTGAGGAATAGGGTACATTTATAGATGGGGTGTGTACAGTGCACACAGTCTATTATACTCTATAATGCAAGGAATGTCTGCACTGACTGCAGCTGCATCAAAATTAACTAAATTCAGTCCTTCCAGTGTACGTAGCTGTGAGAGTGCTATATAACCCATGCCCTCTTTGAAGACTGTGTGGCCAATATCAATCAATGCTTCATCTAAGATGAGACCTTGCGATTTAAGAATAGTAACTGCAGAAGCTAGTGAGAGAGAAAACGGTTCTCGGCGTACATACATGTCTGTGAAAAGAAGGAACATCGCAGTTGTGCATCCTATATTTTTAATTTCTGAAAGTTTATCAAACTTCATGTTTACAAACTGAATGCTGTTGTCCAGTGGCTATGTCTGGGAGCTAACAACTGTACCAAGTGCTCCATTAACTAAACCTTGCTGTACGTCAATGTTGCACTTAAGCATAACTCTACAGTTGACACAGAGTTAACATTTTCTCCAAACCAGCTGTGTTGGAGATGGAGTTCTCCAAGGCTTGTAGTCGTGCAATGCCTTGCTAATACATAGGTATTGTCATACCGTGTACGTCCAATTTGTCTGTGGCATGCATTTGCACTAGTGGTTGTTTTTCTTTTTGCAGCATTGTTGCATTAAATTGTGCACATCTTGCTAGAGTTGGCATTAAGGCCTTATAGCTGACATTTTTTCTGAGCTAATTGTTCTTGATATCTGCAGCTCAGTATCGAAAACATTTTCGAAATACCATTTTGTCGAAAACAATTTGCTGATTTTTTTTTTCGAATGTATTATTTTTTATTTTATATGTTTTTTTTGTTTTGTAAGTAAAAGAAAGTGTTAAAAAAACGGGGGGAACCCCCATTTCAAAAATAAAATTTAAAAAAACATTCAAAATGTTTTTTCCGGCAATTTTGTGCTGACAAAATGGCATTTCGAAAATATGGCATTTGAAAAAGTCACTATAAACCCTGTAGCACATGTGTTATGCCTGTACAGCTTATAGATGTGTCTACTATTGAGGGTAGACTGCGCCTCCTTTGATAGTACACCACTCTGTATGTTTTTATAAATGTTGGCATAGGTGAGGTCTGCAGACTGACGTATGTTTTGAGTTAGTTGTCTGTATTGGAAATGTTGCCTAAGATTTACATTCCCGATGCTTCCAAAAATTTTACAGCACTGTTTGCGTCCTAATGTTTTGAAGATAGGTTCACCTTTGACTGGTGTCAATTGAAGGAGATCTCCGAAAACAATGATATGTTTTCCTCCAAAGAGTTCTTCGTAGTATGTTTTGAGTACCTCTTGCAATCTGAGGTGAATCAAAGCCAACATTAGGTTGGAGACCATGCTCACCTCAACTATTAGGAGCATTTTCATTTGTTTCAAAACTCTGCGTAGCTCCATAGCAGATTCTGCTGAAAGTTTATAGCACTCTAATTTGTTTTGGTATTCTACTGGAAGGAGAAGCAATCGGTATAGAGTGACTCCACCTATGTTGTAGGCAGCCAAACCTGTAGGGGCGGTTATAACTGCAGAAAGGTTGTTGTTTGTTAATTGCCGGAGGTACTTACTGGTCGTTTTTATTAAGAATGTTTTACATGACCCAGCTTTACCACTTACATACAACAGTACTGGTTTGTAGTGGTCTCGGGTGTAAGATTTACTTTCGTGCTGTATACCATGTTCAATGTTTTTACTTACTTCAACAAAAATGGTATGCTGCTCATCGTTCAGTTGGGATTTAAGTACTTCCAACTCTTCTGTAGAGTGCGCCTACTGAAGCACAGTGGTGGTTACCTCCGTCATGGCTAATTCTGCCTCATTTGCTATGAGTGGCTCTCCAAGTGGTTCTTGGCTGCCTGTTTGCGAAGGATCACTGCTCTCAGAAGTGTCTACAGTTAGTTGTACTTGAAGAAGTAGTTCTTGTTGGCGTTCACGGTCTAATATGGTTTTGTACTGTGTAAAGTTTTCATCTGTAATTGTACTTTCAGTGGCTTTGAAAGCATCTTCATAGGAGGTGTAGGTGGCTAATAAATCATCTTTTCTCCATGGTTTAAAAAGTTTCAGTAGAGCCATGTAGTACAGTTCTTTGTGTTGAGGAGTTTTTAAGGACAGGTTCATATGATTTTTAAGTCTCACCATGCTGCCTTCACAACTTTCACTCTGTATCTACCTTTTTCCTCATTTGGTGTAATGTTTTTGTATGAGAAGTTTTGGGCTACCTGGTACAAGCGTAAGGCTTCTAAAGTACTACTTCTGTTTGGGTAGTATGTGTGCAATAATTTGCATTGTAATCATTGATGTACTTTGATGCTTCGCTCCTTTTCATGCAGTATGTGTTTTTTAGGAGATTTTCCTTTCACACGGTCGAACCAAAGACACAAAGACATGAAGCTGTTTACTTGGCCTGTTGTTGAAACTGCTCTTGGGAAACCAAAGCGGCATTTGGTGTAGTATTTGCCTCTGTTCTTATATTAGCATCGACAATACTTGCCACACTTGTATCTTTGGATTTGCAAAATGTGTGCTTGTAGGTCACTATGAGTACTTTCCGAAGGGATATCGCAAGAGATATTTGTGATTGAACTGCAAAACAGTTTCATCACTTTCCTCACCAAATTTAGGAGCATTTTTAATCCACAAAAGCATGTGGGTGTGTGGTGCTCCTCTGGCTCGATATTCTTTTGTCCAAAAGAAGTGTTCCACTTCTCCAAGGGGACGAGGTGTTTTATTGCAAACTAAGTGCAGCATGGCAAGGAAGCGATGATGAAAGTAGCGTGAAACTTTTACTGGATCAAGAGAGCACAGCTCCCCTGGTGTTTTCATGTCTATACCGGTTTTGTTTTGCTATGCCTAGGAAAGTGTGCAAGTCTTCACATGCATACTCAGACAACTTAAAGTGACAAACCATGTGGGAGGGCCAGGTTTGCGTAGCATACACCGTACATCTGCGTGCCGTCAAAACCAGTACTCTTTTGTACCACGCATGTTTGCCAAGAGATTTGGAACACTTGACTGTAAAACTTCGTCCTTCCCTTGCACCTTTTCAAGTAGTTGTCTAGAAGACATGTTTTGGAAATGGGAGCCTTTTTTTAATGTGTGGGCAACTCCAGAACATAACGTTGCTAGTTCACTTTCAAAGAGCAGGTGGAATATGTACTATACTTTCTGTCTAAATCTAGGGTCTTCAGAATGTATTTGTAAACAGCGGTATCCTGATACTGTTATTTGTGTGTTTCTTCCATCATATCTTCCACCTTTTCCAGTGGGGAACAGTAGAGGAAAGGCTTGTGCTTCCACACTTTTCCCATATACTGATTGGCGCTCCTTTGGCTTGCCACATTTGATATGTTTCTAGTGCATCGTCTATGGTGTCTTTGGAGTGCAGTGGGTGAATTGTATACTGGAGGCTGTACTAGGATCTAGATGCTGAAATTGGCCACTTGTTCAGGAGTCGTGAATTATTTCGGTTACTTCTCTCAGGTTTTCTTGAACGTTTATTTCCTTGTAGTATTCATTGTTTTCTTTAAGGTACTGCAACACCTCTCTAACTTTGGTTAAGTCCACTAGGTGTTGCCACATTTTTGTCTTTTATAGGTACACCATTCACCAGGATAATCAATGATTTGTGCATTGGCCTTTGCACTCGTAGAGTGTCTAGATTTTATTTGAGATCAAATGGTAAATAGACCACTTTACCACAAATGCTTTTCAGTAATTCGGTGGGAGGTAATTTTGCAGTTTTTAGTTGAAGACGTATTATTGCTTGAAATGGGTGCACTGTTTGTATTATAATGCTCTCATACAAATGAGGCTGCTGCAGTGCGTTTGGCAGTGGAAATAGTTCCAAATTATTACTAATTGCCTGTGAAGGCCTTTGGTTATTGTCAAGTTTTGCAGTGCAGTATGTGCACAGTATGGAGGTGTTGGTAATGTCGTACTTGTTTCCTGCTAGAAGGTACAGAGCTGATTGAAACCATTGGGATTCCTCAATGCCTTCTATTTTCTGCATTATATCGACAGTTTTGGTGCTCTTTTTATAGAAAGTTCTATGACAACACACATATATTTGGTTTGGCATTTCAGCAGAAGTGCTTTTGAACTTTTGTATTTCTTTTCTGTATGTGAGATATAAAAAGCTGATAGCTGCACTGTTGTCAGTACCGTTGTCTGAAAATGTTGGAGTGTGCAACTTCTCTTCAGTTCCACAGTATTTCCGTTGAATGTGCTGAATTTGATCGAGCACTTGTTTGGCTGTACCGTGCAGGAGAATATGATTTACAGTTGGAGTGCTAAAGCTGGAGTTTTTGCAAAGTACAGTTTGTACACTAGATTTCTGACTATTGAATGTGGGTTGTTAACATTTTAATATGGTGAAAGGTGCTTTTGCAAGCTGGCCCAGAATTACAAGCTAAGGAATGTCCTCCTATTCCAGTGTAGTTGCGTACTGGACAGGAGTCCATAGTTTGCAGCATTTTTATTCTTCTGTTGTCGTTTCCTTTGACATACTGATTGAGGAATTGCTGCAAATCTTTGATTAGGCTTGGCGAACGTTGCTCATTGATGTGCAAGGCCATTTATCGGTGAGGCGTATTGGTTTGGCGGATTGGGGAGTGACATCTAAGTTTAATGGGGATAATTCTGAAAGAAGCATTTCCTCTTCCATTATGGTATTGTGTATCTTTTCATACCCTCGTCCACTTCGATGTAAGGTAATTTGGTTAATTTTTGTTGTTTGTATGATTCTTCATTGAAGTATGGCTCTGCGTTGGTGGTGTGACTCTACTCACCTGTACAGATGTGGCCAAAGGTATCTATGCTCACGTTGCATATGTTTCGAAGTTGTGCTTGCAATTTACTAATTAATCTTGTTAGTGGTTTCATTCTCTTCAAAATGACTATAAACAATGTCTGCTTCACGCTTATAGCACTATCTACAAGAGCTTCTAGGATGACTTTTCTGTGGTAGATTTTGAGGGTGGAGCGTGATTTCTGCCCTCTACTTGTAAGGTTCTGAAGGACTCTGTGGTGGAACATTTTTTGTAAAATTCCTTTTTTTTTTAGAATGTTTGCTTGTGACTACGTTACCATTTGTATGTGCTCTCTTAGCAGTAGTGTGTGTTGCACTCTATGTAGTGGTTTTCTTTACATTCTCACATTTTGCCAAATCGCCTACACTGTCTTAACTGGTAGATGCATCCGTTTTACTTAATGACTGCACTACCTCTTTTCCTTCAACTTTCTGTTCACGTTCAGCTTGCAGTGGAGTTACTTACCTGTAACTGTATTTCTCCAGCATTGGTATCTTTCATAGATTCAGATGCTTGAATATTCCCAGTCGTCGGACTGGGAATCCTCAGTGATAAAAATAATGATAAATTTGTTTTAATATACATCCGTTATCCCATAGAGAATGCATGTATATAACCAATTGTGGCCTATGAGCCATTCTATTGTGTAGTCCCTCCAACTCACTTTGGTCCTTTTAGGCCCCAACCAATGAGGTGGCATGGCTTAAGCTCTGCCCCCGGCAGCCATCTTCAGATTTTGCACCGTAGGATATTACAGTATAATGGCAGCTGAGCTAGGGGCAGCCTCTACGGGGAGGCGGGTGGGCGTATGTGAATCTATGAAAGATACCAATGCTGTAGAAATACAGTTACAGGTAAGTAACTAATACATCTCCAGCATTGGATCTTTCATAGATTCAGATGCTTGAATAGAATACCAAGCAGTAAAAACCATGCCACTCTATCCATAACTGCATAAAGGTAGAATACATAACTGACCAAGCCTTTACCATGCAGCAACAACTAAAGGTTACGTATACAGGGAAAGGTGGGAAAAAGAGGCTGGCCCTACCTCATGCAAAGAGGTGGCGGAGAACTGCCTGTCCAACTGCAACTTCCTTGTTGGTATCCTCAGCCAGGCAGTAGTGCTTAGGGAAGGTGTGCAGAGTGCTCTAGGTGGCGGCTCTGCATATCTCCTTCAAGGCAACCCCTGCGTGGAATGCTGTTGACGCTGCCCTCCCTCTGGTGGAGTGCGCTGATGGCGGTCTAGACAGAGGGTCACCTTTCATCTGATGGCAGTGGGTGATGCAGGACGAAACCCAGCGTGCCAGACTTTGGTTAGAGATATGCTGGCCCTCGGTACGGCCAGAAAAAGCAATGAAGAGCCGGTTTGAGGAGCGAAACTCCTTGGCTCTCTGCAAATAAAACTTCAACACTTTTGCAACGTCCAGAGAATGTAATGTTCTTTCTGCTTCAGAGGTGTGATTCTGGAAGAAAGTTGGCAAGACAATGTGCTCAGTGAGTGTCATTTCCGACAGCACTTTAA